>NC_142131.1:48050000-48357500 GCF_024610735.1 Ursus americanus | reverse complement strand
CTCACCCCGCTGTCTGGATCTCTAAGAGGCTGGCTGCCCGGGTATTTCCGCCCACCACCTGCACGACATACACTCACACACACACACGCACAAGTACATCTTCCCCTCCACGTGCTCCTTCCTTACATAAAGAACCATAAAGTTCCCTTCCTACACACGCATTCCAAATGCTTTTTTATAAGTACGTACACGCTTTGTGCCCAGAGTTCTCCCTCCACCACGCACACACGCGCACACACACACGCACACACACACAGACACTAAAATGAGGGGCCTAGTGACTTACAATTAAGCCAAAGACTAACTGAATTTTTCTGAAGCCATTTTTTATATATAGAGAGAGAGATACAAAGTACAGCCCACACTCAGTAGATATAAGCAAGCTCACTCAGCTCTAAGCTGGTTTCCCAAAAGATTTAGCCAAGAGTCATTTTTCATGTGCCTTTATAATTCTTCTTTCCAGTCATTTACCTCATCCACAGATAGGCTGGACCAGAGTGGAGAATCCTAGTAGGATTTAAAATAAATAGTATTCCCTCCCCCAAAAAAGTTTTAATTAAAAAAAATAAAATAAATAGTATTTCTTCCTAGTTTTCACAGATGGTGAGAATTCCAAAGTAGGGCATTTGCATATCCTGTGGATATGCAGGGAACCTATGCACAGTACTGATAGCCTTTTTCCATTCAGATGGCTGTGGATTATAATTATTTCTACATGTTTGCCCAGGTGTTGTCAAAAACACTCTTAAAAGGCTTCACTTATAAGCTACATGTAAAGAAGGGTAAAAAATTGAGCAAATGACAAGTTCTTTTGCTTCCTTTTTTCTCTAACATCCTTTCAAGCTTCCCTTACCTTCCCTGTCCCACCACCCTGCCCAGTGTCGAGTCCCAAGTAGGCACTCTAAATCAAGGAATCGAGACTTTTGACTTAAACATCTGGGCAGATGGTGGTGACATATACTCAGACAGGGAACACTGGAGGAGGAATAGTTTCCTAGAGAAAGCTCACAGGTCATTGTAACTCTTTCAACCAATAAACATCTGTTGGGTGCTCACAATGTGTTCGTAACCATAGTGAGTACTACCAAAACAACAAGAACAGCAACAATAATCTTGCACACTTACTAATATGATTGATGGATAGAGAAATAGATAGGATGATATCCTCTCATAGCAAAGTCTTTATTTGCTGCTGGTCTCCTAAATCCTGCCGTCTACCCTAAAAGATAGTAAGAGCCTTTGTAGGGGAGGTATTCTCACCACTTTACAGCAAGGTAATTAAGGTCCCCCCAAAAATGGTATGGTCATAGTTCATGTAATTAGTAAGCAGTGAGAGTCTGGATTAACCCTAGAATTGTCTGATTCTCAAACATACAGTCTTGTCACTATAATATGCCATCAACAGAGACGTCATCAGGCGATGCTATTAGGATGTCAGTGTAGTTCATCTTGGATGTCTGTAGCCTCCCTCCTCTCAGACTCTTCACCAGACTCCCTTTAGACTCCCAGGCCCTCCAGCATTGTCTTCCCCACCCACCCCATTCCCCAGTAAAGAATTTGCCCCGAGTCTTTTACACCTAAAGGGTTTCATTTACTATCACTTTGTTCCTTTATGAACTATCAGCTGTGCCCAGCCATTGGGTATGCTGCTGAAGGCACCACAAGTGAGCTCTTGCTGTCTGGGAACTCCCAATCTAGCAGGGACACAAAAAATGAATGACTGACTATAGTGGAGTTCGGGCTTCCGAACATGGGACGAGGGCCTGCTGGCACCCGCATTGACTCTAGCAGTACAGAGACTCAGAGTTTAACCATACAGACCTATAGACTGAGGAGGCTATTCCCTTTCCAAGTTTCCCCAAGCCCCTGGAGGCTATTAGGAAGGTCCCAGTTTGGTGCTGATGCTTGCTAATAATCTGCCTCTGGAAGGAGGAACAAGCAAGGCCTGAGGCCCAGGGCTTGAGGCAAGCTGTTGCCCATCTCTGAACTGAGTAACACTGAATATTTTTACCATACTGTCTGATGGGTTATCTTCCATATGTGGTAAGTTCGGTTTTATGTTCACAGAAATATATGAGAAGAGAGGCCAGAGCAAGGAATTTTGTTTTCCTGTTGTTGTTGTGTCTTCTCACCTGTGGGAAACCACCTGACCCATTTGGCTAGAATGTCAGGAAATGACCTCAAGGATGAACTTCACACTGAGTACAACTGTACTCGAAAACAATTCAGGATTAGACCTGAAGAGGCTGAGTAGGTTCTCTAGGAAACTGTGGTGGAGGAGGGTAAGCAGGAGGATAGGAACCTGTGGAGTTGGCCTTTGGGAGAGTTCTGAAGATGATCTCTAGGTCTGCACTGAGAAGGGATGCCTTAGAAGGAGAAAGCCAACTTCATGTGACACAAGTTAGAAAGAAAAATCCTGCAGCCGTGGAAGTCACAATTGCCAGGCACAGCCTAGAGATTCTGAAATTCACTTGTTCACGATGTGGAGGCTGCTTGCCCCGTTTCTCCCACACTCACAGAGCAATGAGGCGTTCTTGTTTTCTCTAACACCGGGCTTCCTAAGAGGTTCTGGTCCATCAGTATACCCCCCACTTCCTCCCCTCCCCCACACCCCGCTACCTGTCCTTCAACCCCCCTCCTTCGGCCTATCCCTCTTCCTGTACCACAGATCCAGGTTAGTGGAACTGCTGGACAACTAGAAAGCCTGTCACCATTCCAGAGTTTTCTCCTTCCCTCAACTCTTACTTCTAGTTAGTCAGCAAGCTCATTTTGCCACCTGAATAGTTATAATGCCTCTGTCCATTCCATCCCAGTGCCTTTGTTTGGGTCCTTGTCTCTGGCCTAGACCATTGCTTCAGCCTCCTCCCTGGTCTCCCAGAGTTCAGACTCAGTCACCACACCTCACCCCACCCACCCGTTCACCCCCCCCCCCATTCTTCCAATCATGGCCTCTATCACAACTTCTTGAAAACTCAAATCCATTTCAGCTTCTTTTCTTGCCCGAAGTGCCAGTCGTTCCCTGCAGACCACTGAAGAAGTCATACCTGCTGTTTATTGAGTGGCCACTAAAAGTCAGAAACCGTAATGATGATTTGCAAACACACTGACTATCCTCACAACTGTTCAGAGTAGGCACTGGTATGCCCATTTTACCAAATAGGAAAACCGGGGACAGAAAGATTATGTAACTTGCCTGAAGTCTCAATGTGAGAAACAAGAACTTACCACATATGGAAGATAAGGCTCTAGACCCTCCATGATCTGGCTACAGTCCCCCTTCCAGCACTCCCAGACCCCCAGACCCACTGCACACACACACATCCGCATGAAAACATGTGCATGTGCGTGCATATACACACGAGCGTGCACACACACAAAAGTTGCAGTGATTTACTTGACATTTTTAAGCACAGTATATATATACTAGGCCACCTCTCTGCTTTTTGTCCTCGTACCCGGCCTAGTGCCTGCATTATTATGCACAATGACAAATGTTTGTTGATTAAAATAAAGGCTGTTTCTCTTGGAATTTATTTTTGGTGCATTCACCTGTCACAATCATATCCACATCCCCAAGGCCCATATTCATACCATTTCTTCAAGGAACTTCTTGCCATTCTCCCAGCAGAATTAATATTTCCCCACTGTGTTCACAGCATATTGTTTATACTCAAGTTAGAACATTCTTCTTTGCCCTATCAATACCACACATATATCTTATCACCATGCTCACCAAGACTGAATATTTCTTAAGGGTGGGGATGGTGTTTTGTTCATTTATGTTACTGCTGACTTTCCCAAACCCCAGTAAAGGCTTCTAATAACACATTTTGCCTCAAGACTTAAAAAAAAAGTCAAAAACCTCTGACTTTTTAAAATAATTACCAATCCCTATCCCTTCTTCTGGTTACCCAGAAAACAACAGAGGTAAGACAAAGAGGAAAATGGCAGGTCACAGAAGTCAGGGTGGGCATGCGATTCCCTCCCCCACGCCTCCTCCATCCCATCCCAGGATGACAATGACAAGTCCAGGCATCCTTCCTGGGCTCTGGGGAAGATGAGCCGTCACGGACCTTGGGGAATTCTGAAGTCTGTACGGCTCACTTTCCTTTCAAGCCTATATTTGACTCCTGTATCTGAATAAAGTAACTTTTAGGAGCTTCACCTCTAAGTCCAGATCCTTTCCCTTTCTCTCTTTCATGGGACTTTCTCAGGCTGACTTTATGGTACTCAGGCCTGCCATGAGAGATGGTTTTTACTTAGTGTTAAGATAATTTCTTTCCTGGGGTGCCTGGGTGGCTCAGTCGGTTGAGCATCTGCCTTCGGCTCAGATCATGATCCCAGGGTCCCGGGATCAAGCCCTAGGTCGGGCTTCCTGCTCAGTGGGGAGCCTGCTTCTCCCTCTCCCCCTGCTTGTCCTTTCTCTCTTGCTATCTCTCTCTCTCTCTCAAATAAATAAATAAAATCTTTAAACAAAAAAAGATAATTCCTTTCCTTTAGAAACAGTCTCAGTGCTAATTTATGCTTAAGATTCTAGCTAACCCTCCTTCTAAGGTAATTTACAGAAATAGATTTATCCTATGCTTACAGTCTTATGTTAATATCTCCCAATATAAATTTCCCATCTTTCCAATTTTCACTCCGCAAATCCCTACTCATAAAGAAGTTATCAGAGCACTCTTGAACTGATTCATTGGTCCTAAAGAGTTGTGGCTAGAAAAGTGGGAAGGCTCCATCCAGTGGATACCTGTCTGCTCAAACTACTTTGTTCCATGGCTTCTTTATCTGCCCCGAAGTGCCTTCTGTGGAGCCTAATAGGTGCTTGAAATTTGTTAAATTTTCAAGCGTGTACCCCTGGCTGGAGACAGCCCCTTAAACTGTTCTCATAAATTATCAGTAACGCCTGAGCAGGAGTTCCCTGGTGGACACCTGACAGCAAGAAGGGACATGGTGTAGGACCGCAGCGCCTCTGCCGCCCTCTGCTCCGCCAGATCCCCCTAGGGAAAGAACTATCTCGAGCCACCTAGAGAAGCACTGTTTTGTACAGGAGAAACCCCTCTGGCCTTGGACCCAGACAGCCCTTCCTCATCTCAGTGGTGAGACTTTGGGTGAGTCAGTAGCCACTCTGAGCTTAGGGTTCCATCAGGAACAGGAGTAACCTCTACCTCGAAAGATTGTTGCGAAAATCAGAAGAGGTAAAGTGGATGTCAAGTGCTTGGCTAGGGCTGTGATTATTGTTGTTACTAAATATTTTAGCAGCCAAAATTTCTTAGACGTCAGTTGTCAGATTTCTCTTCGATCACTATACTGTACGTGTTTTTGAACTGTTTTATAATGGAGAATTTTAAACATACGTAAAAGTAGAGAGAAGGGCATAATGAAGCCTTGTCGCGCAATACCGAGTCTCAGTGATTACCCGCTCACGGGCCAGTCTGACTTCAGTTACAGCCCCGCTCATGAACCTGCTCCCCGACTGCGCTATTTTGAAGCCGAGGTCAGAGGTCCTATCACTGCAGCCACACGTATCTCAGGATCTCTTTACAAATTTTAGCCTTTTTTTGTAAGAGTTTGACATCACCGGGATACCATTATCACACCTTAGAAATTGGTCAGTGTTTTTTTTTGTATTTAAATTCAATTAATTAACATATAATGTATTATTAGTTTCAGAGGTAGAGTTCGTCTGTCTTACATAATACCCAGTGCTCATTACATCACGTGTGGGCAGTGATTTCTTAAACACAATATTTAGCCAGTGTTCAAATGTCCCTATTTGCCTTATAAGTATTTTTTTTATTTGTTTAAATGGCATCCAAATGTAAACAATTTGCATTGGGTTGATATGTCTCTTCCATTTCTTTTATTCCACAAGTTCCCTCTCTCTCCCTGTTTTGTCCTTAGCCATGCGCGTGTCAAAGACGCCTGGTAGTTTGTCTTGTTGGATTTTTGCATTCTGGGTGTTGCCAACTGCGTCTTCACAGCAGTGTTTAACACCTTCCTCTCTCCTCTGTGCTTTCCGTAAACTCAAGGCTTAATCAACTTGAGCCTTTGACTTTGGCAAGAATACCTTAGAGAAAGTGCTAAGTCCTTTTTTTTTTTTTTTTTGGTTTTTGTCTTGTTTTGTTTAAGTGCACAATTCATTGGCTTTTAATAATATATTCATTGAGTTGTGCATCCATTACCATAATTTAAAACATTTTCATTATTCCAAAAAGAAACCCCATACCTCTTAGCCATCAACCCCTAGTCCCCCATTTCCCTCCACCCCCCAACTCAGCCCTAGGCAATACTCATTTGCTTTCTGTCTCTGTAGGGTTGCCTGGTCTGCTCATTTTCTATAAGCGGCATCACACAGTATTTGGTCCTTTGTGGCTAGCTCCTTTCACTTGGCATTATGTTTCAAAGCTCCTCTGTTCTAGCAGGTGTCAATAGTTCGTTCCTTTTTATGGTTGATAACATTCCATTGTGTAGAATATTGTGTGGATATACCCCATTTTGTTTATCCATTCATCAGTTGATGGACATCTGAGTTTTTTTCACTTTTTAGTATTACAGTTTAGTGTTATAAGCTGTGAACATTTGTGTACAGGTTTTTGTGTGGGCACATGTGTTCATATGGTTATATAACTCGGAGTGGAATTACTACATCATATGGTAACTTTATGTCTGTTTGAGGAACTGCCAACTATTTTCCCAAGTGATTGCACCATTTTACATTCGCACCAACAGTTTATGAGGGTTCCAATTTCTCCACATCTTCACCAACACTTGTTTTATTATCTGGCTTTTTTATTATAGCCATCTTAATGGGTATGAAGTGGAATCCATTGTGGTTTTGATTTGCATTTCCTTGATGGCTAAGCATCTGTTCATGTGTTTATTGGATATGCATATTCTTTAGAGAACTGTCTATTCATATTCTTTGCTATATCTTTTAATTGGGTCTTTTATCTTATTACGGAGTTTAAGAATTCTGTACATATGTACATATATGCCAGGTGCATGTCCCTTTTCAGATATATGACTTGCAAAGATTTTTCCTATTCTTTGATGGCCTTTTCATGTTCTTGGTGGTATACTTTTAAGCACAAAAGTTTTAATTTTAGATGATGCCTAATTTATCCTTTCGTTGCTTATACTTTTGGTGTCATATCTAAGAATCTGATGCCTAATCCAAGTTCACCAGGATTTACCCTGCATTTTCATCTAAGAGTTTTCTAGTTTTACACTTAGGTATGATGCATTTGGAGTTAATTTTTGTATATGTTTTGAGGTAGGGATCCAAACCCATTCTTTTACGTGTAAAAAGAGTGTTTCTCATTTTGCATTAAAATTGATTCAGATTCATGTGTTGTCAGCCTTCCCCATCCATTATAAAGTTCCCCATCAGCATTTCACCTAATGGTTTGAGGTGCCATTCATGAACAGTCATTTGGTGCAAATGGTGACATTCCAAACCTATCATTCTTCCTAAATTTTTTTAAGCTGCAATTCTTCTACAAGACTGACTACCACTTTCTAAGGGCCGATTATATGTAAGATGCTATACTGTGAGCTGTACCTACATTATTTCACAGATTTCCAAACCTGTGTATCATAGGTGCTCAGCATATATGGAGCAATCCAAAGTTCATGCCACGGTATCCCTTCTATCTCTGTCTCTGTTTCTCTCTCCCTTGTTTGTTCCTGGGTGTTCCCCTAGCTCAAAGACAGGACTCATTTCGCACCACCCTCTCACTTGGCGTGTTTGCCATCACTGAACTGCTGCTACCCTTTTTCCACTGGCCGCTGCCAGCTGGGCTAATCTCCCTCTGCCTGCCTCTGCCGGTCTTGTTGTTTACATCCTTATCACGGCCTTCGGGCCAGCCTCAGCCTCCTGGTCTCTTCAGCCATGTGCTCACCCTCCCACCCCCTCCTGAGGTCTGCTTCCCACCCCTGGGCTAAGACCGGGAGAAAAGACCTAGGTCTGTTCAGCCTGGAAAAGAAAGGATTAATGTGGGAATGAGTGTTGATTTTGATTTCCCAAACTTGGGTTTATATACTGGTTTTATATTCCTGGGTCCAGAAGAGGAACAACATAAATCAGAAGGATTTCATGAGTTCCAAGGAGAAGTCTCTCCCATCACACAGATTGTGAGAAAACGAATAGTGAAAATGCTGAAGGAGCCTGTGGAACCTATTACTGTTGGGTTTTGATTTGGTTTTTATTCTTCCCTATAGAGGAAGGTGGCTTAGTATAAATAAGAAGGCTGTGAGTCAGCCAAAGCTCCATGCCATAACTTTGCCATCTAATACCTAAGTGACATTGAACTGAGTACCTTAGCTCATTGAGCCTTGGTGTCCTCATCTGCAAAATGGGCAGGTCCTTCCATGCAGAGTCATTGCTACTACCCGTAGTAGCCATTGCTAACCTCTTTCCTCCAAGCAGAGCTTTGAGAATATGTCATCATTTGTGTGACTGAGGAGAACCCCTGACTTAAAGTAGGCAATGAGCCAAACATCTTTGAAAATCTAGATGTCCCTCTTGAGCTGAATTTCCTAAGGTATATTTTTCATAACTACTAGCAGATTTGGGGGTGATTTTGTCTCATTTTATACATAAGAAAACTGGCGGAAAAAGGTACTTCTATGGCAGACTCAAGGTCTTCCAAAAAAACTTAAGTGAAATAATTGCAATTTATAACAGAATTAGGAGTCCTTATGATATATCATTTAATGTCTCGTCCTTGGGTCCTACAGTCCCAGGTGGCGGTAGCCATTATTAGTATAAGTCAGGTGACATCATCACCAGACGTGCCATCACGAACCATGCAGGCCACAGAGAATCTGATCTGAGTGCTCCCACCCATCAGCTGCATGGCCTTGGGTGAGACGTTTTGCCTCTCGAGATCCCAGCTTCCCTGTTTTCTAGGTGGAACGATAAAACTCATCTGGCCGAGTATTATGTTGCTTAATTCATTAAGAGTGCATTCAGAAGCTAGATAACACCATGAAAACCTGTTCCTATATTTGGTTCATGACGGTCATCGTGTGACCCCTCTTAGTGCTCAAGCACGCCATCACACTAGAGACCGCGTCCTTCCTGCCTACTGCAAAGCTTTCTTAGCCCCAGCAGTTGTCAGGTAGACCTTTTTAGGCAGAGCTTTCTAGCAACATTTCTCAGCACAGGCACTGTAGTGAGAAAATGTGGGCTGTGGGGACTGCCAAATCCGGGATAAAACTCTCCCTCTGTCTCTTACTGAGCAGTATAACATTGGGCAAATTACATAATCTCTCTGGGCCTCAATTGTTCCAGCCATGAAGTGGAACTCATGGTAATTTTTGTCTAACCTCATAAGATTGCTATGAGGCTAAAACAAGGCAGTACGTGTCGATGAGGGGCTGGCCAGGGTTCGGCAGTGGTAAATAGCTCAATAAACGTTCACTCTGTTATTAATGCTGGGTCAAGTCAGGAAGCTGTAACCATCCCGCATCCCCAGGCCTCGCTGAGGGTGACACTCACAAGCCACACACTTCAGAGGATGACCTGCTGGAGCCTGCCTCGCAGCACAGAGGCTTCCAAAAGCCCCTTCGCTCCCTTGATAAGCAGTGACAATTTCACAAGTAGGGAAGAGAGGGGCCCCTGAGGCCATTGTACGTGCTCAGCTTGAACCCTGCAATCCCAAGGGGAAGCCACAGGCGGGGATCCAAAAATGACTCCAGGAAGAAAGACTCTGGACAAAAGAGACCAGCGTGGAGAATGAGGCAGGGCCGTCCGTCCACCATCTTCTTCCTATACCTTTCAGCTTTTTCTGTGAGCCCCGTCCTCGCCTGGGTAGTCGCCCGAGCTGCTCACAGCCCATCGGTGAAGCAGCCGACAAAGAATTTCGGGGTGCCTCCCATGCACCAGTCATGCGTGATGTGGCAGGCCAGACGGATGTGGCCCCTATTCTTACAAGCCTGCAGGCTAGGAGGGCAGACCAGTGGGAAACCAAGTACGATACGTACTTGATTACAAGACTGTGAGTGTATGAAGTGCTGTGAGTTAAAGATGGGGAACGAAGGGAGTTTGTGAGGGGGGGCCCACCTCATCTTCGAGGTCAGAGAAACCCACCTGACGAAGTGATCTTCAGGGGGAGCCTGAAGGATGACAGAGGCAGCCAGGTTAAAATAGCAGGTGAAGCGGGGCGCGGGGCTGGCTCAGGCAGTAGAGCGTGTGACTCTTGATCTTGGGGTCGTGAGTTCAAGCCCCACAGTGGGCATGGAGCTCACTAAAAAACAAACAGGTGAAGCAAGACCCCACGAGCACCTCTCCTCAGCCCCGGCAGCCGAGTTCCCTTTCTCCACAAGTCAGGGCAGCAAATGCCAGCACTCCCGGTGCACGGCCACACCTGTACTCCTCGGCTCGCTGCCCGGCCAAGCTCCCTGAGGTCCTCTGGGCAGAAGCCTCTCTGGTTTCTGGTGACCACAGCAGGTTTGGTAATTAACCCTGCTGCCCCGCTTGCTTCCTTGATTCAGCATATCTCCAGCAACAAGTTAAACTTGACATCATCACTTCGCCCAATTAATCCTGCCAGGTGAGCCACTCAGGAGGCCCAGCCCTGCCCAGGTGAAAGAGGGAGCAGCCAGGCTTGCACCTCGGCCCTTGGAGCACAAAGTCTTCAGCTCTGGGAGCCAGAAGCAGGGGTAATTGATAGCCGAGGCCAGCGGGCCCGCAACACATGGGCAGGCATGTTCCCTTGTGCTCTCTCCCCATCATACAACCAGCAAAATACAACAGAAGGGCAAGAGAAAGCGGGGTGTGCAGGGCGACAGTCAAACACGAGGAGGACAGCAGAGAGGAACACGTGGGGCACGGATATCCCTTAAGGGCGCAATGACCTTGGCCGTGTGGTTCAACAAGGCAAGGCCTCTTCATCTTTTTTTTTTTTAATGTTTTTTTATTATATTATGTTAGTCACCATACAGTACATCCCTGGTTTCTGATGCAAAGTTCGATGATTCATTAGTTGCGTATAACACCCAGTGCCCCATGCAATATGTGCCCTCCTTACTACCCATCACCAGAATGGGATAGAAGGCCTCTTCATCTTAAAAGTGGTAAACTAACAGCACCTTTCGCACAGACCTGTTAGAGCCTGAGGGCGATATTCACAGGCAGGCTTTCTCGGCCTGGCACAGCCGGCCGGCATCCCCGCTGGTGATTCCTTGCTGGGGGAGGGGCCTGTGCCCTGCAGGCTGTTGAGCAGCGTCTGTGGTCACTACCCCCTGGATGCCAGCAGCACCCCCCACTCAGCTGTGGCCATAAAAACATCTCCGGACATTGTCAAATGTTCCCCAGGGTTGAGATCAGCCCTAGTTGGCAACAAGCGAGGTAAAGGACATAGCCCAGGGCCTGGCAGAGAGTCAATGCACAACAAATGACAGCTAACATCAAACGTGTGCGAGGCAAATGCCCTTTCTGGGTCTCCACAGCAGACCCCTCTTTCCAAACACATGCCAACACTCTAAAAGCCTTGGAGAAACCTGGAACTTCCAAACGTGGGACGGGTAGACATGCCAGTGCCGTCCCTGGAATGTGCACACGGAGATTAAGGTGTCCCTGGCTGGAGCAGCAGAAGGGCTCTGTATATTGAGTAGATTGTTGGAACAGGTCCCCTTGTACGCTGCTTAACTGAAAAGCAAAGAAGCTAATTTTAAGGCGTGGGTAGCAGGGGCCAGATATGGTGCCCGGGTCTTACATACATCTTGGCCTCTGGGTACTGTGAAGAGATGTTATTATTTCCATGGAAGAACTGAGACTCAGAGAGGCTAAGGAACTAATTCAAAACTACTCAGCAGTTACATCTCAGGGTTGGGTCAGAAGCTGGGTCCGACTCTCCTCCAAGCCCGTGCTCTTTGCCCACCCAAGCGGCTGGAGTGGGGCTTTTCACATGCTGACTTAATTTAGGAGCAATTCTGGGGCAGGTACCAGGCTCAGTTGGGAAGAAGAATAGGACTGATTAGCAGTATCTGTTATGGCCGCAGGAATAGCAAATGTGCCACGAGTTTGCCATCCGTGTACAAGCCCATAACCCAAGATTCAGTGATTCTGTATCTTCCTCTCTGGCATTATCTGGGGACTACACTAGGCTAGGGGGACGTCTGGGTTTATTCAGCAAATAAGCAGCTGTACTATATCCTTTCTCAAGGCGTGCACTGGAAAACAAGTCTTCTTCAGAGATCAGTATTTCTACAGAAGGGGCATGTTCTTAGATGATTCCCATGGAAAAGCAAGATATGGGCCCCTATCAAAACCCTTTGTTAAACCCCTCATGAATTTTATTTTTGATGAGGAACAGTGTTCAAAAAAGAAAAGGGAAACTTACAAGAAAATAGGTCATTTTCTTTTTAGACAAAAAAAAAACGTTTATTATATTTCAAAGCACAAACTTTGGAAGATACAATATCCATCCTTCATCCTCTTTTCCTACTCCAAAACAATCAAGCCCTGGTGGAAAATTGCACAACTAGATGCATAATGAAACCTGCTTACATATGCAAAGAATATTGCAAACACCAGCTTGTCTGTTTACAGACACTTCAGCTAGGGAAGATGTGCTTTCTCACAGCTGAGTCTGGGGCAACCCTGAGGACACAGAGGGCAGAGTCCCACCAGCTAGGCTCAGATCAGGCTCCCTAACTGATTTCCCCACCACCTTTGTCTTGACCTGAGCTGGCACAGACTACAGAAGGCTCACTGCCTTCGTGGTCCTGTTCACAAGCATGGCGTGCCTGCAACATGCCAGGCATTCATTCACCAAAGATTTACTGAGTCCTTCTTATGTGCCAAGTCCTGGGCAAGCACTGGGAGGTAACCCCTAAACATATGAACGAGCACATACTGGGGCAGGGGAGAGCTCATTGTTTCAGTCATTCTCCTGCGTCAGTTTCAAGTGCACAGGACATTAACGAGGTCAGAAAATGCCTATCCTTTATTTTCAAAGTCACATTCCCTGTGCCTGGGATGACATGCTTCCTGGGCTCTCATCACTCTGCATAAGGAGAGAGAGCAGCCATGGGGAGAAGGACTGTCCACCCCAAACTGTTTGCACCAGTGGCACCTGTTCCTACCACCTGGCACCTAGCCATTGTTCATTCATTTCTTTGAGCTAAAATGAGATCGGCAAACTACAGCCCACAGTTCAAACGCAGCCCATAGCACGGTTTTGTATGGCCCATAATCTAAGAATGGTATTTACCGTTTTATTTTTTCGTTAAGATTTTATTTTTTAACTAATCTCAACACCCAACATGGAGCTCGAACCCACAACCCCAAGATCAAGAGTCACACGCTCTACCAACTGAGCCAGCCAGACACCCCCAGTATTTATAGTTTTAAATGGGGGGGATCAAAAGAAGAATAATGCTCCATGACATGTAAAAATTCCAGGAAATTCCATTTTCAATGTCCCAAAGTAAAGTTTTGTTGGCACACAGCCGTGCTCCTTAAGCTTTGTCTGTGGCAGCATTGAGTAGCTGTGACAGAGACCCACAAAGCCTAAAGTATTTACTGTCTGACCCTTTACCAGCTACAACATTGCTCCCTCTCTCCTCCTCTAAAATGCAAATACCCACTGGTCTAGCAAGTTCTGAGGTCCTTAATGCCTTTGTGAGACCACATGTATCCGGTCACCTCTGGCACTGCAGGGAAGAAGGGTCCCTGGGTGCCTGAGAGGGCACCACCTGAACTCCCACAATAACTGGTCTGTACCTCCAGGTGCACATCTGTCATTTCACACCTTGTTCTAGAATTTACCTAAAAGCTGCCTTATGGCCAATAACCGCATAAGGAAAGGGTAACAGGCACCCTCTGACCCGTCTGGGGTTAAGCGCACTTGAGCCTGACACGACGACGTGTGTTTGGTAAAAGTTAGTAGAATGTGCGAGAGAGGAAGCGAGTGAGACCCAGCGGGTGTATAGGTGCTGACGTGTATGAGTCAATAAACGTAAACGAGAGACTGAGTGAACGCATGAATTAATGAATGATGAAGTGCTCGAGGGGCTGGATGAAAGGAGACATGAATGAGTGTATGGCTGAGGGAATTCTTATAAAAATGAGAGATTAAACAAAGAAATCATATAAGTGAGTGTAGGAGGGAGGGATCTATGAGTGAGCAAGTGAGTGCAGGCTACGAGGTCTCTAGAAATGCCACATGACGAGGAGACAGGGCGTCACTGCCAAGTTCTGCTGATCTCGTCGCATTGCCTTGCTTGCTCATGCCCTGCCAGCCATGGGATTCTGAACTTGACCGATGCCCTCCCTTGCTGAGGGTGTGCCGGTGCTCTAGTGCTCTAGCGTCTGGGGCCTCTGTCAGGAGGACAACAACACCTGCACCCGTGGGCTTGCAGCCAGGCAGCCGTGCCTCTGAGACGGTGGCTTCCCTCCCGTGTGTGGAAAGAATACTCCCGCAGCTGAGGCATCCTCAGCCCCATCACTTCCATGAGCTACAGGTGAACAGGACCTACCCCAGAGGCACAATTCCAGGTGTAAAGGGATGGGCAACATGATGGTTTGGGGTGAAGTTCATGCCCAAGGTCATCCTAGCCAGGGAGGAGAATGTGGAATTGAAAGCACCCCATCTAAAGCGGGTCCCTACAGTTACTCCGTTTCCCCTGTAGTGCATACTTTGTCTGGTTGCTCACTTTTTGTTTTGTGTGTTTTTGTGGTTTCACCTGCTTGCTCACTAGAAGGAGGACATGAGGCACATGGAAATCTCAACAAATGTTTGTTGAAAATGAGTGAAACACGGTCTGGAAAACAAGTAAGCCAACCACTTGAACCAGCTACGGAGACATGATTCCCGCTCCCACCACTTTCAACACACCATTTCCCCTCTCTGGGGCTCAGGCGATGAACAGAGATTATTTTCAGGGTCCTTTCCAGCTCCCACATACTAGGGTTCTAAAGCCAAGGGGATTCACGCAGTTAGTATGAACCTGAGTCCCCTGGCCACAGTGCTTAAAAAAAAAAAAAAGTTTGGTTATTACATAAGGGACAGCCATTTTATCCAGCCTGTGATGGGGTAAAGTGACACTGGGTGTGGTGACATCTTTGTGTTGGCCAGTGGCCATCTGAGCCTCATGTGTGACTATCCCAATGTGGTCAGTCCTCTCCTGTCAGAGCCGAAGCCCAGCCTGGCGTCCTGCAGCCCGCGTCTCATGAAAGCCGTGAAAGTATGCCATAAAACCTCTGTGGCTGGGAAGTCTCTTCTCAGACATCTTTGCAGAGTTCCCAGAAACCGCACAAATCCTCCCTGGCTCAGCCCGGCAAGCGAGGTACGAGAAGCTGACGAGGGCTCCAGCCTCACTGACTCCTGCACCCCGAGAACCCTCGTGTCTTTACCGCCAATGCCGTTTGGTCCAACCTCCAAAATACACACACTGCTTTGCATACTGAAGCAAGCTCTAAGAGCACCGGCTCTCGAGTCAGGATTTTTACTTAATTATTTTTTTTTAGGTTTATTTATTTAAGTAATCTCTACACCCAGCATGGGGCTCAAACTTACAACCCCGAGATCAAGAGTCACATGCTCTTCCAACTGAGCCAGCCAGGCGCGCCTAACATCAGGATTTTTAGGTTTGAATCCCAGCTCAGCCTATTTGCTGGCTCTATGGCCTTGGGAAAATTACTTCAATACATTTTTGCCTTGACTTTCTCATCTGTAAAGCGGGAATGGTGATGATAATAATAGAATTTAGCCCTTTGGTGTGTTGTGAGGATTATATGAGGTAACAGAGTGCTTAGGAATGGGGGGCCCCTAGCAAGCGTTCTGTAAATACTAGCCCTCGTGGTTGCATGATTTCCAATATCTGCTTGGGTATTCCCCATTTTATCTCAGTGAGATTATACACCCCTTAAGGGCAGGAACTGTGCCTTCTTTTCGACCTCACCCTCACGTTGCCTCCCGTAGGGATCAGAACACTCAGACCACTTGTTAAGTGGAAGGCATCACACATTCCCAAATCGTTGCTCTCCAAATGTGAATGGAGGTTTGCTAGTCACAATCCACGGGCATGGCACATAGCCATCCTTTGAGAGAAATGACACCCGCCCTTGGTGGAAAACCACTGTGGGGAGAAGAAGCTGAGTTAGGGAACGTCCAGGGAAGGTAAAGAACAAGAAGGAAAACTTCTCCCAAAAATAGACCTCAAGCGTTTGGTGTTAGCAAATTCTTAACACCAGCAGAAGAGAGAACTGGGAGAAGGATGGTTTCCTCACAGCTGCCCTAGAGGGTTCTGACACCAACTTCTTTGTTGAGTGCTAAGGTATTGTTCTTAAGACTGGAGATACAAATAATACAGTTGCTCCAAGGACAGGCCAAAATTCGGGATCCCGTCCTGAATGCAAGACTGTGTCCTCGTCCCTTTTTAGCGGGTATCATGACACCTGGAAGGGCTTTACTCTGCTGTCAAGTGCAGCGCCCTGGGAGCTGAGCCGCATCAGCGGGACAAACAGCCTGGGGCCCTGGGCGCTAGAGGTTCACTGAGCGAAGGGAGAAGACCGCAGCGGGCTCACTCTCACTCGGACGGCTTTCAGCCTCCCGAGCAGCACAGGCTGGGCTCTCTGGGCAGGGATGGTGGTCTGCGGCGGCAGCCAATCAAAACTATCTAAATCTAATTTGAGACAGGCGAGGACAAGCTTCTCCCGATTTCTGCAGAATCAAGGAAGACAGCAAGCATGCTATCCAGAAGGGGGCTTGAAGCACGGGCTCGGGAAATGTCACACGTCCTTTCACTCATTGTACATCCCTGAGCTTGTCTTTACAAAGGACTTTGCAGCCGCTTCCTATCATCCCCTGAGAAGGAAAGATTGTTACATGACCAACCACATCAGAGGGCTTAGCCTCCGCACGGGGTGTTTTCCCCAGGGTCTCCTAGGATAGTTCTGCAGAAGAGAAAGGCAGACTTGCCACCAAAAAATGTCTCAGCCTATGAGGCTCCAGATCCTATAGTTTCTAAGATCATAAATCCTTCATTTATCGAGGGGACTGACTTACTCAAAGGGAACGAAGAGAACTGCTTTCATAATGTGGTGGGGCAGTGAGCAATTATCTTTTTTCTCTTTTTAAAAATGTCTATTGAGCGGTGGCTGGGTGGCTCAGTTGGTTAAGCCTCCAACTCTTGATTTCGGCTCAGGCCGTGATCTCAGAGTCGTAAGATCAAGCCTCGTGTCTGGCTCCACACTCAACAGGGAGTCTGCCGGAGATTCTCTCACTCCCTCTCCTGCCCCTCCCCCCACCCGCAAGCACTCGCTTGCTTGGTCTCTCACAAATAAATAAATCTTTTAAAAAAATTTTTTTTAGAAGTAAAAATGTTCATTGTGGTTGCAGTGATATCCTTTGAGAAAGTTAAAAAATGTTAAGAGACAACAAACACATGGCAAGAAGTGAACTTTCTGAAGATGCCAAGTGAATTTGACACTGTCTAATGATTTCTGGGCTCACTAAATTCTTTAGAAGGCATTTTTAAAAATAATTCACAGTCCTACTTCAGTTTGCCTCTCCAGCTATCTCCCCCAAAGTCAGACCCATAAAAATTGCCGAGTCCTTAGAGAAGAAGCTACCGAACCTCACCTAAACCAGGTGAGGGAATTTCGGAGCAGGCAGATTCAATAGCTTGCCCAGGGTTACTCCGTGAAAGAGTAACAAAGTGGGGGGCCATACCTGGGGAAATCTGAATGCAGACCCCGAGTTCCTCACAATTACGCTATCTGATGAAGCAGTCTCCCGACTGCTTTTGGTCTGCTACTCTCCCCATCCAACTCTCCCTGGGGGTCCATTTTCCTTAGCTTAGGAAAGAACTGTAAGCCCTTCTCCCTTCACCATAGAAAGCGACTTTCTAAGAACTACAAGTCGTCTGTCAGAAGTGAGTAGAGTATTTCTAAATTTCCAAATATTCAGAGACTGCTCTCTTGTGGGATGCTCTTGTCTGACAAATGTGAGGGCAGGACCCTGGTGTAGGAAAGACAGATCTCTTATATATACAGTCTGAGCCATCCTGGGGAGCACCGGCCTTTGTCACCAATCCTTAAGACCTAGCCTGGCCCTTGGTACGTAGTAGATGCATAACAAGCATCTTCTATGAATAAATGCCATGAGAGGACCCCCAGCAAATTTAAGAGGAACTTTGCTTGTTTAAATTTTTATGGCCTTTAATGAAGCCCAGTGAGAGGATTTAATTACAATGATTGCCATGCAGTTACTTCTCAAGTGGACTGTTATGACCAGGAGGGCAAGAGTTATAATTAAGGTTTGGGTGTACCCTAGACTTTGAACAAGCCCTAATAGTATGCACCCCCTCAAACTCTGCTTTAGTACTAAAACCTGCCTGCAAGGCAGCAGCGTGCTGGGCTCAGGAAAGTGTGAGGTAGGAAATGGAAGGGGGAGTGGTAGGGACAGGGTCACTGTGCCCAACCAAAGGACCCAGCTTAAAGAAGAGGATTTTTGTCTTTTTGGTTTGAGGCGTGGGTTGCATTTTCATCTTTATCCCAAGAAGCCAATGCAACACACAGCTAGAGAGAGGTGCTAGACCGTACCCTTTTCTGGAAGCCTTAGGACACATGAGATTAGCCCAATCCATTGTCAGGAAAGAGATTCCTGAATTCCTGTCCCATACACACGATCAGTCGCCCATCATGAGTCTTCCTCAAAGGGAATCTGGACTATTGTGGGGGCCCTTGTGTCCTAGAGAATGAATATTCCCTTCTTAAATCCAGTCCCAGCGAGATAGGCCTGTCATCGTCCTCTTCTCATAAATCTGTCCTGTATGTCTCCCATCTTGTCGTAGTTACAATGGTGAGGGTTTACTGGGGACTTTGTATCGGCCAGACATTATGTGAAGTACTTTGCATGCATGTTCTGACTGAATTCTCACAAGAATTCTAGGAGGTCTCTATGACTGACTACGCCCCCTTTTAGAGATAAGGAAACTATGACTCAGAAGAATTAAATCTAAGCTTCACACAACCAGTAGGTCCCAGTGCCAAAATTCAAACTCACTTCAGACAGCCTGAAAGTTCATTCTCTTAGCCTTGGCTGCATAGAGTCTCATGGAGTTACGGAAACCCACATAGTCAGTGACTGTCTCTTAGAGCTCTTCTTGACTAAAGGAGTGGGACTCTGGAGACCCTAAGGACTTGAACTGACATTATGGGGATCCATGTTGGCTGGGATTTCCAAGCTTCTGTGCAGATATTCCAAGCATCACCTTTTCTCCCAACAGAAGCCATCAGGAATATAAATTAATCAGGAATGTATCTTTAGCAAACAGGATTAATGAAAAACATTGATGAAAAACATCTGGTAAACAGCTGTTGGCAACCCTTTAGAATAGTATTATAACCATTAAAGATATATAAAATTTCCTCACATGAGGAGCACCTGGATGGCCCAGTCTGTTAAGCATCTGACTCTTGGTTTCAGCTCAGGTCATGACCTCAGGGTCCTGGGATCCAGCCCCACATCAGGCTCTGGGGTCAGCACGGATCTGCTTGAGATTCTCTCTCTCTCTCTCCCTCTGTGCCTCCATCATTGGGCTCTCTCTCTCTCTCTCATAAATGAATAAGTCTTTTTTTTTAATCTTCCCACAAAGAAAACCCAGATCCTGACAGGTTTACAGGTGAATTCTTTGACCCTTTGCAAACTCTTCCAAAGAAAGGAAGAAAAGAAGACATCCCCCAGCTCATTTCATGAGCTAAGATATCCTTAATATCAAAACCAGAAAACAACGTAAAGAAAGGAAAATCTGAACTCTACCTCACTCTTAAACATAGATGCAAAACCCTCAAGTGTGTATTAGCAAACCGAACCCAGGAACATAAGAAAATAGGATATATCATGATTAATGTGGGTTTTTCTTAAGATTGAAAGGTTGGTTTAACCTTCCAAAATTAATTGATATAATTTATTACATTAACAGGTTAAAGGAGAAAAGGCATGCGACTTTTTCTATGCCTATAGAAAAAAATGTTTGAAAAAATTCTATATCCCTTCATTATACATGTATTTTTAAAATATTAGCAAACTAGGAATAAAAGGGACCTTTCTTAACATGATAAATGGAATTTATAAAAATCTACAGCAAACATCATACCTAATGGTTCGGTGTTAAAGGCATTCCCCTTAAGCTTAGGAAAAAGAACAGAATGAATGCCTAGTATGTTTCTGCTCAACACTGTCCCTCCCAGAGTACCTGGCCAGTATAAGGCAAGAAAGAGAAGTAAAAGATTAAGTATTTGAAAGGAAAAAATGTAGCTGTCATTATTTGTGGACGATATTGTTGTCTATATAGAAAAGTCAGAAGAATCTGAAAAAAAATGTATTAGGAATAAATATGACTTCAGCAATGGTCCTAGTTATAAGTCAATACAAGAAAGTTAATTACATTTCTGTACTCAAAAAAGAAAACAAATAAAAATATTTCCTTAAAAAGATACCACTTACAGGGGCTCTTGGGTGGCTTAGTCAGCTAAGCATCCAACTCTTGATCTGCTCAGGTCATGATCTCAGGGTGGTGGGATCAAGCCCTTTGTCAGGCTCTGTGCTCAGTGGAGAGTCTACTTGTCCCTCTCCCTCTGATCCTCCCTCTCCCTCTCTGTCTCCCTCAAATAAATAAATAGAATCTTTAAAAAAAAAAAAGAGAGATACCATTTACAACAGCAACTAAATTTTTTAAATCTCTAGGAATAAA
Source organism: Ursus americanus (assembly GCF_024610735.1). Lineage (NCBI taxonomy): Eukaryota > Metazoa > Chordata > Mammalia > Carnivora > Ursidae > Ursus > Ursus americanus. The sequence goes on along the minus strand of NC_142131.1, from coordinate 48,336,791 downwards.
TCCAACAAAAGACATGCAAGCCCTTTTTGCAAACAATTTATAATAGTTTAATGAAAGACATTATACCTGAAATAAAGGAAGAATTTTGCCATGGTCTTGAATAGGAAGATTCAATAATCTTAAAGACGATTCCCCTCAGATTTATCTATAAATTCAAATCCCAGTCAACTGTTTGGAACTCAAAAGGTGATTCTAAAATTCTAATGGAAGAAAAGACAACAGTTAAGACGTTTCTAAAGAAGAAGATGGAATTTGGTTGGGGTGAGGACCTACCCTATCAGATACCAAATTTTCTTTCAAAGGTGCAGTAATTAAGATGGCATGGATTTAGCATAGGCATTCTATTAAACCAGTGGAACATACTGGAGAGCCCAGAAACAGACAAAGCACGGAGACTTGATTTACGGCAGAGCAGACTTTGCAGATCGGAAGGGAAGGATGAACTATGGCATTGGGCTAATTGGGTATCCATGTGGAAAAAGATGAAATTGGATTCCTCCCTTTCAAAAATCAATTCCAGGTGGATTAAAGACTTAAATATGAAAGGCAAAACCATAAAACTTTTAGAAGTCTATAGAGAAGTACATCTTTATGACCTTGGGATTTAAAAAATCATATTCAAGATTTTTTATAAGTATAAACCACAAGGGAATATATTGTAAATTTGACTATATTAAAAATAAGAACTTCAGTTTATCAAAAGACACCGCAGAGTAAAAATATAAGTTACAAAGAATTCATGTCCAAAATATTAGAACTCCATAACTTAAAAAAATAATAAATAACCTGAGGAGAAAAAATAGACAAAAGGACATGAATAGGCATTTCATGCAAGACACAAGAATGGCCCATACACATTTGAAAAGAAACTCAAGCTCATTAGTACTCAGAGAAATTAATTTGAAACCACAATGAGATATCATTTCACACCCACCACAGACAGGTATTAAAAAAGCTGGGCATTACCACATGCTGGCGAGATTGTGTGGTAACAGGAATTGCCATTTGCTGCTGGTGGAAGTGTAAATTGTTACAGCCATACTGGGAAACAATTTGTTATTACCTAATAAAACTGAGCAGGCTCATACCCTATGGCCCATCAATTCTACTTGTTGGTATGTATCGTGGAGAAGCTCTTGCATTGAGGGGGGCGGGCACAAGGGACATATACAAGAATGTTCACAGCAACATCGTTCATAACAGCCCCAAACTGAAAATCACCCAAGTGGCACATAAATGATAGACTGGTTAAATGCTGGTGTATGCATGCAGTGAAATACGCACCAGCAGTGAAAGTCCACCACAAAAACGTAGTATTGAGCCAGAGGTGCAACTCACAGAAGAATCTGCTCAGCGTGAACCCCATTCAGCAGGCAAATTTAAACAGCATGCTGTTTAGGGGTGTATGGCACTGGAATTTCAGCACTGTAGTCATGGGGAGGGGGGCGGGGATCTGATTATAGAGGAATATGCAGGAGGCCTCTCTGTACAGTATTCAGTTTCTATTTTTACTGTTTCTTACATTGGATGGTACGTATACAGGTGTTAGTTTTATTATTCTTCTTTCAGTGATACATAAAATTATATACACTTATTTGTATGCATAATGCATCTATCATTTAAAATTTCCATAACAAAGGAAAATAGCAGAGCAGAGATGGGGGCTACGGGGTCTGCAAAGATCAGGGGAGGCCGAAAATGAGTGTGACCTGCTCAGGGAGCTGAGAAAAGACCCAAGGCTGAAGGAGGTGAAGAAGTGAGGGGGAGCGTAGGAAGGTGAAGCAGGAGCCAGATCACAGGGAATATTCGAGGCTTTGATGACTACCTAGGAGACATAAACTTAGTAGGCTTCACAGATACTTTGCTGACCTGTGTACTTGAGAAGATTTTTTTTTTTTTTGAGGTAGACCTAAAGGGACCTGCTGCCAACTCAGAAATGAGTTCTCTTTCTCAGACAGTGTTTGTACTCACAGGACAAATAAACAGCACCGGGTGCCCACTCCTTGCTCATCAGGCCGAGCTGGCTCTGACAGAGACTGAGCTGGAAAGGAAGGAGAGCAGTCTGGCAGAAAGAGCCCGGACTCTGTTGGGACCCTGGCTCTGCCACAGAAGGAAGAAGAAAAACAACAAATAACACTACTCTACCAGCCTTCAGATCTGTTCTACATTTCATGGGGCACTGGACAGGGACGGTAGTCATCATGAATGTAACGTATCTGTGAGCATAAAAACAGAACGCTGAATTTGGCAGGGTGGGTTTTTTCCAGGACGCACAAACCTGCCTCGTATGTAGGACCCCTTTAGCCATATTGAAATATAGAGGGGGTAAGTGTTGGGGCGCCTGGGGGGGCACAGTCGGTGAAGTGTCCGACTCTTGGTTTCGGCTCAGGTCATGATCTCAGGGTCATGAGATCGAGCCCCATGTTGGGCTCCATGCTCAGTACAGAGTCTGCTTGAGATTCTCTCTCCCTCCTACTCATGGTCTCTCTCTCTCTCTCTCTCCCTCTCTCTCTCTCAGACTAATAAATCTTAAAAAAAAAAAAAAAAGGAACTAGTGTTAACCTTGGTGTCCTACAGAAAGGGCTCTGACCCTGGGGTTCTTGCTTCCAGTGTCCACCTGACCACCTGTTTGCCAGGCACCTCCACAAAATCATGGAAACTTATCTCAGTTTCCTCACTGGTAAAAGTGGGGAGAATGACCGTGAGGGTGGTGTGGAAGTCAGCACTGGACTTAGAGGGTGTGAGAGTGAGGTACCTCCCGGCGCTCGAGGCAAGCGTCTCGTGGCAGCACGCAGAGCACCGTGAACTTCCCACCCCAGCACACCTCATGCTCATATAATTATGGATTTAACTGCCTTGTTCGCTGCATTAACCCCAGTGCTAGGACCAAATAAGGTCCACACATTGCAATTACTGAAGGAGGCTCTTAAGACTCTTAATCTGTACAAGGGAATGAGTTTTTTACTTTATAAAGTTAGATAGTCGACTCCGGATTATTCGCAGTGGTAGGTACAGACACTATCACAGAATACCTAATTTTCTGTCTCTCAGATGCAGCCCTTACTCCTAACCCTGAGTGAACACTGTAGGTTCAAGGCCCCTGTTAGCTCCTGGGAATACAGAGACACAGAAGCACGACGGGCTTCAGAGTAGGTCACGCTCCTTGAGGAGGACAGTCACCACATGCCCACTAAGTTACCGGAAGCCACGAGCCCTGAGGAAATAGCTGAGCGCCACGGTACGGGGGTGAGGGGTACAGCAAGCTGACATTTTGGAGAGTTGGGCACATTCTCCCCTGAAGAATAGGGCTGCTTCTTCCCATCCCCCACATGTCTGGGTCCTGCTTTCAGTTCAAATCATGCAGGGCTGTTGCATAAAAGGAGACAGATGCTCCACCCACCCATCCCCACCCCATGGGCAGCGAATCTCTTTCGAGATTGAAATAAATAGCATTTATTGAGCTCTTACATGGATTACTGTCATTAATCCTTATAACAACTCCGAGACAACCGCCATTATTGCCCCCATTTTACTGATGATGACATGGAGGACCCACAGAGCTGAGTCACTTGCCCCAATCACAAACCCTGGCAAATGCTATAACCACGGGCCTGAAGACTGCGCTAGACCTCCCCTCCAGACTCCATGCCTGCTTCCTCCCTCGTTTAACACCTCAAGACCCAGAAATGCCCAGAAGCCACACAGCTGTGGATTCTTCTGTTACTTGATAAGAGCTTCTTTTAAATGAGTAATTTCCTTCAAAAAAGAGGGAAAATGTTTTTAGATTGTAGCAGAAATATCCTCCCCTACCCTCAAATACACACCCTCTGTCTGACCCCGCTCAAGCCCCCAGATGCTCTGCCAGAAAGCTCCAGTTGCTGGAAGACCTCGCATCTGGCCTCAGGTTCCTTGTGGGACCCGTTCACTCCATCTCATGACAAGAACATGCTTGCCTCCTCCGAAGTTGGCGATCGACCTGGTTGTCCCAATTTACTGGGTAGGGCCTTCATTTCTGTCTTGTTCTGTCTGTCCTCCTTCCCAGCCAGTTTCTCTCTTCTCTGTATTTATCTTGCTGTCTTTTCCTATCACTTCATTTGTTCATTCATTCATTCATTCATTTTTCTTTGGGCCTTATTTATTGAGATTGTGTCTGATCCATAGGTTTCCGTTCTTGATTTCTCTCCTGTTCAGGTGGCCCTCTGCCACGAGGGTACTTGCTAGCTGCCCATCAAGAAGCTGAACCATCCCTATCCCCTCCTCTGACCAGCCCCAGGGATTGGGCTGGGGCAAATCAGGCTACTTGGGTTTTCCTGCCAACTAGACAGTATATTCATATTTTTTATCAGCTTTATTGAGCTATAGTCACATACAATAAAGTTCAGCCATTTTAGAGATATAGTTCAGTGACTTTGGGCAGAGGTATAGAGGCATGTAATGACTACCAAAATCAAGATACAGAACAGTTCCATCACCCCAGAAAGTTTTCTTGTGCCCTTTGCAATCAGTCAGTCCTCTCCCCTCACCCCTGGCCATTGGCAATGCTCCGTTTTCTGTCACCACAGGTTGGGCATTTTCAAGAATGTCATATAAATGGCATCACAGAGTACGTAGTCTTCTGTGTCCCGCTTCTTTTACTTAGGATGATGTTAAGATTTATCCACGCCATTGCATGTATTGCCAAGGATTATTCCCTTGTGGATAAAACACAGTTTGTTCATTCATTCACCAGTTGATTGGCATTTGGGTTGTTTCCAGTTTGGGGCTAAAGTGAATAGAGCCACTGAGAACATTCATGTACGAGTCCTTGTATGGACATATGTTTTCATTTTACTTTGATTACTACTTGTGAGTAGGATTGCTGCGTAGTGTGATAAGTGTATATTTAACTTTGTAACAAACGGCCAACTTGTTTTCCAATGTGGTGGCGCCATTTTACATTCCCACCAGCAGTATGTGAGTTAGGGTTGCTCCACATTCTCACCAACACTTGGTATGGTCAGTCTTTTTAATTCTAGCCATTCTCATAGGTGTATAGTGGTATCTCACGGTAGTTTTACCTCACATTTTCCTCATAATTGCTGATGTTGACCATCTTTTGACATGCTTCTTGGCCACTCAATATATCTTCTTTTGTGGCATCTTTACCCATTTTTTATTGGGTTGTTTGCCGTCTTCTGTATGGGTTGTAAGAGTTTTTCTGATATTTTTTCATCTGCCTTTTATTCTTTCTTCCTTCTTCTATCCCTCTGGCTCTACTTCTTTCTCCCATAGGGTCCCTGTCCCAGTTCCTGAGAAATACCTCCTGCCCCCCAGAGTTGCCCACTATCTCCCCTTTTCTCCCTCCTCCTCTGCCTCTTTCCTCCTTGTCTGCACATGTTCTCCCTTCTCTACCAGAATGTCTCAAAACCTGAGAATCTGGCCTCACTTCCCATTCCATATCAGAAAGCACTCCATCCCAAGTCCACTGATCTTAGTGCTGGCTAGGTTCAGTGTTCCAAAAAGGGGGAAGGACCCCTCTCTCGAGATGAAGACCTAGAGAAGCAAAGAGACATAGCCTGGTATCATGAGGGATGGCTTTGCATTCTGGCATCTTCCTCCTCCCTAAATGATTAATAGCGTTTACAGATAAAAGGGCTTTTTACTCAAACACAACACTGGAATGTCATGGGTGTTAAGTGAAGTGCATCCTGCTTAATCAGTGGTCCAACCGTCTCCAAGAACATAAGATTAATTGTTCGCATAACAAGACTCTCCCTTGGCACATCTCCCAAGCCCAGCAGGGATTTATCTTGCTAAGTCACAGGGAAGGAGCAGCCTAGCCCAAAACTGGCAACTTTTCTTCTCTGTTTAAGGGAACTGGTATGACAATATTTGATTGCAAAGCTCAGAGAGCTTTACGCAGTGTTAGCGCTGGATGAGTGACTAGGGAATTTTTTTTTTTTTAAGAGCTTACTTAGATATACCTCACCTGCCATACAATTCACCCATTTTAAAATGTACAATTTAGCGGTTTTTAATATATTCATGGATGTGTACAACCATTACCACAACTTTACAACACTTCATCGCCTCCACAAGCAACCCTGTATTCTTTAACTACCGCTCCCATAACCCTTCTTATCCCCAACCCCTAACCTACTTTCTATCTCTACAGATTTGTCTATTCTGGACATTTTACATAAATGGAATTATATAATCCAATCTTTTGTATCTGGCTTCTTTCACTTAGCATAATGTTTTCAAGTTTTATCTATGTTCTAACATGTATCAATACTTCATTCCTTTTATGGCTGAGTAATATTCCAATGTACAGATACACCACAACTTGTTTTTCCATTCATCAGTGATGGACATTTGGGTTCTTTCCACTTTGTGCTATTATGAGCGATGCTGCTATAGACATTTGTGTATAAGTTTTTATGTGGACATATAGTTTTGTGTCTCCTAGGTATGTACTAGGAGTGGACTTACTGGATCTAATGCTAATTCTGTTTAATCATTTGAGGAACCACCAGACTATTTCCCAAAGGAATGACACCATATTACATTCCTTCCCACCAGCAACTGTATGAGAGTTTCAGTTTCTCTAAGTTCTCCCAACCCTTGTTATTATCTGACTGGAATGGTTTTCTGATCCAAAACTATATCCTCAAACTGTCACACATTCATACACATAGCACACATATATTTAAACAATTGTCAACAAAGAACACCCAAAACTACCAAGTCATGCACACCAGCACATATCTCTACAGCTCACGCACATACACTTAAAATCCGGTATAGACATTGACAATCACATGTGCTCGTACAGACGGTCACACACAGTACACATGCATATCACCCCACAGACTCACATGTGCGCACGTAATCGACATACAATAGACCAGCGCTGTCACACAAGTGCGTAGTACAGTTTTCATGGGTTGTGAACATACACACAGCACCAGAGACACATGCACTCAGTAATGCATTCCCTCTTGCCCAAACACACATACACAAATAAGAGTTATACCCGAAAAGCACAGTCCTAAAAAGGCACACATATATAATTACCCTCAACTCATGGGGGGATAACCAAAGATAGATTGAATGTATTTACTCTGGGTGTCATGGAGGTGGTTGAGATTACATCCGTCCTTGGTGTACTGGGTAGGAAGACCTTTTCATTCACTTATTTGTTCTTTAAACTACAAGTGCATACTGAGCACATAGAAGAGAGCAGGATGAAAAAGATAGGGCCCCTGCCCGCATGGAACTTACAGTCTGGTGGTGGGGGCAGTCACCTCTGTGAGAGATGCCAAGAAGGAAGTAAGCAAGGTCACAGGTCACACAGGCAGGGTGCCAGGAGAGTAGTTTCTGGGTGTGTCTAGCACGGCTGCTCCCTCTTTCATCCTGGCAAAGTGAACACTATTCAGATTCGCTTTCCATAAATCACTGGATAAACTGGTGTGTCTGTGTATGTGTTAACACCAGCAGTAGTAAGAGTGTGGGCTCAGGAACCAGATTACCCTGGTTTAAAATTTGATTTCTTACTAATTGGGTGATCTTTCCCTCAGTTTCTCTTCCCTAATTAGGGATGGTAAGAGTACCCTTAGTCAGGATTAAATTAGCTGGTGCTTGTAAAGCACGTAGAAGTGCCTGGCCAGTGTTCGGTTCTCGTTAGCAGCCATCACATCTTTTCCTGAGAGGACGTTTCCATAGAGCGGGTGAGTGTACTGGGAGGGGGGTGGGGAGAAGCTGGGGGGGAAGACCAAGGATCCTGGCAGTGCCCCATCGACTAGGAATCGGATGAGTCTTCATCTCCTGCCATATCTGAGCAGTCTTGGAATGCAGCCCTGGCATGCCACCCTGGCAGGCCATAAACCAGTCTAGCCCCACCCCGCTCTGCCCACAGCCCAGACCACAGCAGAGATGCGCCATGGGCGGCACTGGGCATGGCTCTTGGTTTTCAGCTGGGTCAGGCCTTTCGGCAGCAGCTCTGCTGTGGGCCTGGCTTGTGGTGTTCACCAGTTCTGCTTGGCTGTCTTTTCTGTCTATGTAGGTCAGCACTTACCACCCTGTACCTGCCTCCCCAGGACATTCCACGGCCATCGTCAGTCTGCCTGGCTCCCAGCAACACCTCTCAGCGAACATGTGAGTAACAAGCTCAGCCCTCCCCCTCCAGGTCCTGGCTGGAGGGGTTCTCTTGGCCATCCCTCTGCCACCAAGCATCTCCACTCCCAAACCATCCCGTCCAGAGAGACAAGAGCCCCCCTTCCTTTGTATCCTTCAATGGAAATAATGGTGAAAACACTAATTGGCAAACCACATCAACCTAGCTCATTATTTTACAAGCGTAGAAAGAGACCGGAAGCGTAGCCACGAAAACACTGCTGGGAGGTTGGATACTGAGCCATTTCTACTGACTTCCTTTAGATTCAAAATGTTGGGTCATAAATCCGTGTTGCTTTAGGACCAGCGGAAAATAAATATAGCATCTTAGAGGGGGAAGATCTTGCCAATGAGAACACCCCCCCAGCTCCTTTGATAAAACCCTCCAGTGTCTCATAGTCCTTGGAGTCTAGAAGGCCTTCTTGATGTCCAGCCTGAGGCCATACACTGACTGGTAACCTGACTCTGGCGAGCCAACGTGGGTTCTTGTTAATGCTTTTACTCAGACAGCTATCTCACTGTCACAGCCTTGCTAGTGTCTTCACCCCTTGACTCATACCTGGAGGTGATTTATCTGCCTGACTCCTGTGCGGAGTGCAGAGTGAAAGTCACTGCTCTCCCCCAGGGACACTTGCGCTATTACAAGCCCATTCCCCTCCAGCCCGCCACGCAGCCAGGATTCCACTGTGTGCTCACAAACTAAAGTCAACTCCCACCTCCTGGTTCCCCATGTCCACGTCCCTGCCTATATGAAGCTAGTTCCTTCGGCCATTCCTGGGGGTCAAACGTGTCCTCATTCCCAGAAGAGGGAGTAGATCAGAGAGGCTGGTGTTCTGACCTCTCCTTTCCCTTAGCTTGCTGGCTGCAACCATTTTCTTGGGTGATACGCTGAGCAGTATGAAAAAGCACCCTGAGCAGAGCCATCACGTCTAGGTTGAGACCAGGCTGTGCCACTAATCCCTGGTCACCAACTCCTGCCCCTATCCTAGGCCAGTCTCCCCACCGTCAAATGCCGCGGTGGCCTAGCATAGTGATTCCCAGCTGTGTGGCACTCTATGGTGGCCTCGGGATTCGGGGAGGGCAGGGGTGCGGGCCCTCCACTGCTGCTTCACCGCCACGCTCTGTCACTGCTGCCTACCTTCCATCCTGAAGAAGTTTATCGCTGACCACAGGGTCAGGCGGCCCTGAAGTTCCGTTTCCCTTCACCGCTTCCATGGCCTCTGCCAGGCACGCTCACCTTTTTCACCAGCTCCCTTGTCTCCCCAGGTTTGTGGCCCTGCACTCCTACTCAGCCCACGGACCGGACGAGCTGGACCTACAGAAGGGAGAAGGCATCAGGGTCCTGGGCAAGTACCCGGACGGCTGGCTCAGGGGCGTCTCCTTGGTCACTGGGCGGGTTGGCATCTTCCCCAACAACTATGTCATCCCCATTTTCAGGTGAGTCCCCTCCGTTCTCGAGCAGCAGAGGTCGGGTCACCAAGGCCAGGGGCCATCTGTGGGTTGCATCGCTGAGGGACTCAGTGCTCCTTCAGAGCGTGGGCCAAGAAATAGCCCTAACACTTTATTTTTTTAAATAGTAACTAATTATCTTTTTTATAGCTCTTCACATTTTACAAGCACTTTCTCATCTTTTACTTCATTGCCTGTGCCCAGGAGTCCTTCCCATAAGGTAGATAGTATTTTCCAGATGAGGAAAGTGATGTACAGACTTAAGCAACCCACTCAAGAATGGGGTTTCAGGGTTTCTACTGTACAAACCCCCCAAATCCCATTCACATCCCCCGCCCCTGGCCCTCCCATCTAGTCGAATAATGGGAACCTGCGATGATCAGAAGACCCTCAGAGCATCTAGGGAAACTTGCTAGGACAACACTAGGCCAGTAGGCGAGTTTCTGTGACTCAGACCACCACCTGTCCATCCACACCCCAGGCCGCAGGCAGGTTCCCCTGAAGGTCTGTGTCCCTCACAGCCTTCCCAACCTTTTTCATTCTCCGGTATGCCTGACACTTCCGATTTGTCTAACTGCTCGGACCACGACCACCAATGCCCACGGGTCCCAGCACCGCCCATGGCTCCTCCTCCTTCCACCCCACGCCAGCCCAGGCACAGCGTGTCACAAGGCAGTGAGGCCATCACCACACACCAAAGGCTGGCTTTATGACATACCTCCGAGGAAAGTGACAACCCATTGTACTCTCTGGGGGTTAGACCTGGAGTCATATGTCCAGTTTGGGGGACCTTCATGTAGGTGGGGCACGGTGTCCGGAGGAGGGCAACAAGGATGGTGAGGAGACAGAAAAGTACACCACAGGAGAAACTGATAGAGAAACTAGGGTTAAGCTGCAGAAGACAAGGGTCAGAGGGACCATAACAGGCTGTGTAGACAGGAAATCTGTTTCCTGAGGGGGCAGTGAACCAGTAGATTTTGGTTCAGTAAAAGGTTGCACTTTTTAATGCATAGATTTTTCCAATAAGGTTGGCTGGTGAGGTGGTAGACCCTTAGACCCCCTTTCTAGGAAGAGTATGGGCAAACTCTGGGTTTCCATAGATGCAGGCTTATATAAAATGATATCTTCACATGACAGAAGGTTGGAGTAGAAGTCATTTCCTTCTATGGAAGGTTCTTGGAATTTGTTAGAGAGTTGCAAAATCTCCATAGGCAAACTAAGTGTGTCTTTAACTGATGCTTTATTTCATTCACTCAACAAAAATTTATTGAGCACAAACTATGTGTCAGGCACCTTTCTAGCACTGGAGAAACACCAATGAACAAAATACACAAAATCTCTGCCCACTGGAGCTTACATTTTAGTGGGACAGACAGACAATAAACAAGATATGTAAGTAACATATATAGTGTGTTAACGGTAAGGGCTAAGAAGAAAAATCAGAAAAGCAGGATAGAATTTGTGGCGGGGGGGTTGGTGATTAAAATTTTAATATGTTGGTCAGGAATGGCCTTACTAAGAAGGAAGAAGGAAGAAAATGAGGCAGGTGTATTCCATACGACAAGACCAGCAAGTATGATTGCCCTGAAGTAGAAGTAGATCTGTCCCGAAGGCCCATAGGACTGGATCAGAACAAGGGAGGGGGACGTTAGTAGTAGAGGAGGTCAGAATGGTAACAGGTGGGCCAGATCATCTAGAATTTCCTAAGTCATAATGAGGAATTTGGCTTTAACGCTATCACAGAGTTTTAAGCATAAAAGTGACATGATCTAACTTACATTTTAACCAGAATCCCTGTAATTGCTGGCTTGAGAGTAAAGCATAGAAAGGAAATGTGGAAGCATAGAGACTAATTAAAAGGATATTGCAATAATCTGGGGGAGAGGTGAGGGTGAACTGAGCCAAGGTATCAGCCATGGAGGCAGGGAGAAGTGGTTAAATTTTGGATATACTTTGAAGGTAGTCACAAAGGAATTTTCTGACAAATGAAATATTGGGTGTGAAAGAATGGAGGAGTCAAGGTGAGTCCTTGTTTTTCCCCTGAGTGGAAAATGCAGTTGCCTTTTATTGAGAGATTTGGGAAAACCTAGAGGAATGGGTTCTGAGAGGTGGGGGGTGGGGGGAGCAAAAGCTCAGCTGGCAGCGGATTAAGTCTTAGATGCCTGTTAGCAATCCCAGTAGAGATGTTGGCAAATGGTTGAGTACACGAGCCCAGAATTTTAAGGAAGAAGGTCCGGGCTTGAGATTGTATTTAAAGCCCTAGGACTAGATGAAATCATTGGGATAGGATCAGTTGCATTGGAGAGAATGACAGTGAGGCAGAAACTAAAATCTTCATGGAATGAGGGGAGAGGCTGAGAGAGGAAATGGTGACAAGGTAGAGTGGCAGGTGGTAGAGTCTGATACTAGCAGTCAAAGCTGGGGAGGGTGGGAGAATGGTCCAGAGGTGCCAGTGAAGAGCAAGGAGGATGCCCACCCTAACTTATGATCATTTCCTCCATGACATGAGTTCTCTAGGGACCATGTTTACTACTAGGGCATTTGCTTATGCATCAGGCCTTAGCCCCAAGTCCTAGTTATTCTACAAAAAAAACTAAAACTAAACTAAAAAGCTTTAAAATTAGAGTGCCCATATAATTTGTCACCCAAACTAAGACACTTTTAAGAAAAAGACACACACTTTTAGTATACCAGGAAAGCAGGTGTAAACTGAGACTCTGCTAGGAAAAGCTGGACAAATAGTTACCCTAACTCGAATGCATGTAAGATTCCATTTCAGTGGATTTCAAGACTCCAGCTTCCCTTTCCCTCCTTCTTAGCTTTTCTCCTAGGTGCACATATTGTGCCTTTAGGCAAGCCATGAGCATCTAGACTCACCCGCTCCAAGATGGCGGTATGTCAGACAGTGGATGCGGTGTCAGCCGTAGGCTGCCGTTGAGTCTGTCCCCCATCTCGTGTTCATAGAATCCTGAACATATGTATACGGAGGTGCTACTTATGTGGATGGGTGTGTTTGCTTGTAGGGAAGCAGCATTTCTAAGAAGAGCAAGTCCCTGTCAGAGTATATTCTCCAGAGGGCTATTAGGTGATAGAAGATCAGTGCTTTCTGTATGTGAAGTTCTCCTTGATGGCCCCCTGACGCAAAGAAAGGTCCCATCATCACTGATCTTAGACATCGGTGACATATGCCCCGTTTGTCTATGTGGGAGCAGCCCAACCTTGTTCTTGACCACTCTTTCCACTGTGGGAGGTTAAGCTCCTTCTGCCTCTCAGGACTGACTGATGTTGTCCTTTGTCAACTTAGTTTCCACTTTTAGCAGGTTGTGTTAGGACTAAGAGGTTGGACTACATGCACAAGGCCCCTTTCTGTTCTTTGGTTCTGTGTATGTGTGAGGCTTTCCCCCCAGCTTTGTTTTTCTGTTTGCAGTGATGCCTCTCACTGCCACCAGCCCCCTTGGTGTAGAGTACAGCCTTTTATAGAAGAGCCAGGGCTCGAAAGTATGAGAGGCCCCCTTAGCATTTGCACATTTGCTCTTATTAGCATTATTCCCTAATGAACTGGGCCTGCCAGAGTTTGGGGACTAACTATAGAGAGACTAGAGCTGACCAAAATGGCAGGGTTTTCATTTAAGATGCAGTAAGTGAGCCTTTTAATTACCGAGAGAGGAAAAGGCTGTTGTGCTATCCAGAGTTCCGGCCCTCTCTCTATGCCCACCTGTCTAGCTGATGTTGCCGCCATGACATACCTCCCCAAATGCTGGAGGTAGCCATTGGCTCAGATTGTGTGGAACATTTTTCAGGTTTCCATCCTTCTTAATAGCACCAACATCTTTGGGGTTTCCTCCTTAATGCATAGTCTTGGTGGGAGATAGAAGTTTCCTCCCTTTTCAGAGGCTCAAGAAACCAACGCCTCTTCCTCCTCCTCCTCCTCCTCCTCCTCCTTCTCCTCCTCCCCACCCCCCTCCTCCTATCACCCCAGCTGAGGAACAGGCTCGGCCAATCTGATGCTCCCTCTTGGGCCTTGGCAGCTTGAACCAGAGAGGAAAGAATGTGGGGGTGGGCGAAGACCATCCATGGCAAGACCACGAGCAGCAGTGTCTGATCAGAACCCCCTGTCACAGATTCCCACTGCCGGGCTCTCGCAGCCTCCCTTAGATCCTGTTTCAATGGCCTCTCTGCCCCTCCTGTCCTCCCAACACATTTCCTTCTGCCCAGTAGCCAGGATATTTCACTGTCTTGCACCCTTCACCAGACGCATATGCCCTCCTGGTGCCTTAACACATGGGCCAACACTCATTTCTCTTAACCTTCCACACAGAGCTCTATAAAGATGGCCAAGGTGCAGGCTGTCATCTTACCAGGAGGCTGATGCCAGTGGTTAGCACAGCAGAGCTCTGTGTGGAATGCCCCTTCGAATATGGGGTGAGCTCTTACAGGCTCACATCACAGATAGAAAAGGGGACACGGACCCGCACACTCAAAGCAGCGCTGTGGTGCAAGTCAGAGGCAACATACACTCCTCCCCCTTAACCCCAGAGTGTCTTTCAGTCTCTCCATCTGGAAAACAAGAATCAGAATGTTTGCAGGGCTGGGGTATCATGGGGACTATTACTATATGTTAGCAAAGTACTTTGGTATTAGAAAAAAGTGCTGGCCAAGTGCTGAGCTTTTTGCCAGAAGACATAGAGGGACTCCGTGTGGGATGGGGGACTTGGGATGTAGGAGTTTCTGGAATCTGGCCCAGTGCTGGGCTCAGAAAAATGAGGTCATAGCTTGGTCCGTAAACAGTGGTTCAAAGAAGGGACTTGAGGAATAAGGCTGTCTTGGGCCTAATTAAATATATTCTGTCCTAGCTACCACACCTACTACCACTGGGAACAGTTTTGGGAGCTGTCTTTCCTGTTGCCAGCCCATTTTACAGAATCCAACACCTTGAGGCCTCCGTTCAAAAGACAGGCAGATGCAGCCCTTTGCCGTGGAGGCCAGTGCTGGGGATTTCTCTCCACTGCTCAGCCCTCAACTCCAGAATAGTCTGAGCTCTCACAGGCGGGCAGCCCGTTCCCTTCCCTGACCACATCCCCAGAGACCTGAGGCAGGTTGTCGGCCATGGGTAGGAGGCCCCTCACTGCAAGCATCATTCCTGGGCATCTCGCTGCATCTGTTTCATGGGCAGAGTGGACCCATTAAATGACACTTCACCCATCTTCGTATAACTAGTTATCTTGTTGTTAAGCTCCGTATCACTCTTTTAGGCAAAAGGAAAAGGAGGAGAGAAATAAGGGGAAATTCCCCGAAGAGAAACCCGCAGACATTAACGGGAAGGCCACCAGGGAGGGCGCCTCCGAGCCAGGGCCTTGGGCGAGTCGGTCATTCCCAGAGTGTTAGCAGAGGTTATTTCATCAACAGTGTGACAAGCTGATCATGGACTGCTCAGTAGGGGCTGTGATCTTGGGGTAGGATTCATAAAAGGGCAGGAAGGGCATGTAAAATGACAGCCATTCTCCATGGGGTGCAGGGAGTAGCAAGCTGGAAACAACTGACAAGGGATTGCTGTTCTATAAAACTTCAGTACTATTCTTCAAACTCAGAGCCCAAGGCTGAAAAATTAGGGTCTTCAGAAGGCATGCGTAGAGCCTCCCCTGCTCTAGTTTGTTTCTTTCAAGCAAGACGCACGGTTTTCCTCACTACCTAAACAAGGCAAGCTCTCGCCAGCCAGGACGGAGAGCGCTCAGTGGTAAGACGGTGATACGGTTCAGTGGTAGAGCAGAGGGCCAGCCTGGACTGGGGTTCAAATCCCAGGTCTAGTAGCTGCTTGGCCAAGTAACTGTTTTCTCATCTATAAAATAGTGGCACTAACAGTACCTCCCTCAGAAGGCTGCTGTGATGAACCCACGGGGTAATGTGGGCAAAGCACTGCCCAACACCCAGCATACAGCAAGCGCTCAACATGTGTTAGCCCAGATGACTGGCATCAGTGCCGAAAGCATCACAGAAGCCGTGCAACAAACCTCTGTCCATAAGCAGTATATGCAGAACACAGAGGATATAAAATAAGTCATATAAAACCCCTGCCTTCAAAGAGTTTAGCATCCAGTGGGAAAGGCACTGAATGAGTAAGAGATCAGAACTGTGGGGTGCCTGGGGGGCTCAGTCGGTTAAGCATCTGACTCTTCGGCTCAGGTCATGATCTCAGGGTTGTAGGATCGAGCCCCATGTTGGGCTCTACGCTCAGTGCAGAGTCTGCTTATCCCTCTTCCTCTGCTCCTGCCCCCCCCCCAGCTCTCAAATACATACACACATAAAAGAGAAAGAAAGAAATCAGAACTGCAAAGCAAGTTGAACACATACAAGATCTTGTGCTCTGAACTCATGGGGTCAGGAGTGATCAGAGCTGGAGTGAAGAATGACAAATTCAAGTCTTCCTGTTCCAACAGGGCCTCAATCTGAGACCCTGTCCCCACCCTCAGCACACCCACACAGGGACCCAGCTGTAGGAGGTGAGGCCCCCGTAGCTAAGCCTGGGTGGTTGATAAAGGGAGTATATATGGGCAGGAAGAGGGTGGAGAGAGGCCACATTTAGTATATGGTTGAGAGCTGAGAGGTTTTTAAAATAGGACTCTTGACTGAGCGTTTTCTTTATTTCTTCTCTTTAAAATGCTTGCAACAACCAGAAAGACATCTAGTTTTCCAGATTCTCGGAGTCCTGGTCTCTACGCCACATGGACATTATCCAACTCCTCTGTGTCCTCCCAAGGCAGCATTTCAGAAGGTGATCCCCGGCAGAACCGTCCCTTCAAGTCCGTCTTTGTGCCCACTGCCATTGTCAACCCTGTGAAGAGCACGGCCAGCCCGGGGACTGTAGGACAGGGCTCTCTGCGGAAATCCGGACGGAGCAGCATGAGAAAGAGTAAGTGGTGGCAGAGAGGTACGTGCCTAGAGCCAAGTGAGGAGGGGACCGGACTCCGGGGTAGACAGAGCGCCTTTTGCAAAAATGAGATCTTGGCTAAAAAACAAGCCTCTGTAAAGGGTGCTTTTAATTCCCAAATAGTGACCAGTGCTACTGGATGAAGCCAGACCGACTTAAGGTCACTGCCCTTGGTCCCTCCATTCCTGTATACTGAATGGCTGGGAGGATAGCGGCCCTGAGTGCCAACATATGATTAGACACAGCCAAGGTGGAGGCTGGCTCTAGTTAAGACAGACCAAGCAAAGTATGTGCTGGACCATGCTTCTCAGACTATGCTCCAGGGAGCCCCTCAGGGGTGCCAAAAGGGAAACATGGAAAGGATGGGGGGAGGAGGCACAGAGGGTTAGGGAGTCAATTCTCTCCCTAAATCTTGCTTTGTTATTTAACTAATATATAGACAAGGTTTAAAAAATTATATTAGATGAAAATAAGTCTTCATATCGTTCACCCCTGTGCCTACTGCTCTTCCATGTCCATAAATAGTAGCTTATAATCATACCCACTGTGCTGTTCTACGCCTTGCTTTTTACCTGTATCACATCCACGTTGCCCCCATGGCAATGCTTTTATCTCCTGACATACTGAATTTCTACGTAAGGCTTTGTTTGCAGGGATTTTAAAAAGTGTTTCAAACCCATTGTTCTACAAAACATGAAGGTTCTATAATTTGCATACCTCTCTGGAAGACCATCAAGCAAAGTAAACTTGATTTATTCTACAACCTCTGATTCAAACTGGGCTCTGCAGTCTCTCCTGCTGTCTTGAAAGATGATTAAATATGAAAGTGCAGTATGACTAGTCAAAGCAAGAGGGTAGGTAACATGTGGGACAGTGTGCCACCCAGGAAAATGTGCCAAGAAAATTAGAACAAATGTCTTCGCCCCACCCTCTCCCAGGGCTTTCACCTGACCACCTGCTTGACCACCATTCCCACTGCGCTGCCCCTACCACACGCCCACTTCCTCCCCACTCCTGCCCTTCCTCCAGCCTCTCCCCTCCCCCACACAAACCCCTACTAAATAATCCCACCACGGCAGCCTTGGGCAAGTGACTGGACCTCTTCAGTCTTCAGTTTTCTCATTTGTAAAATGGAAATAAAAGTAGTACCTACCGCATCAGGGTTATTGTGCGGATTTAACAAAATAATCCATGTAAGACTGATGGCACAGTCCCTGACACATAGATTCAGTCTCAAGAAATCTGAACTGTTTGTACGGAGGATCGTCTTCTCGGTACTATCTTAGCTGCTACGATTACGCGGGTCGTCTGTGGTCCATCCAGTGCATGAACTGACTCAGTGTTGACATGTCCACACTCGGTCTAGACCACTTAGGAGTGCTGAGAATTGTGTCCTACTGGCAAGTGCTCACATTTCCTTTCACACACTCCTTCTCTACCTTGGCAGAGATCTCAACTGGCTTGGAGTTTTGACTGCTTGTACTGTATGCACATGTGATAAAAAAGCATTAAATCTCTTGGAAATTAAGAGCCAACAAGATAAATAGATGAGGCATAAAACCAATTTTTCACACATTTCCAGGAGCCTAAGGACATGTCTGCCCAGGGCTGCTTTGACTTTCTCAGGTCCCGGAGGCTTTCTCTCTCCCTTTTCCCAAGGTGAGGCTGGTCAAGCTATCAATCTCCCCACAGCGAAGAGAAATGACAGGAGAATTGACTGGGCGCCTCATAGGGCTGTCGGTGGAAAAATAAATGTCTACATTGAAAGGGCAGACTTGTGTAAATGGCGCCCGCCTTGCACACCGCAGCTGAGAGCACCGAATGTGTTCAATGAGCGTTCTGCTTTTCATGTTCACATCCGGCCTGACAAAGAGTCACAACACAGAACATGGCCCTGGCTCAGGCCCTCTGTGCTGGACACAGTTGACTCTGGTTCACGCACGTGTCCACAGACTATCACAAAGGACTCACATCTCTGACTGGATGTCCCCTGTGGCTCCCGAAATGCTGGGAGACCCTTATGGAGAAGTGGACTGCAGCGCTTCTCGGGTGTGTCTCCTGTCCCCCACAGAGGGCACTGAGGTCCCAGTTGTTCCCCTGGTCACATACAGGACATATTCCCAAGGGATGGAGGCCTCCGGCCTTCCAGAGATTTTGAGGGGAAGGAATCACTTCATGTTACTGAGGGAGGATCATCTCAGTTAACAAAATAAAACAAAGCTCAAGGAAGGGATAAAATCACACTCCTGGACCTGGTATTTTTAGGGTTTGCTATCCTTTACCCAAATGTAACGAGAGCTAACAAACATGGGGCATTTATTATGTTCCAGGCACTGTGCTAACACTTTGCACACATCATAAAACGTAAGCCTCCAGCAGCCCTGTGAGACACTGCCATCCCCTCTGGTTTACACCTGCAGGGCTGAGATGCCGGGAGGTGACGGGGCTGACTTGTCCCATGCTCCCTGGGCGTAAGTCTGATTCCAGAACCTCTGTCATGGGACTTTGCAAAGCTCATCCACACACAGCCCAAACCTTTCCAAATTTGCTTCCATGTGGTGTCAACGTTCACCTGCACACACCCTCCTTTAATTCCACTTAGCCCTCCTCCCCGTGGCCCCCAACAAAAGCAATCCCACCGCCCATGCCTACAGCTTCTGTTAGGATTTTCTTCAAGTAGCTGGTCAGAGCCCCCTCCCGTCCTGTCTGCTTTCCTCTCTCCCCCCCTCGCATCCCTCCCAGTTGACTGACTCTTGTGGTTCTCAATTTCTTCTGTGTCTTTCTTTCTGTCTCTGTCTTTCATTTCCTCTTTGGTTTTCTTGCCTCTGTTGGCTTCTCACTGTGAAGCTGTCTCTTTAGGTTTGTCTTCTTCACTTTCCAACCGCTAGGCCTGAAGTGAGAGAGTAGGAGTGCATGTGTGTGCGTGTGTGTGAGGGAGAGAGGAGGCAAATGGAAGTAATATACCTTCTGACAGCAACCCCCCCCACGCCAAACATTCAGCTAGCCAGTTATTTCCTGCCAGCATCAGCAAACAGCACTAAAAAAAGAATAAGGTCACCTTTGAAAGACCCTGAGAGAATGTGAGCACGCTCCAGTGGGGAAAGCACTTAACTATTCTGGGATATCAGGACACATGGCTTACACAGCCCCAACCCAACCTGCTGTCAGCAGCCCCCAGTGCTGATATCTGTGTCATATAATTCCTCAGATGGATCCCTGCAGAGACCCGTCCCGTCAGGGATCCCCGCCCTCGTGGTGGGCTCCCTCAGACGCAACCCCACCATGGTCGTTCGGCCTCAGCAGTTCCAGTTCTACCAGCCGCAGGGGGTCCCCTCCTCACCCCCAACAGTGGTGTCAGAACTGGGACCTAAGCCCACTCCCACTGGGGAGCCTGCCCTCACGTGCGTCAGCAGGGGCAGCGACACCAGGATCCGCTCCGCAGCCAGTTCCCTCATCATGGAAGGCAAGGAAATCCCCATCAAGAGTGAGCCTCTACCTAAACCACCTGCATCTGCCCCACCATCGATCCTGGTGAAACCAGAAAACTCAAGAAATGGCGTCGAAAAGGTAGGCTTGAAAGGACATTGGGGGGATGGACTCTTTATATCCCTAACTTTGCACAGTGTCCCAGCTCCTGAGATTTGTTTTAGTGGACAAGGAATCAAAATCGCACCCTCAAAACAACACTCACACACAGTGCCCCCCCCCCCGCGCGCGCGCGCACACACAGACACACACACACATCCTCACACCACTCGCACCCTCTGCAGATGTCCTACGGAATCTCCTTTTTGCTTCCTGAATATGTCATACATCGTTCTTTTGAGGCCCACAGGTGAGTTGGGAAAAACACGGCTTTGGCATCAGACACACCTTGATATGAATTCCAGATCAACTACTTGCTATCTGGTGACTTGGCCAAAACACGTCACCTTTCTGAGACTCTTTTTGCCTAATCTGTAAAATAGCAGTAAGAACAGTAACAGCCTCCTAGGACTGATGTGGAGATGAAACGAGAGAAGATGTGTAAAGTGCTTAGACCAGGGTTCATGATATAGAAGAGGCAACTGAGACACAGGGGAACTTAAGTGATTTATCAGGGTCACAACAAATTACAATGACTCCAACTAACTTTTACTGTCACCTCTGTGACAAAGGGTCAGATCTTTTAACTTCTTTTTTTTTTTTAAAGATTTTATTTATTTATTCGACAGAGAGAGAGACAGCCAGCGAGAGAGGGAACACAAGCAGGGGGAGTGGGAGAGGAAGAAGCAGGCTCATAGCGGAGGAGCCTGATGTGGGGCTCGATCCCAGAACGCCGGGATCACGCCCTGAGCCGAAGGCAGACGCTTAACCACTGTGCCACCCAGGCGCCCCAGATCTTTTAACTTCTAGTCCAGGGCTTTTCCCACTAGAGATTTGAGTTTTTGTGAAAGTCAGGTTCTCAATATCCTTAAGACGGGAGGAACGGTGAGATAGAGGAGGTGACATTAAGAAAATTAGGTGATTGTTATCTTTTAGTTTATTGACCAACCACCACCACCACCACCACCACCACCACTACCGCAATCATCCCCACCACCACCACCACCACCACCATCCCTACCTCCACCACCATCACTTCCACCACCATTATCACCCCCAGCACCACCAACACCAGCACCATGACCCATTCCACTCCAAATGGAAAGATGATGTGATTTCCTCCTCTCTGTTAGGCATTTACTGAATGCTAACAACCTGGCAGGCACTGTGCTGAGGACTTGACGTGTCTCATCTCATTTAATCCTGACAGTAACCCTCTGTAGGGGATATTATTATTCTCAGCAATACTCTGTAGTAAGTATTATTACTGTCATCCTTATTTTAAAATGAGGACATGGAGGCTTAAGGAGTACATTACCCAAAGGCACACAGCTGACATATGGGAGTGTCCGGAGTAGCATCCAGATCTGATAGAAAAACTCATGCTCTTCATGCTAAGCTCTCAGCTTGTAAGGAAAGGCATTTGGAAAAAGTTAGTGTTGACCGATATAAATGTTGGGAGTTCTTTTTCTGAATTTT
The DNA here is from genome assembly GCF_024610735.1 of Ursus americanus. Classification (NCBI taxonomy): domain Eukaryota; kingdom Metazoa; phylum Chordata; class Mammalia; order Carnivora; family Ursidae; genus Ursus; species Ursus americanus. The sequence goes on along the minus strand of NC_142131.1, from coordinate 48,315,199 downwards.
AGTTTTCAAATAATTCCATTTTCCAGGCCCCAGTTGCCCTTTACCCCAGGCTGTTAGATACGGCCCTCAAACTATCTGCATTTAAGAAGTGCCCAGACCCTCTGCAAGATATGGTGAGGGTCAAAAGTATGAAGAAACTTGCATTCTCAGTGGGGGACACTAGGACCCAATTTCATGGAAAACAGAAATAATTTCTAAGCAGTAGCACAGAACACTAGTAAGCCCTCAGTCAGGGATGTGCTGAAGCAGATACCTGTTGATACAAGGTAGAGACAGAACAGGCATGGAGACATGAAGGAAAGAGGGCGGGAAAGGGCTTGGGCGACAGGACCATGCCTCCCGTGGAGAGGGGGGCCTGCTAATCCACTCCAGGAAGCTAATATCAGAATAAGGCGCAGGCCTCAGTGCACCAGATCTCTGATTTTTGAAGAGACTTATGAAATTCTAATTTTTAAATGCCATCACCTGATTTTTACGTGTTGGCCATTAAATCAAACTCTCAGACATTCTGCAGACGAAATTCAGCCAGCAGGCGTTCAAGTTGCGAACTCTGCTCTTGAGGATATACGGCCGTTATGAAACTTGTGAGTTGGAGTCCGCAGGAGGGTGCCTCAAAGAAGAGGTGGGCCCTGAGATAGGCCTTAATGGCAGGTGGAGAGAGAGAGGGAAGGCAAACCTCTTGTACTTTCTGGAAGGGATCATAGCCTCCTGCCTCAGCCCTTTTCTCAAAACAGCTCTGCCTCTGGGAGGCCTTCTGTGGCCACCCCATTCCAGCTGCAGTTCGAGAGTTCTCTACACTCCCCTAGCATCTGACACCTCCACCACCACTGCACGATGCGGATCAGACCCTCATAGTAGACACGGATATTTGCTGAATGAACACAGAAATGAAGCATTTGAAGGAGGGTCAAGTGTTGAGAAACAGCATGAGTCGAGTCCCGGGGAAACCAGCACAGCTCCCACCTCACCTGGGTCCCTTTGCTCTCCTTTCTCTTGCAGCAAGTCAAAACCGTGAGATTTCAGAATTACAGCCCTCCTCCTGCCAAACAGTACACCTCCCATCCCACCTCAGGAAAGCCTGAACAGCCCGCCACCCCTAAGGGGTCCCAGCCTGAAGCAACCCCCTCAAGCCCAGAGATGACCGTCCTATTCGCCCATCGAAGCGGCTGCCACTCCGGACAGCAGACAGACCTCCGAAGGAAGTCAAGTTTGGGCAAGACCATGACGCCGGTGTCCACTGCTTCGGCCACACAGACCGTGTTTCCCAGCAAATGAATCAACGGGTGGCTTTTCCCAGATCCCAGAGAGGTGAATTGCATTTAAATACAGTCTGCCTCCACTGATGGCGTCCTGCCATTCTTTGGGTACTCGAGCATGGGTCCTTGTTCTGCCCATGTTACCTTTGGGAAAGGAAAGGTGGGAGCAGGGAGTCCTGCCCTGGGTGGGAAGATAAAGCATGTGGCCTTGCAAACATAACAGTTGGAGGCAGCAAGGCCACTACTGAGACCAAGGAGTGGGAGAGAGTCTTGCCCTCCCTCTTCCCCAGAATGGAGTGTGCTGCCTCATCCCTCGTGTTCTGTGTAGAATTTCTATGGTGCCGTAAAAGGGGCTTCAGCCAGGGGTGTCACAATGGGGGGAATGTTGGCATTGCTTCTTTGACCTCATCACCGTGTTCTCAGCAAGCATCAGAACAGGTTCTGCCAGCTTCTGGGGCCTGTACACTGGCCGCTAGTGGCTGCCATATTGTTCCCTCCATTGAGTCATAATCCTGGCTGCAAAGGGGGAATCTGGGGAAGGATGTGAGATGGATACTCTGATCATTCTGAGAATCCTCTAAAACCAAAGGGAGTCTGCTTACTGGATTTGGTCCAAACAAGAAGGTGAGAGAGAAAGCTATGATCATACTTTAAAGTTCTTAATCTGTTTTCCCATGTATAATCCTACACAACGGTTAGGCAGGAAGCGCAAGGCTGTGGCTAGGGTCCTGTATGGAATTTTGGACAATTCATTCATCTTGGCTGTAGTCTAACCTCGCTGAGAAAACACAGCATGCTTCAAAACAAGTGTGTAAGGGGTCTGAGTTTGGATATATATGCCATTTGCACTACAACATTCTTTACCTTTCTCTGATTTCTTCTCATTTGGGGCAGACTAGCTGTTCCACTGGGTCATGATATGAGGCAGCAAGGTCAGGAAGAAGATGCCAGTCCAAGGCTGGAGTGGGGACACTTTGTGGAGGGCAGCTGCTAGAACAGTAATGGGGCAAAGAAGGTTAGAGAGGGCAGGGGGCATGGAGGAGAAGAGGGAGGGTAAAGAGAAGGTGGGGGGTGGGTATGAGAGAGAGAGAGAGAGGGAAAGACAAAGACAGGGGGAGGTGGAGGAGAGTGTCAGGGAAGAAGGGAAAGGGGGGGAAAGAGCGGCTTTGACACTCCTGACAAGTAGGGACGGAAGGATGGAACCTGTGAAACCAGGTGACCCCACCAAGATGGGGCTGAAGCGAGCACCTTGTAAACAGGGTTGAGGGGGTACCCCTGAGCTGAGGCAGTCTTGTAAGACAACCCATGAATCCTCATTAGACTTGACTGTGGTGATTTAACATTTACTGCAAGCTCATCAAGGTGGGCACCTCAGGGCATAAATGCCATTTGCCACTAAGGCTGGGTGTCCTTAAAAAAGCAAGGCAGGTCTAATTAGACCTTTTCCCTGGGCAGTTCTTGATATCCTGGGATTAAAAACATTTTCCTTTTACATACCCCCACACATACATGGCAAACTGAATTGTTCACATACTTTTCCAGATATTAATGAAATGAAAACAAAACCATAATCCTGCCAAGGAATGCTGCACGGGTGTCAGAACTTTGGAGATAGTAGAGCTAACATGGTAACGCATCCTGGACTTTCTGTGAAATGACCAGCTCCTTGCCTCACTGAGCGAAATATAATTATCCAGATGGAGAACTGGGAAGAAGTCCCAAGGACAGGGAGACAGCCTAGATTTGTCAAAATATAAGTACCGAAGCTGCTGCTTTACTCAAAAGAACACCCTCTGTGAGTGTAGCCATGAGTTTGGTAACCCTGCGCTACACCCGGAGTGGCAGATAGAGGGAAGGGCCCGCCGAGCACATATTTAGACTGTGCCTCGGTAGCCGCGGATGCAGTTAACTTCTAACTGCTGTGGCTGACAAGCAGGTTGTACAGGAGTTATGGACACACAGTCCTTGCCTTCCACGTGAAGCAGAATATTCTTCCAATTGTCCACTGTCTTTATAGGGCAACCTTTCTGAGAAATGTCAACAATTCGAAAGTCTTGCCACTCTCGTTCCAAACCCTTCACTAATGCCCAGCATCTCACTTACTCCCTCCCAAACCAAATCCCATCTCTGTGGAGTCATATGAGGATTTGAAAGGAGCAAGGGAGTGTTGTTTCTGAACTCACGGGAGCCTCCAATCATTTTTTCCACCAACATGTGTCAGGCAATTCCTGTGTGCTGGATATGGTGGTGAGGACAACAGGGACATCCTCTCCTGTAATGTCTGCTGTTACCCGTAAGGCAACTGTAATTGTCCCCAGGACAGAGCCAAGGAAACCGAGGCGCAAAGAGAAGCCACAGATCATAGCAGAGTGGGTTTGACAGCTGCCCATGGCCCTAGTTCAAGCTCTCTGACTTCAAAGCCCAACATGGGACTGTGCTCTATGAACAAGGAGAGCAGCCTTAACCCCAGGCCACTGACTCCCGACGGCAGGGATGTGACATAGTGTGATGGTTACAGAAGCAGGCTGTGCCACACAAAGACTGAGTTCAAATCCCCGTTTACCACGCACTAGCCATGTGATGTTGGGCAAGTTACTTAACTTCTCTGAGCCAGTCTCACTGATAATAGTGGAATGATAATAGTGCCAGTCTCATTGGGCTATCGTGAGATAAACTGACGTAGTATTATAAAGTGACAGAGTACACCCCTCACACATGTCAGACTTGAACGTTTTTGAGGGAGCAGGCCACTGGAATTCCAGCTGAGGAAGTCTAAAGCAAGGACATGTCCGGGGTGATGGTGCTAAAATAAAATGAGTATAGCCCCACCATAGAGGTCAGAGAACAGGGTAGGCTGAGTCCTAAAGGATGACCAGGAGTCAGATAGAAAAAGGGGTGGGGGAAGGGCATTCCAAGCAGAGAAAGAAGCATTTAGCGCTTGGGTTTAAATGCAGTAATCAAGCCAAGTTCTCTTATATTTAGAGGAATCCACTCCTTTGTGGAACATTCCAGGGATCCCAGGTAGAACCTAATACCTCATGTCTGAAGCCAGATATCCCCTTCTGTGAGAGCTCCACCCCTCAGCCAAGACTCAGAGTCACTAGGAAGGTGCCTCTTTGCCTCATGATCAAACCCAGGCATCTGAGGAAAGGTGTGAGGGCAGGCTGTGATTGGGGGCAGGGTCAGGGGGACATCTGAGAGGTGACGGAGGGGCACAGCCAGCTGAGGATAGACTCCTAGGGCCATACTTGAAGAAACGGTCTCCTTAAGCAGCATCAGGACCCTCACCTAGGCACGTCTCCTTCCTTTCTCATGTGGGACCAGTGCCACCGCCTCTACCCTCCACCATCCCCCAGACGGGGCTTTCGGAGCCCCAAGAGTTTAAAACATGCCCCCACCTGTGAGTCGGTGAGGTGCTGGACTGACCCACTAAATACATGGCTCACTGACTTCCAACTTCTCGTGAAAATTCAGAAGGTCCGTCCATCCCAGGCCTGCCGTTCCAGAACAGCAGCAATCCAGCAGGGCTGGGTCAGGGACAAGCTGTAGTTAGACAGACATGCACTCTTCGGTGTGCCACAGCCCCCTAGCCTGCTTCCTCACTCACATAACCTACATCTGAATTAGGCATGTTCTCCTGGAGTCAGTGGGCTGGACGTCATTCCACAGTCTGCAGGGACGCCTGGAGAGTAAGAGCTGGAGCCTTGGAGCTGATCCAGGCAGTCGGGTCTCACGAGTGTAATAAGTTTCGTCGGGGCCTGACAGGTGTCAGTCAATAGTTTTGAGGTGGGGTCTAGGCATCTGTGTTGTCAGCATACTCCCCAAGTGATTCTGATGTCTAAGAATCAAATCTACCTTTCTCATATCGTGCAGTAGGGTGGGAATGTAGCCATGCCGGTTGCCAGTGTATTGAACAACGCCTGTAGTGACAGGTGAACAGTGGATGCTTGGAGCTCCCTGAGGCATCTCCCCACTCCTGTCCCCTGGCCCTTTCTCCACATTCTCCCCGTTGCTCTACCTTCCAACAGCCTAGGAGCTCAGGCCAGGTGCAGCAGAGACCTTCAGCAGTAAGGCTGCTCTTCCTTCTCACTGGCTAGTGCCTACACCGTAGCAGTGGTTAAATACCTTGACTATGACCCTGTTATAGAGAACAAGGCCCAGAGAGGTCCCTCAGAGATTACGAGCACTGCTGTCCAGCCCAGCACTCTTCCCAGCCCACAGCCCTTGATAATCACTTCCATCGGGCCCTTGGCTTCAGAAAGGAGCTGACTTGGGGAGTGGGCAGTCCCTTGCTCACCAGTCTCCACCTTTTTTAGCAAGCATTTTCACAGGTACGAGCAACACCCTTTAGCTTCCCAGCTCCTCTGGCATCAGTTAAGCAGGTATGGAAGTCGCTTGTTCCAGTGAGATGAGCAGGCATGACCCTCACCCTCTACCCTACCCCTGCCCACACAGACCAGTCATACAGGCTCTGGATCCCCTTCCTGGGAAGCGAGCAGCAGCAGCAGGCGGCAGAGAAAGTCCAATCAAGTCTCTCCACTGGGAGCAAGTGCTGAGCAAGCTGGGCTGAGCCAGGGCCCGCAGCTGCTGCCGCTGGCGCGTCCCCTGTTTCTGTCTGGACAGTAAAGACCCCAGTTCTGCCCGGGCCTAGAGTAGGGACTGTGAGCACTTGCAGCAGCCTCTCAGGTGACCATGAATGGCAGTCGCTCGGGGAATGTGTTGGGCAGGCAAGACCAAACTAGAGTTAACGCCAAAGATCCTTGCAGCAGCTCCATGTCCCTGAGAACAAATCTTGCAAGGACATTTTGCTTGAAATAGAACAATGTTAAATGATCAAGCCATCTGTTTGCCAGGCCACAGTATTGTGTCCTAGACCAGAGCAGAAACAAAATGTTCTCAGGAAGCCCTTCTGCCTACTGACCTACACTTCAACAGATAGAATGCAGCAGCACTGGGCTCAAAGGTGACGGGGATGGGGGGGAGGGGCATGGAGGAGCATTCCAGGTTCACCCACCCATCCCCCCATTCATTCAACACCAGTTATCTGTCACCCACTCTGGATCAGGCTCCACAAGACAGTGGGGACTCAGTGGTTCCCAGGAGAGAGAAAATACACAGGGGCCTCGCAGAGTGGTGTTTCTTAATTTTACTGGATCTGGGGGCTCCTTTCTGCCATTCCTTCTTCCCCTCCTCCCCACTTCCCTCATAACCACTATCCTGAGCTCTGTGCTTACTGTTCCCTTGTACATTTTCCGCACATGTACCATATGGAATTTTCAGTGCGGCTCATAGATCTGCTCAGTAAACACTAGTCAAAGCAGATATTGCAACCTGAGGCCATAGAAACCCCGCCGAATATTTGAACTCCCATCTGGCCTCTGTCACTGGGATTCTAAGGCTTTGAGTCATTGCTGGGAATTGAGATTTTGATGTACAGCATGGCTGGTTTTAAGAAGTTCTAGTTTAGAGAGATTTTTATACGCTTTCTTCCCAGCACAGCTGCTTAGAGAGATCTTGCTGCTCCTGAATAGGTGAAATGTGGGTGGTGGCTGCGGCCGAGCTGTTTGAGTCTAGGGCTTTCCGGCCAGCTCTCTCTGGGCCTTGCCTGGCCCCTCTGGGGACCCAACACAGAAACTAGAAGCAGCTCCTCAGAATCTGAAACCGAAACAGACCTGGATGCCGCTGAAACAAAGTCTGCGGGGAAAAGCTATTCTTGTCCCCTGACTACAGATCAAGAAACTGAGACTCAGAGTGTTTCAATGCCTTACTTAAGTTTTCACGATCAGTTTGAGATGGCAGGGAGACTACTAAAAAAAAAAAAAAAGTGTCTCTGACTCCTCATCCAGCAATAATTGTCACCATTTACTGAGCACCTGCTGTGTACCAAGAACTTTTCATGCGTTATGCCATCTAATTCTGCCCAACCCTACAAGGGGAGGGATTGCATTATCCTATTTTAGAGATTATAATTAAGGCTCAGAGGTCAAATGACTGGTCCAAGGCAACAAGGACTAGAATCTAGAACTCTAAGCCCAGACCTTAATCTTAAATCACCAGGTCCCTCTGTTCAGTGGCAACTATTAATACACACCATGGGTGAGGCTGCAGAGGCTACACAAATGGGTACATGCTTCTGAAATCACAGGGATGCGGATGGGGACAGGGTCAGAGGATGGTTTGATTCAGAGGCTCCAGCCCACCCAGATTGAAACTGTAGGGGTCTTGTCATCAAGAAGTAGTGGTGGGAAGGAAGATAACTCAGAGTGTTCTCTACAGAGATATCCAAAGAGCAAATGCACCCCTGCTCCAAGGGCAGCCGGACACAGCTGAGCAACTTGAAAAAGAACCAAAGCTTGCAACGTGGCTCTGGATCATTGACGTCAAAGCCCGATAATTATTTTGCATTCCCTAGATCTCGCCTTCTTCATGAGTTTATTTCTGGTTTTGCCTGTCCTCACTCTAAATGATACAGAAAAGAGACCCAGAAAATGGGGGACATGATTTTCAAAATGACCCTCCACTTTCATCTTCTCTGTGGGAACAAGAGGGCTCGAGAGCAAGAACATCTTCCAGTGTTCCATGCTGGTATTTATCCAAAGTTCAAAGGCGATTGCTTTCAGGGGTAAATACACACCCACAGATGCAAGCTAATTATGCAAATAGGGTCACTGCTGGATGGACGAGAGCTACCGCCTGGTAAAGACTAAAAAGGATGCTAGCCAAGACCCAGGGAGAAAGGCAAAAGGCATTTGTGAAAGGCAAAAGGCATTTGTAAAAGCCATTTTGTGTATCTTCAGTTAATGCTATTAGAATCAGTGCTACCATGACCGGCGGACTTGATGAAGGGCATCCGTGACATCAGAGTTTGACTGCTGTAGGTCACATGCGTCCTGGAGGCCAGAGCCATCCTGATGCCCTTTCCATGAACACGACGACTCCCTGGACCACACAAGAGGACTGTGAGAGCTAGTGGCATTCAGCAGACCTTCACAAAGAAAGCAAAAGCAAGTTTGCCTCTAAAAGTAAGGAGGCAACAAAACCACCTGGTGGATCAAAGAATTCAAATCAATGTCACCGTCAAAGGGTGGTACCTACCCCTGATTCCTAGGCCTTCCCCATTCCCAGTTCTTTGGGGAGATGTTTTACATCTCTGTGGAGGAGAGAGCTGGAAAAAACTTCACAGCATAAAGAGGACACGTCAGTCACAGCTGAAGAGAGATAGCACCAGCTTCCATGACGAGGAGCAGAGCAGTCAGTCAGAAGGGGCAACACTGGTTGGAAGGGAATTTTAGATAGCAGAACCACATTTCCAAATATCCCATTCTGCACATTCTATTTATAAGCTCAATTCTTTTTTAAGCTTAAGCTGTTTTTAGACGTTGGCCATTCTGAGAGCCTAGGGCTTCTTCATCATGGAGACCTCCAGCAAAGGACTAGATTTTAAAGCTTTGGTCAGCAAGGATTTGGGGATAGATACACCAGCAATGTTCCCCGTCCATGAGAACTTTATAAGATATGGAGAAGCAATATAATAATAATAGCTCAGGTGATGGGTTTTGGAACCAAATCACGTGGGTTTCTATCCCAGCTTTGTCACTCCCTAGTCATGTTTCCTTTGGCAAATGACTAAACAGACTTGGATAAGTTACAACACCTCCCTAAACCTGTTTTCCCATCTGTAAAATGGGTATCAGAACTTCCACCTCATCAGGCTCCCATCAGGATTAAACGAAATCATGCATATAGAGCTCCAGTCGTCGTATGGGGTACATCGACGGGTTCAACACATGGTAGTTATTACCAATAAATGGACATGAAGGAGAGCACAGTAAAAACTAGCCTCTATCATAGGAATGGAAATGAGAAGAGGGAGAGTAACGACGGTGTGTTTCAGTTGTCAGGGGGTTTCAAGGAGGAGAAACGGGTTCTGAAAGATGTTAGCATGAAGAAATGGTTGCCATGTGGAGAGAACGCACCTGGGCTCTGGAATCACAAGTCCCTGGGTTCAAATCCTGGTCTTCTTGGCTCTCTGACCTTGGACCAAGCTAACTAACCTCTCTGAGACTTTCTTGACTCATCTGAAGAGTGACAACAAGATATCAGCCCTTCATAGGGTTGTAGGGAACGTGATGGGAGCAGGGAGGCCAGATGCTCGTGTACACAAGGAATCTAGAAGTGAGAGCTGTCGGAGGAGGCTGCAGGCACGAGAGAGGCTTGAAGGCAGGTGAGCAGCGGAAACACTAAGTAGGAGAACAGACTCTAAGCGGGAAACACCAAGTAGAACAGATTCTAAGCTGCCACTCGCTAGCCGTGCGCTCCATGCCAGGTACTGCGCTAACCCCTCAGGGGGTGCTTGGAGGGCGGGGAGGAGCACAGCCAGCCCAGTAACCCGAATACAAATGCAGGCTCTGTGTGTCCTCCCTATGCCACTGTGGGCAAGTCATTTAATCTCCCCAGCCTTTAGTCCCCTGGCTTGTCGGATGCAGGTAGTAACTGTCGTTCTTGGAGTGGTGTGGTGGGGAGGAAATGAGAGAATGGACGCAAAGTCATCAGCACGGTGCCCCGCACATAGAAAACGCTCGGTGGTGTCAGCTATCGTGATTATTCACATGCGTGTTTCCCAGTGAATCCTCACAACAATTCCATCTGTTAAGTCTTAAGTGTTAGGATCCCCTATTTATGAGATCAAACAACTGAGGCTCAGAGGGTACACTACTCATCTAAAGTCACGGTAAGGAAGCCTAAGCTGGTAAATAGCCCAGGAGCGAGGTAATATGATAGTTTTTTTCAACGCAACTTCTGCCATAACGCCCACAAGTCTTTCCTCTTCTGAGTGCCCCACCTCGTGCCCACCTGGTGGAAGTGTAGGCTTGTCTGTGCGCCCGAGCCCCGCCGGTTGGGGACTTGCAGCTGACAAGGCTGACAGCGCTGGTGACACATCCATTCGGCTTTGCGGATCGGTCTGACACGGACATGCTTCCAGCTGGCTGTGAGTTCGATGAAAACCCCTCCTCCTTGGCGCCAATTAACAGAAATTACATGCCCCTGGCGCACCTCATAATTCAGAAAATGCATGTGCTGATTAGTTCTGCTCCTGCTGGACACACCGTGATGACCAAGGGGCTGCAGGCCGACATCCTAGCTCTCACCCCACCGCCATTTAAAGTCACAGAAGAGTTTCCTCCTGTGTAGACCTCAGTGTCACCTCACTCCTTTATCTGTTTAATTCCCCTGAACAAACATCGCTTGAGCACCGAGCGTGTGCAGGCTTTGTACCAGAGCTGGGATCCAGCAGTGAACCATGCAGGGACAGTTCCCGCCTTTGGGAAGGGGAGTACATGGTAAACACACGGCACGGCTTCGGTGTGACAGGTGTTACGAAGGACACAAAGAGACTAGACAAAGAATGGCTGAGGGGGACAAGCCACATTAGGTAGAGTGACCAGGAAAGGTTTCTCCAAGGCGGTGACATGCGAACTGAGATTGAAGACCGAGAAGGAACCAGATATGCCCTGTGGCCAGGCGAACAGAAACAGGCCCAGATGTCAAGGAGATTCATTCATTTATCCAACATTTTTGATCATACAATAAATAGGTGTTCAATCAACAATTGAAGAATAGGTCCACCCTCTTTGTTCCTGCCAAGCAGGCCCCTTGCACAGGCAGGAGGAGCTCAGGGGAGATGCCACAAGCATAGAGGCAAGCGGCTGCCCTTTCCCCAGCCCTGTTTGTGTCTCGAAAACAAAGGGCTGGGCCTATGCACTAGCATTCCAGGCCCGTAGGGTCGGAACACCTCCCAAGGGGCCTGGCCCTCACAGCTCTTTAAGCAACAACGTCGCAGCAAGCAAAAAGCTATCCGTCATTTTTTAAAAGCAGTCAGGACAGCTGTTGGACCTGTGTAGTCAAGGCATGGCATCTGCTTCATTATCATTAGGATATACATACTGAATTTCCATACGCACGCACTCTCTCTCTGAACGCTGTTAGTTGGGAACCTCCCGCCTCCCGCCTCTGCTCTTCCCCACCGCCAGCCGCAGTCTTTCTCCGCCAGAGCAGGGAAGAGCCCAGGCTACAGAACTGAAACACTTGACTTGTATCTCAGGTGTGACTCACTGTGTGACTTTGGGCAAATTACTTCACTTCTCTGAGTCTCAATTTTCCCATCCATATAATGGGGAGAATAAGAGAGACTATCACACAGCAACCATCTAAAGTTATTATTATCCTTATTTTTAAATTAGTGTGTGAAACGGTCAGAACTCAACAGTGAGAACAGAGATTTAAGTCTTTAAGGCAAAGGAATTTGGAGCAGTGAGTGTGACAATGAGCCCATTTAGTGATCGGTCTCCACCTGTAGCATTTTCCATTCTTGGAGATAATCGAGAAGCAGGATCACAAGAAACAGCCTTCAAGAGGTCTCTCAACGTATCAAGATACTTCCATGCCAACAATTACAGATCCCCTACTATGTGCCAAACACTGTTCTCTGTGCTTAACTAGTATTTACTGATTTAAACGTCTCACAGCAACCATACAAAGTAAATACTATTACCATCCCCATTTTACGGATAAAGAAACTCAGACCTAGAGCGAGTAAACAACTTCCGCAGGGCCACACAGCTAGGAATTGGTGGAGTTCTAGGCAATCTGACTCCAGTCTATGCTGCTAACTGCTTGCCACCTCATTTACAATGAAACATAAAAGCTTTCCTGCAGACATCAGGTTTTTCTACTTCAAATAGACTTGTCCTCTGAGCGGTCAGTAAACAAAGAGTTATCACTGGACTAATCCTAAGACCCCTGGCCTGTAGCCCCAGCACGGACAAGGGCTGCTTCCCGGACTACACTATGCTCGGCCAGCCATAGGTAAATTCACGCCTCCCACCTCAGATGGGATTTTCAGGTGCCTATTGTCGATTTTCGAGTTGAAGTTCTTTCTACATCATTTAGCACAACCTGGAAGGTCAGATCAATGTGGCAGCCGGCCTTCCCTGGGCAGTTACTTCCTTATTACTTCCTGCCCCTGCACTCCCTCTCAGAAATGCTACATCACAATAAATGTAGTTAAAAGAGCAAACAAACCAGCACTACTTCCTTGAGATCCAGGTGCCATTATTTCAGACCACCTTGCCTTCAGTCTCAGAGGGACACGCTCCCAGCTGCTGACACCAGGCCCAATCTGCAGATGAAAGCAGCCATTTTCTGGGCCCAAGTGATATTAACCCACCTCCAAAGGCATGTGCCCAGGACCAGCTCAAGCACCAATTTAGGTACACGGAAGAGAAGCAAGAAAAATCCAACACAGGTGGCTTCCCTTTTAAGGGCTAAAAGTCACCAACGGCAGGATAAAAGTCCTGCCCACGTCGGGCGGTATACAGTGAAGAGAGCATAATTGCAAATCCTACGTAACTTACTGACATGGTGCGACGGAGAATGCATCCTAGTAATCACAGACTTTGTATTCATGCCTGCTTCCCCCGCTGAATGTAAACAGCCACCTGGAGACTCCGACAGCTCTTCCTTGCTGTTGCGCTGAATGGAGCACGTCAGCAAATGAGTAAACGCTGCATTGCATTTGCAGGCCCTACGAGCTCAAAGCAGCTCAGTTCTGAGTCCAAAGGCAGCTGCCTGCTGGAAAACTCAAGGCTTCTTCAGCGCCGACTCTGTAGCAGTGGATCAGAGCTCTGCGTTTGGAGAGTGAGGGTTTGGGGAAGCCTCAGTGTTTCCCATAAATTGCTGGCAAGATCAATCCCATGCCATCCTGCAAGGAATGAAACTGTGAACATCACTGAAGCTACCCCAAAGAGAAAACTGGTCTGTTAAATCAGCCAGAGTCCTCAGAGAGAAAAGAAATCAGGCCCAGATGAAAACAATTGGGCAAGAGATGGCCAACTCCCTCTCCTGCTCACTTCTGGTTTTACTGGGTTTTCATGGGAACTCATGGTCAGACTCTGAGGCTGAGTCTTTCAGAAGGCAAGTCTTCCTAACGCTCTTAGACGAATTTCCTACCAGCCTTTAGGCGTTCTCCTGTCCCCCTTCGGCATGATCAGCTGGAACTTCACTTGCCCTCCGCAGGGCCAGGAGCCAAGCAGCAAAGTCATGGAGAGCAGCCAGCTCCCCGGCTGGGTGTCAGACTGCCTGCCTTCACCTGGACAGGGCAGCCCAAACTGTTGCTGCCCTTTCTTCTGAACGTTCTCAGCCTCAGGGACAGAAGAGGGGCTGTGGGCTGGACAGGGCAAGCACGACACTGGTTACACACGAGGGCACGGTGAGGATGCAGGTTGAGTTTGGCCATCCAAGGAGAGTATCTGAGAGTACTTGAGGCCTCGGAGAAATTCTGGGGGCTCGTAAATACCCTTCAAAGCAAGATGCCCTAGATATTAACATCTTACCATATTTTGATTTTCTATCTCATTATATGGTCTTATATAATATATATTAATTAAATATTACATAAATATTTAATGTAAATTACATATATATAAATTTTCTGAACCATCTGAGAATAAGTTGAAGATCAAACACCCATCTATCCCTAAACATTTCAGCGTGTCCGCTAAACAAGGATGTGCTCTTACAAACCCACAATACAATGACCCAAACCAGGAAGGCAACACCGATAAAGAACAGTTAACTAGTCTACAGATCTTACGTAATTACGCTCCTGTGTTTCCTACTGTCTACTCTTTTTCCTTCACAGAAAAAAAAAAAATGTAACATCTTATCTAGGATCCCATGTAGGACCACATAATGGATTTAATTACCATCTCTTTTTAGTTTCAATCTGGAGCAGTTCCTTAAGATTCACTGTCTTCTATGACCTTAACGTTTTGAAGAATATAGGTCTTTTTTTTTTTTTGTAGAATCTCCATTGGGGTTTGTCTGCTATTTCTCCATCATTAGACTCAGATTACTCATTTTTGGCAGTAACAGATAATAATCTATAGCTTCACATAGAAATCCCTGAGTCCATGCTATATAAATATAAGGAAAAGCTTTTCCATATAGTAGAGTGCCAACTACTAAATGTAGAAGGAATGATGGAATTTTTAAAAAACTACCATTTGGCAACCACTAGACCAATACTTGGTTCAGGCGAGAATCATCAGTAGATACTAAAATTAGTGGATGAAAGAAGAGCTCAGAGTTTTTCCTCTTACAACACTTATTAATCACAAAGGGGAAAACAGCAACTTGATAGCGGAGAAGCCGGGTAGAGAACCACCTTAACCAAAAGACCACAGTTAGCATCACCAGTAGTGGGGAACTAGACGCTGTGTACCTCCCGGAAGGATGAACACCTCTTCTGTGAAATGAAAAGAAAGACTTCTGTCCAAAAGGCTTAATAATTTTCAAGAAAACTATAGTTCTTTCCAGGGTGCTCTCACACTGAATAGATTCTGAAATCTTTTTCACCTTCGCAGACCCTGCCTTGGTCATCTTCCCAGGAGGAGCTAGCAACAACTGGGATACTGAAGAGAACAAATGATCTGCTTGGATGGAAACTGCTCAATGGAGAGTTTGTGGACCATGTGATAGTCCTCGGACATCAGGGTTGGTACCAGAGTACCAACAGGCTGGCCTCTGGGACAGAAGGGCAATAGGAGAAGGAACACATCTGTCTTCATCCAGAGCATCGTGGGTGGTGAGCCAGCATGGGGAACAGCACATGACTCACGGGCTGTTCCAGGTTACTCCCACCCCTTCTGCTATTCTGTCTTTTGTCAGAGCCAAACTGTATCTTGTCAGTTTTTCCCACCTTGGCACCTACCTGACAAATGAAAAGACTAGACATCAAATTCCTTCCAGCTCTATGACTGACCAGTCTGTGCAGCTCACCTTTGGAGCAGTGCAGGCAGGGGATGGTATGATATTCTCCTCTTGGATGTTCAAGCCAGAGAGGTCAGTGCCTCTTCACGACACCCATAACTTTAACCCCCTCTCCTGACTCCCACCAAGTATCCTGAGTCTTTCCACCATATCTGTGTTCTTTTCCAATCTGATTCCATGCTATCTTTCCCCCACAACACTGTCTCATCGAGAGGGTTTCTGTTAGGACATACTGATTAAAGAAATGAGGGCTTGATACATAAAGAATTTCAGAAGAAAAATCCATGATGTAATAAGAGAGCTACCACAGACTACAGAGAGGCTACTCGAAGTCTAAAGATGTAAAATCACTTATAACTATGTATTCTTTTTTGCTCAGAAACAAGTCATTTTAAAGGGCAAGTCATTAGAGATCTTCTATGCCTGGTTTTAAAACTAGAATACAAATGTTTAAAACTAGAATATAAATGTTACACCCAGCGTGGGGCTCAAACTCAATCCTGATATCAAGAGTCACACACTCTCCTGACTGAGCCAGCAAGGTCCCCCTACCCTAAAATACAAATTGTAGATTACCTGTGTTAACTACAGAGAGCCACGGTACCGATAAATGCAATTCAAAAGTACCCTGAGACTCTTCAAGCCATACATTTCATCTTCTCCCCTATATTAAGACATCAATGAGAATTTATTTTTAAAAGCACATGCTGCCCTGATTGTTAAAGACGATGACAAGAACACAGCAGTATTTGGATACATTGGTTGTTTTAAAGCTCAGGATTACACTTTGCACTGAAGCCGCCTCAGCCTCCATGCAGTCCTGCTTGTAAGCAGGAGCAAGCGTCAGCCAAACCAAGCAGAGTAAGGAATATATTTTGTGGTTACAGGAATGTTTTCTTCTATGTGAAGCTGCCATATGCAGGACTCAAACCAGCACCCATCTCTTAATTAAATGAGTAACTGGGACGTTTTAGCCACACCCTCCTCTCAGTTAACCCCAGGGGAAAGTGATAATAAGCAACAACAACTCCAAAGTATTGGCTTTATCTGCCCGGTGGTGAGGGAGAAGCTAAAAGGTATGGAGAAACCACAGAAAGGATAATTCAGGGATGACACTGCCTCTCACACGTGGTCAGTGATGCTGTTGCCAATTGTCCTCCCTTCTTAACTCCTCTGACTCAGTGTTGGTTCCATTTCCTCTTGGATGAATTCAGGTTTGGTTGGCTCCTCTTTAGCCCCAGCAGCAAAGGATCTAGAAATGCTGCCCTAAGATTCTGGAATCTACTTGTTACTACCATGAGGCCTTACAGCCCACCTATAATTAAGTTTCAGTGACTTCATTTTCCAGAGAAAAGTCATTCGAATGTCAGAGTTGGAAGGAATTTTACTTTTATAGGTGATGCTTGGAAAGGTAAAGTACAGGCAAACTGCCCACACAAAAGCAAGTTGTATAAATTGGGGGTGGCGGTGGACACACAACAACTTTAAGTCCCCAGAAACCATTAGACCACATTAGCTAATTAGACCACAATTAGCTAAGTCTAGTGTTCAAGGGCCTCTCATTCCCATGTGCTTCCTCTCACCTTTTCTTTCTTCTTCTCCCATTGACAGCAACAAGAAATCACCACTCCTAATTTGTACACTTGCTGTTTTTTAAGTCTCTGGGAATTTTCCATGACTTATCAAGTGGAGGGTTTCATAGACATTTAGCTTTTCCTTTGACTCTGCTTAGCTAATAGACCAAATATTTCTTTTTAAACAGTAAATGAAGAATCTGGTTTGTTGCCAGCCAAACAGAGGCTTAAGAAAAGCACCCCCACTCTCCTTCTTTCCTAAAGTAATCATCTCTGGACTGTCAATTCCACCATACAGATTCTACCATAGAGATTCCAAGAAGTCATGGGCCAAAAAGTAGTGGAAGGAGTGGGGAAGTGGGTGAGGATGAATGAAAATGGTCAGAATGAGATCAGCCCAGAAGTTTGCCCTAGAATAGTCTGCTAACCAGAGAGTCTAAGTTTCACCCTCTGGAATTGTTGCCTCTTCTTCCATGTGGCTCAGGGAGAAGATGTCGTTTAGAGGAAAAAGCAGAAAGACATTCATTCCCCCACGGAAATGTAAGCAGAAAACCTATAGACTCTTGTGTCTTCTTTTTTTAAGTACAGTGTTTTTAATAGACCAAAAGAGAATCTTGATGAGATAATACATATGTGAGTGATGTTTATAAAATAGGGTGTAAAATCTTAACCATTATGGACTACTGTATAAATAAAGCTTAGATATATAAAATATAGAAACTTATAAAAATTATTTTATAGAGCAAGGGACACTTAAGGACTTCCAAAGTTTTCATATATTTGTTCCAAAACATAGAAAGTTCCAAGGCTGGCAGCTTATTTCCTTAGTATATTCCACTGTAAAGGCAAGAAGTTTAGTGGGGTTTTATGTGTTTTCTAGTTTTGTAATTTCTAATAATCTGTATGGATTACTTTGAAATGTCCATTGCTTGTGTGTCCGTGTTGTTTGCCCACGTGGAGTCATCAGAGAGCTGTTCCACACTTACATCTTCGGAAAACCAAAAGAAATTTTCTAGTGAAAAGAAAAATACATAGAACATGCCTTCACTGTCGGGAACCCCTCGAATTTGTACCACTGACAGCTCTTTGCAGGTCTGAGGAAATGGGAAATTTAATATGAGAGTTGTGTGTTGGTTCACTTTTCTCCTGGAAAGAAAGCACGTATTTTTGGTCCTTCTTTTCTTGTACTTGATGTGTTCTGGAGGAAACCAGAAGTCAGGACCTGAAGCTGCCTTGCTTCGGGACCACTCTCCACCATTAGCTTTCAAAGAACTGTCCACATACCAATTCTGTTTTCTGCTCCATGATCTGGTGGTAGAACCACTGATTTTTGGAGCCCAGAGTTTTGTTTGGGTTTCTGGCTCTAATGAAGTGTTGAGTTTGCTCTTTAGCAGCCAGACTAAGGAGAAGAAGCCAAGGGAAAAAGGGGTCCCCTCGCTGGACAGGTCCACTTGCAGCTCCCACCAGTACAGGGGACCCACGCCAGAGATCAGGGCCCGCAGTACCATCTGCTCTCCATGCAGGGAGGCGCCCATCATGCCAAAGTGGGGACATTACCCAAGTCCCCTTCGTCAGAACTGTGCACTGTTCCCAGCTGTAAGCTTGTGAAGCCCGATGTTTGTTTTAGCATGGAACAATAAAACCGGTTTCATTGTCCCTCGGGCCTGGTTTTTTCAGTAGCTGGCTTGGAGGGGGAACATGTTATCATAGATTAAATATCAACACTGAGCATTTGATTTTCCCAGAGGGCGTTGATGCCTGGCAGCTGCTCTGGACATCCAAAAGGGAGGGCCGGGAGGAGAGGAATCATTTTGTCAGACGGGAACAGCTGAGGATCTGTGGGGATGGCCACCACAACCTCCAGAGCTCCTCCCCAGGCTGGGTTCATGTCTGGAGAGCAGACTCCCAGCTGGGACAACCACTCTAGCCCAGGAAAACCTCTTGGCCAGAAGCCTTCTCCACTTGCTTAGTGCAGAGGTCAAGAGCACAGCCTCAAGACCCTAATTGCCTATCACCTAACAGCTATGTGGCCGTGGGCAAATCACTTAACTGCTCTGTGGCTCAGGTTCCTTTTCTGGAAAATGGAGCTATAATAGCATCTTCTTGAGGGGTGAGGGAATTAAATGTCTTCAAACACACAGAGCACTTTGAGCAGCACCTGGCATATACAACTAGCCACTAAAATGGGTTTCACCGCCTTCAAAATGTTTGCCACGTCCACCAATCACCCATACTGTCATTTACTTAATATTATTTGAATGGATTCAATTTTAATCTAAAATTTAATTGAAAAGAAAACTTTATATCCCAGCTGTAAATGGAAAACTAACATAATTTGCTGGGAATATAAGGTAGCAGTTAAACTGTTACAACAACTCCTATTTGCCGAGTCCACTCTACTTGCCAGGCAGTGTGCTAAGAATCCTGGCTTGTTAGAATCCTCACGGCCCTCTGAGGTCAGCATCTTCCTTTTACAGATGAAGACACTGAGGCACAGAGGCATTAGTAAATTTGCCCATAGTTACACACGCAGTAAATGTGGAAGGCAGCTCAGGCTTCAGGACACAGGCTCCGCAGCCCTGTTGTGTTCTGCTGCCCTTGCAAAAGCGAGCACGTTCCATTCCTGTGCTGATGGGCGGCACCGGGTTCACAGCACTGCGGTAACCGAGGGCCACAAACTGGCTGGCTTACAGCAGTGGAAACTTAATCTCTCCCGGGTTCGGGAGGCTCCGAGTCCAAGATCCAGATGTTGGCAGGGCGATGCTCCCTCCAAGACCTCTAGGGGAGGCTCCTCCCTTCCCTCTTGCAGCTTCCAGTCACCCCAGGTATCCCTCGGTTTGTGGCAGGATCTCTCCAATCTCTGCGTCTGTGTTCACGCGGCTGTCTTCCCTCTGTGTGCCTTTGTGTCTCTTCTCTTCTTGGGAGGACAGCAGTCGCGCTGGATTAGGGCCCACCCTAATGACTTCATCCTAATTACATCTGCAAGACCCTATTTCTAAGTAAGGCCACATTCACAGACACCGGGAGTTAGGACTTCAGCATATCTTACTGGTGGGGGCAGGGGGCAGGTGCAACGCAGCTGCCCACGTAGGGCTTGGAGCTTGGCGCCAAAGATCAGCCAGTGCTGGAGAGGCGTTCAAGATCAGCAGCCACCCGGGACCGTCTCCTCCATGCGGTGGGGACTGAGGGAGTCAGGACGAGGGAAGGACGATGCTTCTCTGTTTCCGTGATACTTAGTGTCCAGTCCCAGTGCTAAGATTAACCATCTCCCAACCCAATACCGGCTCTGTGGGCAAAGGGAAGTAAAGGGAGTAAGTAAAGGAAGCTTCCCAGGGAAGGATGGTGGTACCAAGATGGGGGAAAATGCAACCTTCTCCAACGCCAGGCAGGTGTAGAAGGCACAAGGTCACCTTGAGAACCTGCCTTATGTGGCGAGGCCAGAACTGCAGATCCAGACAAATGCCAGAGAGACTTCATCGGAGGTGTGTGTGAAGAAAGAACAACAGTAAAGACAGGGGAGAAATCATTTATTTTCATACTATTTCCATGAAAGCTTAAGAACAATCCCTCTTCTAAGAGGGGTTTGAAAGGAGGGTGAGGGGGGTAAGGAGGAGGAGTTTCCTTGCTCGGTCAAATAAGGTTGTCCTTAGTTGAAGGAGCTGCATAGATTTCATAGAGTCGGGAGGCCCTCATCTTGAGTTCCCGGGCCACCTGACAGATGGAAAAGGGCCAACAGCAGTGCACCGCCAGCCAGTCCTCACACAGCGTGCCCTAGAGTGAGACCCACGTCTCTGTCCTGGCGCAATCACACAGGCTCAGCACCATCACCAAGGGTCTCATCCCACCCACCTTCTAGGTTCCGCCAAGTCAATGCCCTAAAGGAACGCCCAGAGACACCGCTCCACTGGGACACCCAAGGGCCAAGCAGCTCAACAGCATATCAGTCCTTGCAGTTCAGAGACCTGTCCTTACTTAGGGCTTTTGGTAGACTTCACACTTGAAACCACTGGTTTCTCTGTCAACATCTTTTGTTTTTCTATTAGGACTTAATACTTAAAATTTCTTTCTTTCATTCTCTGGAGTGGGTAATAAATGCCTATGGCCCAACATTCTCACAGAAGGCGGCACAGGAAGTAAAAAGTACATCCCTCTTCCACAGCTGTCCCCAGCCACCCACTTAACTTCTCTGGGGGCAGCCGTTGTTGGCAGGTTTTTATATACACTTCCAGATAAATTCTATGTCTACACAAGTACGTATATAGTCCTTCTATGTAAATAGTTGCGTACTTCTGTGTCTTGTACTTTTTATTCACTTAAAATATATTTTAGGGATCATCCCACATGAGTATATAAGGAGATGTCTTTTTTATTTTTAACTGTCCACATCCTGATATGTATGACTGGTCTGTGCTCAGTCTCTCATTGCACCTCAGGCTCAGCTGCACTGGGAAGTGACTCTTTGAAGCATCCCCAGGGAACCCCCAAAGTGAACTCGTGCATATGCCCCACGGTCTTCATTTTAACTTAGACCATCCCAACTATATCCAAATTTGGTGCAAGTCTACTCTGTCATCTTCTTTTGATGCAGTGAGAGAGAGTGAAACAGAAGCAGCCCCTTGACCCGTCATCAGCATTATAATAGGTAGCCCTTGGAAATACCCTTCATCATGTGGCATTTTGGTTCATATGAATGAAATGAGATATTTCTTCCCTTTCCCTTCCCAAAGTCTTCCACTAAGTGTGGTGTTTTTAAGCCTTCTCACCCAGACTTTTTTTTTTTTTTTAAACCACAGGTTTGAAAGACATTTAAGTTCTTATATAGATCCAAGTTCACATGTACGTTTAAACACACTTACCCGTATTTTATGTCTCTCTCTGGTGCCAATTCTCAGTGCAAAGGTGGACCCGGGTAACAATGGCCAACAAAGGCACTCTCCATGATGCCTGGCGATGTCACACTCAAGGCACATTGGACAAAACAGACCACAGAAACCTGTCAATAATCACATAAAAGAAAGCCGTGGTTCTCAAATGTGCTCAGAGCAACTTCACGTCTCAAAGACCGTTTACAACCCGACACCATCCATTCAAAGCTGCACTGTCTCCCTGCAATCAGGGACTGAGAATGAATAACCAACTGTCAAAACTCAGTGGATGAAAATTGCCATAACTGAGCCACATCAAAATTGTCTTCTTTTGTTAAACACTGGGAAAGCTGAACCTGATACAATTCTGTTAAGCGTTCACTATGGTAATTGTTTTTTCCTGTCAAGAGAAAAGCATTAAATAATTTTTTACAGTTGAATCATAGCTGTTGCTTCTATTATGTTCATCTATCTATTTTCAATATTTAAAATAGACCCAGTATATGATACTTGTGAATAGCAGGCGTCTCTGTAAATGGGATTGAAAGCTCTTTTATGGTGCATTGATTCTGCCTGCTATTCTCATCAGGACTATATTCTATTTCTCAGGCCAGAAGGTTACTCTGATTTTTGCTAGTTTCATGGAGCCACTGACATCTGCCAGTTTTAATCTGTAAACTATTAGAGGCTTGGTTCCTTGAACATCAACTGGAAACAGTTTGTCATTTATTGATTCATTGATCTTTAACTCCTGATATTGTTTCCTACACATTCTGCCTGACCCATCTAATGCAGAGGCTCTGTCTTAAATATGTTTTGGGTCACAGACCCTTTTGAAAATACAGTGAGAGCTATGAAGTCACTCCTCAAGGGAAAAGAAAAATACACAGACATGCAAATGGTACATTCAATTTTGTGGGGTACAAGGATCCACTGAAAACTATCAACAGAGTACAGGTTAAGAATTCCTCATATACAGTTAAGATGTTATGTCATCTAGCATCGCAAATGAGGACGACCTTGAAGAACGCAAATAATTAGGACTATAAAACAGCAAAAAATTAAACAAATAAATATCAAAAAGCTAACCATGACCTTTAAAGCATGTACGCAATAAATGTTATTCAGACATAACTTATATACAAGAAAATGAACGGATCGTAAATGTTATGTTGGGTGACTTGTGACAATCACATTCTCATCCAAGTAACCAAACAAGTACAACACTGCTCTTACAGTTCCCTTGTGCCCCTTCCCAGACAATCCCGATCTTCCCATCCCCACTGCAGAGGCAACCGCTGCTCTGATTTCTTATTTCTTATTTTTAACTGTCCAATTCCCATTGATAAGTTTTACCTCTTCTTGGACTTCATATAAAGGGAACCATGTTTACTTTTATATCCAACTTCTTTTATTCAATATTATGGTTCCTGAGGTTCGTCTTTGTGGTTATGTGAGTCTGTAGTACGTTCTTCATCGTTGCTGAGTAGTATTCCAACATGTGAATATCGCACAGACCGTTTCTCCGTACGCGCACTGGCTATTGCAGCCTCTGCTATTGTGAACACGTACTATGAACATTCCTGTACAGGTCTTCATGCGGACATATTATTTTCTTTCCCTGTAGGTGGATTCCTGGAAGTGGAATTGCTAGGTCATGAGGTAGATTTATGTTGAACTTGACAAGATATAAACAGTTCTCCAAAATATTTGCACCATTTAACAATCCCACCAGCAATGGATGAGAGTTCTAGTTGTTCCACGTCCTCACCAACATTTGCTGTTGTCGGTCCCGTTGATTTTACCCATTTTAGTGAGTATGAAATGGTGATGATCGCAGCCTTTAAGTGCACCTGACAAAAAAGTCTCACATACCGTGTCACTAGCACTAGAACTTCCCGTCAAGGGCCTGTCTCTGCTACCTTTCCTCCCTCCCCAAACAGTGGGGAGTGCAAAGTTCCACTCCCAGATTCAATGACAAAAAGCAAAATGCGAGGAATGCTGTTATCATCTTAGAAGCTCAGAAAGATGTTCCGGGAGTGTGGACTTGACCCTGGCTGTGAGAGGCTGAGGCAGCACATGTGCACACAGGCGTGAGGACCCCGCAGGGAGGACAAGGAGCAGCCTATCTTTGAGGAACAGAACATCTATTTCATCCATTCAGGAGTCTTGAGATAATCCACTAAATCTCATACTGTAGGTGTCCCTTGCCCCCAAAGCAAACTCTGAATTCAGCCTTCAGTGAGTCTGAGATGTTTTGCCCCACATTTAAAAAAAAATCATTACTCCCAGCCAGATCAGAAGGCCCCATCCCGCACCAACCACTGGGATGAACAGCTCAGAAGACAGATGGTGCAGTCAACTTCCTGCGAGTTCACAGTGGCCATACTGCAGGCAACCCTGAATTAGAAGACTTGGAAATCATGGCACATAAAAAAAATCAATCAAATCTCATTTTATGCATGGATTATGAAAGAGTGCAAATGCCTGCAAATAAAAAATTAATCAAAAATTGCATAATTATAAAGCTGGCAAGCTAAGTGAATAATAAATTGTGTTTACACAATTGCCTGAGCGGCACCGCTATCATCGGCAAGGAGAAATGCCCACCAGCCTCAGTAAGTGTATTGTACAGATGTTTTGTGCATTGGAACTCCTGTATCTTATCTTCATGACCGGTATGCCTTTTAAAAAAATACATGCTGTTATTTTTATTTTTAATCCTTTCCATCAGATAGTCATGTTATCTAAGCATTCATTAGGATGCAGTTACTAGATGCTGAAG
The DNA here is from genome assembly GCF_024610735.1 of Ursus americanus. Taxonomy (NCBI): domain Eukaryota; kingdom Metazoa; phylum Chordata; class Mammalia; order Carnivora; family Ursidae; genus Ursus; species Ursus americanus. The sequence continues at coordinate 48,290,889 of NC_142131.1, read as the reverse complement.
GCAACACACCAAAACGCACATTCAGTTACCTTGGGACAGCAGTCAGATGTGATTATATAAAAATTAAAAAAAAAATTACCGTGAAAGCCAAATTCTCATTATATAATAGCTAACATTAGACTTTACCATGTGCCAAGTTCTGCTAAAAATACGTTGCATTCATTAACTCACTTAATTCTCACAACAATCCTATAATACAGATACTCTTATTGTGTCTATTTAACGGATGAGCAAACTGATGGCCAGAAGGATACGTTTATTAGGAAGGAGCAGAGGCTAGATTTGAACTCAGGTAGTCTGGCCCCAAAGTCTTAACTACTACACACAACACCAAATGTTCTCATGTTTTACGTATCTAGTATGTCACAATGGTTGTGGATCTGTGTGCTCCAAGACAGTATCCTTACTACCACTAATTTGTATTTACTCCCATGGGATACTCTTACATCATGCAACTTTAGAAAAGTTCCTTTTTGTCAGATGTTACAGCTCTACACGGTGGAGTGAGTGGTATTAAAAACTCTTGGCTCACACCTCAAGAGGAATGGGCAAGAGTGGGACCATGGAATACTGTCTTAAAGACTCTCCAGGAGAAAGTTTTACAACATAGTTGCTAACTCCTACAAATCAACATATAAAGGATTAAACAAAAGAAGAAAATAGGGATAGGACATGAGCAGCTAATTTACCAAAGAGGAAATACAAATGGCCAATACCAACCATGAAAAGCTAGTCATTAGTAATCAGGGAAATGCATATTGAGAACATCGGAAACCCATTAGCATGCCAGATTTTTCAATATTCACATTGTGGGGAAACCATAGAGAAATAGGTACACAGCCCTTTTGAAAGCAACTTGGGTGAATCTAGTAAAACTCTAAGTGCACTAGGATCTAGTAATTCCACTCGCGAGGATCTACCCTAGAGTAAGAGGCGGGACAGGGATGTCCACTGCAGCATTATTTGTCGCTTGAAATTTAAAACTTCAGTGCACACTAATAGGTGAAAGTATAAATAAGCCACAATGGTATAAATCATACTATGGAATAATTAAGAATGCAGCGAAAGATTAAGTACCAACGGAGTTAAATCTCTAAGGCATATTTTGAGTTTAAAAAAAAAAATCAAGTTGCAGCGGCACCTGGGTGGCTCAGTCAGTTAAGCGTCTGACTCTTGATTTTGGCTCAGGTCACGATCTCAGGGTCATGAGATCGAGCCCTGCATCAGGCTCCAAGCTCAGCACGGAGTCTGCTGGAGATTCTCTCCTTCTGCCTCTCCCCTGGTTATGCCCCCCCGCCCAAATAAATAAATAAATAAATAAAACCTTAAGGGGCACCTCAGTGGCACAGTCAGTTGGGTGGCCAATTCTTGGTTTCTGCTCAGGTTGTGATCTCAGGGTCATGAGACTGAGCCCCACATCAGGTTCCATGCTCAGCAAGGAGTCTGCTGGAGAGTCTTTTTCTCTGTCCCTCTGCCCCTCCCACTCTTGCTCTCTCTCTCTCAAATAAATCTTTTCTTTAAAATCCTAAAAAAATATCAAATTGTGTAATGATACATATAGCATAATACTATTTATGCTTTGTTTAAAGAGTTACAAAACAATAGTATATATTACTAATGGCTACATATATAAACACAGAGAAAAAGACCTGGAAGGAAACCACCATCCAAACTGATTTAATAAAAAAGAGGAGACATGATTTCCTTTTCTGTAATGCTTCATTTTTTTATAAGGTGAACACATTCATGTGTTATATGTGTATATACATATATGCAAATATATTATTATATTTTATTTACTTGTTTGTTTATTTTAAGGGGCTCAGGCTTAAAAGGGATTTGAGCCAGAAATTCAGCCTCTTCCTCTTACATTACACCCAAAGCCCTGGTGGTTATATAAGCATCCACCGCCTAAATGTTCCTGGCCTGTCCTCTGAGATGGGCTCCACCCTCATGCATGGAATGTGATTTATTATTCATCCTTCTCACTCACAGGGGAGTCGAGATAAAAAGAAAAAGCCTACACAGAACCAGAGCATGGAGCCCCAGAAAGCAGAAGTAGGAAAGGTGGGTGGAAACTGCAGCGAGGCACAGTTCAGATCAATTATTACAAAAAGGCAGAACCACTGAACAGTGAGAGATGCTCAAAAAGAAATGGGGCACACTCATACACTGTGGGTGGGAGTGTAAGGTAATACAGCTTCCAAATGGAGATCCACTTGGCAGCAGCTATCAAGATTTAAAATGGTACATACTATTTGACCAGCAGGTTTGTTCCTCAGCAATTGTCCAACAGGTAAACTCACACATATGCAAAATGCCATCTGTACAAAGACATTCACGGAGCATTGGTTTGAACAGCAAGAAGTCTGGAAACCACATTAAGGTGCACCAATGGATTTCTGGGTAAGTAAATTATGGTACACTCATACAATGGAATCTATGCAGCAATTTAAAATATTGGGTGCAGAACAGTGTGTGTTTACAATTCTACTATTTGTGGAAACTATATAAATACAAGTACAGCAAAAAATCTGGAAGGAGAGGTACCAAAAAATTAACGATGATTATCTCCAACACTGGGATTACAGGATACTGGTTTTGTTCTTCATATTTTTCTTTTTTATGATGATTACATGATAGTTGCATAATAAAAAGAATAATCTACTTTCATTTAAAATTATTTTATATCTTTACAAGTATATAGACTGTATGCGGACTCAGGTAAGAGTAGTTGCCTCTGGGGGATCTGGGTGGACAGATGGCAAATCTATCAAAGGGTAGGTACTTTTGAATTTTGCGTCAGGTCCATGCCAAACTACTCAAAATCTCTCTCTCTTTTTTTAAGATTTTTATTTATTTATTTGACAGAGACAGCCAGCGAGAGAGGAACACAAGCAGGGGGAGTGGGACAGGAAGAAGCAGGCTCCCAGCAGAGGAGCCTGATGTGGGGCTCGATCCCAGAACGCTGGGATCACGCCCTGAGCCAAAGGCAGACACTTAACGACTACGCCACCCAGGCGCCCCCAAAATCTTTTTTAAAAAAGATTTTATTTATTTATTTGACACAGAGAGAGTGCATGCAAAAGGGGGGGGGACAGCAGAGGAAGAGGGAAAAGCTGATTCCCTGTTGAGCAGGGAGCTGGAGGTGGAGCTCAATCCCAGGACCCCAGGATCATGACCTGAGCAGAAGGTGGAAGCTTAACTGACTGAGCCAGCCAGGTGCCCTTTCTGGTTTTTTTGTTTTTGTTTTTAAAGCACTGGGCCGGCTCTCAAGGGGAAAAGCCCTCCTTCCTAGAAATGCTCAGAAAGCTAACGTTGTCACGTTCTTGCCAGGCATAGTGCAGAGATTTAGACAAGCAGATGAGACGCCAGACCAGCTGACCCCTTCCAACTCAGAGGGTTTAGGATTCTTTCAGTGAAGGGCAAGGAAAAAAGAATCCAGTGAGAATACATGTTAAAATTCATTCATTGATGGGTTGTTCAGCAAATGTTTTTCAGTGCCTCCTATGGACCAGGCACTCTGCTGGGCAAGCAGTGGGGAGCAAGACAACAGTGGTGCCTGCTTTGAGAGACGTACGCTTTACCCAAGATACAGTTCGGGGACACAGATCCCAATCTGAGGACTTTTCAATGCCTTCTTCCTTTTCCAGAAAACCAAAGAAAGTCCTGGCCCCCTTCATTCTACACATCTTGGGTATCTGATGATTACTAGTCGCACCAAGCTCTTTACCCCCCAGTGCTTATGGTGCACTCCACCTCTGAGTGACTGGTTTCCTCCCATCCTTCAGTATCGGCTTTAAGTTGGTTCCTCAAAGAAGCCATCCCTGACCCCACTCCCCTATAGTTTCCTTCCATAACACCCTATTTCTTTCATGGCTCATATGGCATGGCAATGGCACAATTGCCATTTTTTTGTTTATTGATTTATTTGCTTATTATCTATCTCCTCTATGAAACCTTCTCTGTCTTATTCACTATTATATTTGTCACGCCCATCACCTGGCTACACACGGGTAGGAACTCAGTAAATATTGAATTACAAACCAATGTGGATTAAACCTTCCATGTAAACCTTCTCTGGGGCATCCCGGGATACCTTGCCTCTCACCCACAACATTTAGCAGCCACTCATTTCCCCGTGGCTTTATCTTTACAGCTGAGCTTTCAGCAACCCCATCTCCAAAGGACTCAGAAACACCCATTTGCCAACCCCAGCGCACTTTGAATTCAGATAAAAGCGCCCAGGTGGGAAGAGGAAGGCAGTTTAAAAATGTAATTGCAGGCGCCTGGGTGGCTCAGTTGGTTAAGCATCTGCCTTTGGCTCAGGTCATGATCCTGGAGTCACAGGATCAAGTCCCGCATCAGTCTCCGCTCAGCGGGAAGCCTGCTTCTCCCTCTGCCTGCAGCTCCCCCTGCTTGTGCTCTCTCTCTCCCTCTCTCTCTGTCAAATAAATAAATAAAATCTTAAAAAAAAAAAAAAGAAATGGAAATCACTGCCGTTACTGACCTTCATTTAATGGATGACAAACTGTAGCAATAATTCTCGACATGCAATGGAAAGCTGTCCCTGGCTGGGAATCTGGCATGGACAAAGTCACGGAAAGCAGTTCTCTTTTTTGCTCCCAAGTTTGTCACAAGTATTTACACAGTGGTCGGCTTGAACCGAAGTTCTTGCCTTTCAAACAAGGAAAGCAGCCCAGGATCCATAGCACTCATGCTCCACCTGCGTCCCGGGAAGGAACACACAGAGAACGAGCATTTCAAGTGGTATCACCTGCAAGTTTTCTTCTCAGCTCCGAGACACTGTGAGCAGTCATAAAATGGAGGTTCATCCAGGGGATAACCACTGGGACACAAAACATTCCAGATCACCCTGTACCTTATATCCAGGGCCCCCTCTTCACGGATCGTGCCAAAATGTAAAGACTATTCTAGGGCGCCTGGGTAGCGCAGTCGTTAAGCGTCTGCCTTTGGCTCAGGGCGTGATCCTGGCGTTCCGGGATCGAGTCCCACATCGGGCTCCTCCGCTGGGAGCCTGCTTCTTCCTCTCCCACTCCCCCTGCTTGTGTTCCCTCTCTCACTGGCTGTCTCTCTCTGTCAAATAAATAAATAAAATCTTTAAAAAAAAAAATGTAAAGACTATTCTATTTCTCCACACGTCCTCCCCTCTCACCTTGTCCCCAGAACGGGCTCTCAAAAGGACAGGCAGGGACTCCTCAGAAGACCGAGTGCGGTCCGTCAGCACATTAATGGGGGTAGGAGACAAAGCGAAGTAGTAAAGCAGCGTTTGAGGCAGGGGGCTGGTGAGGATGCTTGTTTCTTTAGCCAGCTTTTTAGGTGCTCTTGGGCTGGAGTAGAAATCACTGTGTAGCAGCCGGTTCTATGTCTCCTGACTGAACCCTGCTCTCAACACACTAGAGGATAATAACAACTTACAGTAATAATATTAATATCTCAGATTCACTAAGTGCATTGTTGTGTATTTGTCGGGCATTTCCTGATAACAGCACCCTAATAGTAACTTGGGAAAATCATCCCTTCACTACTGAGGGCAATACTGATAGGACTGTCCTTTGGAATGACCTAAGCCTGGCAAAATGGACTCCATCTGCTCCACCAATTTTCAGAAGGGAAAACAAAATGGTAAAAATGTTTGGAGTTGATCAGAGTGTCAGCTAGCTCCTGATAATGCAGGTTGTCCCTTCTGAGCTTAGTTTTTAGTTGATTTTTTGATTCTGTGAGCTACCCCAAAGCTTTCAAATGAAACCCAATGTTTATTAGTTTCCCAGAGCTGCCATAACAAATACCACAAACTGGGCATCTTTAAGTGACAGAAATTCTTCTCTCATGAACACAATTAGCGAAGGGGAGGTGGGTGGGGGAGGATGGGTGAAACAGGTGATAGGGATTAAGGAGGGCACTTGTCGTGATGAGCACCAGGTGGTGTATGCACGTGTTCAATCACTACACTGTACACCTGAAACTAATATTACACTGTATGTTAGCTAACTGGAATTTAAATAAAAACTTAGAAAAACAAAGAAATTATTCTCTCACTGGAGAATTCTGGAGGTTAGAAGTATGAACTCAAGATGTTAGCAGGGTTTGTTCCTTCCAGAAGTTCAGAGGAAAAGTCTATTCCATGCCTCTCTCCAAGCTTTGGTGGATGCTGGCAAGTATTGACATTCTTTGGCTTATGGATTATTATTCTAATCTCTGCCTCTAACTTTCCATGGCTTTCTGAGTGTTTGTGTTCAAATTTCCCACTTCTTATGAGAAACACCAGCCAATGGATTAGGATCGACCCTAATGTAGCAGTTCTTTTTAACTTGACTGCACTGCAGATACCCTATTTCCATATAAGGTCACATTCAGAAGTTACAGATAGACAAGCATTTTGAGAGGGCTATTCAACCCAGTAGAGCATGCAACCAAAAAAACTGGTCCAGTTTAGTTCCAAGCCAGTGTTAAGAATGGGTTCTAGGCATTATGTTTTCATCTTAACAACAACCCCTGAGGTGAGCACTTTTATTATCCTCACTTCAGAGGGGGCAACATGAAGACCCAGAGAATTTATTCGAGGTCAAATAGCCAGTAAGAGGCAGAGTTAAGATTCGAGGCAAGGTTTCATCTGATACGAACATTTTCTCCTCACCACTACATTATATTCTAGGGTTTGCCCTACTTGAAAATGCACTGATGGCCCCCGACCCCCAGCTACAAGCTAGTAAAGGAAAACGGTCCACTTCCCAATTTGATGCTAGGTCTCCACATCTCCACATGGCTATTCTGCCTTCTCTGTACCTCGGTAGGGGGGACAACCAAAGTCAGAGTATCTGGAAGAGAACGAGGAAGAAAGCTGAGAGAATCTGAGAATGGCTGCCACCATTATCTGATCAGAAGTCCATGCAGGTAGCAGAGGCAGGAAGAAACCTGCTGAGTTCTGCGTCTCATGGGCAAAGGGACAGGGATGGAAGGTAGGGTTTTGTACGAGGCAGTCTCATCTCTATGGGGCCCAGGCAAACAGTGAAGGGCTCAAGCATACAGGACCAGAGCACCAGAACATGGCAGGAGAGCTTTAGCCTCAGCAAGACTCTTAGCTGAATAGGGACTTGGACCACGTAATGGCTCAGATGGATCTCTGATCAATCCTGTGAGGCTTTAGGAATGAATCCAGATCTTTCCAAAAACCACCAATGAGCAGGGAAAGCCATATTCTTCAAAAATAGTAGATCCAGGGTCTGCTGGATTTTGAATGTTAGTGACTAACGCTTATCCAACAAAGAGACCTCCCCCCAGCCACCCAGGATACCCCAGAAAGACTCTGTGGCCGAGATGCTCACTAGGGCAAAGGCAGGGCCCAGAAGGGGATGCTGACGTGGTCCCAGAGACTTGTCAGAATGTCCTAAGATAAAAATAGAATTGATGTACTTTGAACTTCATTCCCAGGGGGAAAATCATGTAGCTAGAGGACAGTGTTATTGGTACCTCTCTAGAGCTGCAACAGCACCTGAAAATGTTTCAGTCAACACAGGGGGCTTTTTGTCATTATTTGTGTTCTTATGAGAGTACTACATATTCCTCCTGGAAATACTAGAGAGAGATAAGCAAAAAAGAAAATAAAAATTACGGGGCGCCTGGGTGGCACAGCGGTTAAGCGTCTGCCTTCGGCTCAGGGCGTGATCCCGGCGTTATGGGATCGAGCCCCACATCAGGCTCCTCTGCTGGGAGCCTGCTTCTTCCTCTCCCGCTCCCCTTGCTGTGTTCCCTCTCTCGCTGGCTGTCTCTATCTCTGTCAAATAAATAAATAAAAAATCTTAAAAAAAAAAAAAAGAAAAGAAAAATTACTCATTAGCCTGCCATCTGGAGGCATGTCATAAACATTTGTATTTGTATCCTTTCAGATATTTTAAAAATACTCCCCTCCCAAAAAAAATGGTATCTAACGTGCTTAGTTTTACGTCTGCTTCTTTAACTTAAAAATGTACCAAAACATCTTTCATCCTGTTCAATGTTATTCTACAACGTGACTTTTCATGGCTATATAATAATTCATTGTATGCGTGCCCCCATCAAACATTTTAGGTCGTTCCAGACTGTTGCTGTAATAACCAATGCTGCAGAATTTAATGTTGCTAAATCTTTGCACGTGATTTATCTCCTTAGACTAAATGCCTAAAAATGTAATTACTGGGCCAAAAGCTATGTAACACTTGAGGTTCTTTTTATACGTATTCCTAAACCATCCAGCAGGAAGGTTATACCAATGTATCCTCCCACCAAGAGCAGATGGGGGAGCCCATTTCATGCATCTTTGCCAACAGTGGGTCTTGTCCTTTAAAAAATCTTTGAAGTTACCACTTATTCTATAAAAGCATCCCCATCCCTGAAAAGCAATTTTTTTTCCTGCCAAGGAGTGCATGTGAGTCACTAGAAGATTAGTTCAGTTATTCTAAAGCCATTATATTCCTGTCCTTGTGCCTGATGTGGCTCCTGCACCCAGGGATGCCTTGGGAAAGAAAACTGTCAAGGAGGACTCGAATGAAGAGGGAAAACGTACAGATTCTCCTGTCTCTGCAGACACTGAAGAGGCCGGTGCTCCAGTCTCCCCCAGTCTGGACAATCGCTGTGACTGTGGTCCTGCAAGGGGCTCCCCGGACAGGCTGCTTCACCACAGCCTGGGCTGGTGCATGGCTCCTAGAGAGTCAAAAACAGTAATTTCCTTGAAAACAAAGGTGATGGTTCAGAAGGATAACCATTAAGCCAAGACAGAGTGATGAAGAGGAGAAAGGGACCCAGTGATGCCAAGTGGCTCTTAATTCGTAGCCCAAGCTCCTCCCCACCTGCCCTCCTCCTACTTCTCCCCTGCCTTTGCCCTCTCTCTGTTAATGCCATGATTATTCCAGATCCTGTCATTCACCCTTAAGGTCCAGCCTACTTCCTTAGTGCTTCTCAGTGTTTTGTAATAACTAAATCCATAAATTTGGAACCAAGAGACCTCAGTTCAAACGCCAGCATGTCCCTTCCTGGCAGCATGACCTTGGCTGTTGCTTTACATCTCTGTTTCCATTTGTTCAAATGTAAGATTAAAAAAGATGACCTCACAGGATTATTGTGTTGAATGAAGGACATATAATTGGTTTGCTGTGTCTAGAGTGTGTGTAAAAGGTGCCCTGAGCGAGGCTGTACCCACAGGGTTTTGAGCCTTCGTTGAAGAGACTAATAAAGACTTGGGCATGGAAATTGGGACTAGGCTGTGGAAGTTGAACACGCAGTATCATTGAAGTGAACAACCAAGACTTCAAAAGATGTCTTTTTTTTGGTTTGTTTAAAGATTTATTTATTTATTTATTTATTTATTTATTTATTTATTTATTTACTTATTTATTTTGGTGGGGGCAGGGCAGAGGGAGAGAGAGAATCTCAAGCAGACTCCTCACTGAGTGTGGAACCTGACAGGGGCTGGATCCCAGGACCCTGAGATTATAACCTGAGCTGGAACCAAGAGTTGGACACAACCTACTGAGCCACCCAGGCGTCTCAGATGTCCTGATGCCAAAGTACTATATGATTACGGGGGAGCGGGGGCACAAAATACAACTTTGGGATATCCCCTGAAGGGAACAGATATTTCATGCTATCATTCTGAAGTAAAAATATGGGCCCAGGGGACAGGCTTCAAAAGTGAGGTGGAAAAACTGCCTTCTCTGAGGCCAAAAGCCGGTTTTGCCTAAACTCTTACCGTGGAGGTACCTGGGGTGAGTCTCACAGTGAAGGGTAAGCCGTACCTAGCCTTCTGGAAGGGGCAGAGCAAGAGAATGGTCGAGGGACCGCCCTAGAACGAGTGTGAGCCTGTATATGGTAGTAATTATTCTACTTTGTGCTTCCGTCTTGGCAAGCCTCATTAACAGTTTGTACCTGTCTCTGGTGTGCTGTGAAGAATTAAAGAAAGAGCCTGCCTCACACGTAGGACAAAATAAACAAGAGACAGCAGAATTTCTTTCTGTAACAGCTGCTGTTACAGGACTAGTCACCGAGGCTCAGCACCTGTGACACACGGCCTGGAGGCCAAAGAGGAACATTCCTGAGCACTCTTAAGGCAACACTCTGGGGGCATCTTGGAAACAGCAGAGGGGCCCTTTGAGAACCTCTAAATCGGGGCACTAAATCAAATGGGGGTGCATTGTTCTTGTTATTAAGATCCACATCTCTCTTTCATTCCACCAACACTGCCCATGTCCACGCCTTCCCAAACCTGATGTGCTTTTAATAAACACATCAGCTTGTTAACAAAACAAATGCCCAAGCCTCACTCGAGGCCAAGAGCGCAGGTCTCCAAACAAGAGGTACAGAAATCGGGATTCCTAACAAGGTTGCTGGCAATACCTATGCAGTCATCCTGACACCAGCCGGCCTGAAACCTGACACAGGTGGATATGGGGGCCACTGATGACCACGACAGCCTCTGAGTCTCCCACGGGGTGGGTGGAGACGTCAACATGAGAGATCAAGCAAAGAACACAGAGTAGGAGAGAGGCTGGTGGAGAAGAGGACGGTTGAACATAGCCGGTCTTCAGTGCCAAGGAGACACGAGCTGGAAGAGAGGTTAAGGTCAGGAGCTACCTGTCTAGAAGTGTGAAGTGGAGCTATAAACAACCCGACACCTTCATCCCTTAGGCATTTAGAGAATGCTTAGAGGCTAACGAGCTTTTCGAGAGCCTGCAGCAGTATTTGAGACCTGGAAAAGAGTACTGGCTCCAAAAAATAAAAACGGCAAAACAGACTGTAAAATTAGTTAATGCTCAGCTAAACACAGAAATCTAGCATTATGCCGATCTCATTAACTGTCAAATTCACAAATATTTTATTACATTCAAAAACAATTTAGAATTCTCATTTTGCAAAAACTCCCAAGTACGAATGATTGCTAAGAATCGAGAGCCAATCATAAAATGAACTAATCGCGGAGAGCCAAATAATTTCAAAAGCAAAATTACAAAAATCCTTTCACTTATTGTACAGCAGAAAAAGTATGGATATAATGTGTGCTATGGGTACACTTTAATACGTTTGTTACAACATGGGCGTGGGCCCATGGTATGAACTGAATTGTGTTCCCCCAAATTCCTACATTGAAGCCCCAGCCCCCAGTATGACTGTACTCAGAGACAGCACTTTTAGGAGGTGATCACGGTTAGGTGAGGAACGGGGTAGGAGCCTGGGCGGATAAAATTGCCATGTAAAAAGGCCACGTAAGCACCCAGCGAGAAGGCTGCAAGCCAGGTGGAGAGCCCTTACCAGAACCCCACCACGTGGGCAACCTGATTTTGCGCTTCCAGCCTCCAGAACTGTGAAGAATAAATTTCTGCTCACAAGGCCACCCAGTCTATGATATTGTGTTATGGAAGCCCAGAGTGGACTAAGACAGCCATGAAGATTTCAAACTGGTGCTGAAGAAACCACCTTTATGCCTGTCTTATTTCCTCTGCTCCCGTGTAAGTTCCTTGGGGTCAGTGGACACATGCTGCTCCCCATCCCCCTCCCCCCATAACCCGAGAATCCAGCATACTACCCAACACCTGGCAGGCATGTGGTTATTTGGTGAACTGGACCAAACTGAATATCCGTATCTCTTCTGTTATCTTTGAGTCCTCCTCAAATCTAGTTATAAATTATGTGATCTTAACTGTGTTTCCTTCTCTAGCAAAGGTACACTTCTCAGGTGTGGAGAGAGGAAATAAAAGCAGAGAGGAGCCTCAAAGCTTCCTGCATCCCTCCACAGTCCAGGGCATTTACCGCTCAATGTGATGCTCACAGCTTGGGGTTTCCATCCGATTATCTCTCTGATTTTAGTAGAGGAATTTCTTAGGGCTGAGCCCCTGGATTAGATTTTCCCCTGAAATGAACCATTTACAGCTTGCAGCCCTAGAATAGAATTTTCTGCTTCTAGCTCAGCCTTTTATGATGGCGAGGAAGCCTGTCCTCTATTCCAAATCAAATAGCAAAGAGAACAGCTTCTCCCTGGTCGGGGGGAAAAGTTGCTTTTTTGTGTTTCCCTCATTCTGAACTCAACAAGTATGTTACTGAGTATCTTAATGCCCTGAATCTTCGGTGATTTTTATATTAAAATGTTTGAACTGCCATGCATTGACTAAAAAGTTTCAGCTCAAGATTATAGCTTGTGTGTCATAATGAAAATACGAAGCACAGCTACCCTCGACTGAGCACCTTCTATGTGCCAGGCACTTCGCAGTTCCTTTAAAACCTGAATAATTCATCAGGGGCTGCTCCAGGTATCAGACTAAAGCACCCGCTGTAGCTCCCTGCACAGCTGTTAGCTCTGTGGATACCCCGGGGCATCTTCTACCACCATTAAGAATAGGAGAGAGTTTGGAAACTGTGGGTGAGGCAGACGGTCACAGAGCTTTGCTACATCAGAGCAGCTCTCCATCTGCCATCAAATTCAGCAAGTTCTTCACTGAGTGGGAAGAGGACAGTTGAGGTCTAGGCACACTAAAATTCAAATGTGGCCCGGCTGCCTTGCAGTTGTCTGACCTTGGGAAACACAACTCGTCACCGCCCTCGGCTGTGGTCTCTCTCCCATAAAACTGGACTGGAAACATCCTCCCTCCACAGTGGCCTTAAGGATTAAACAAGATCATGCTCTCGGCACACAGTAGGTTTGCAGTGGGTGGCGGCTACTGTTATTCTAACTTCATGATCCTGCACTTGCCCTGGGGCCTTCTGTACCCTTTCCTGAGAAACAGAGAATGGAGGCAGGAGCTCTGTGGCAATTTCTCAGGTGTCGCATGTGCTGCCCAAATACCTAAAACTTCAATCCCGGTGTCCCATCATCCAGTTTTCCCAGGACTAACGATTTTCCCAGGAGGGAGAACTATCTGGGCTCAACTCAGGACATCCCCAGGTGAACCAAGTTTAGTCACCCCAAGAGACAAGCAGCGGAGGCAGGCTTCAACTGGTGGGAGGCAAGAGACTGATTGGAAGCACAAGGCACGAGGCCCGGTGCTGGGAGATGGAGGAGATGTACACCCTCTCCCCTTTCTTTTTTTTTTTTTTTTTTATTCGACAGAGATAGAGACAGCCAGCGAGAGAGGGAACACAAGCAGGGGGAGTGGGAGAGGAAGAAGCAGGCTCATAGCGGAGGAGCCTGATGTGGGGCTCGATCCCAGAAGGCAGGGATCACGCCCTGAGCCGAAGGCAGACGCTTAACCGCTGTGCCACCCAGGCGCCCCTACACCCTCTCCCCTTTCTGACCTCACTCTGTTCTCCTCTTCTTGCTGCCGCTAAGCACATTCCCCACTCCATGTCCCCACTTGCCTGGTGCTTCGGCCGGGGTGGTGTGTGGTGTGTGTGTGTGTGTGTGTGTGTGTGTGTGTGTGTGTGGTTCCTGTCACCCTCTTCCTTGATGAAACTTGGAATACTAAAAAGGGTTCATTCTGCCTTCTACCCAGGCTTCCTTGATTACTTCAAACTTAAATACAGCCAAAGCCCTGGAGTTTTGATTTCAAAGGACTAGAAATTACTGGCAGCCACCAGAAGTCAAGTTTCACTTGGTAAGGGTTCAACATTTAAAGTTAAGAATAAAGAGACACCCTTTCACCCAAGCCAGCCCTTCTCTTTTCACTAGCCAAGCGGGGCCCGAAGGAACTAATCAGTTGCCCCTTTTCAAGTACCCATGGAAAATGATAGCAACTACTTTCTTCCCAAGCCCAGTTTTCTTCTCTTGGTGCTTCATAAGGAGACTGATTTTTAGACAGAGAGACACAGAGAGAGAGAGAGAGATTTCATATGCTACCCAAAAAAGAAAAAGTTAAGAGAAAAGAAAAATCACCCAACTCTCTACCTCACATTGGAAATAAAATGTTGTTCGTCTTCAGATGAGATGAATGAAAGCAACAGAGGTGAGTGTACGCTGAGTAAGGAAACATCCTCGGGAAATTTAGAGAAGTAATTTCCAAACCAATTCATAGTGAGGTGTTTTCCTGTCGCTAGGGCTCTCCTTCTCCCTTTGAAAAGAGGCTGACTAATTCTAAACTTAGATTCAATCCAAAGTGAAGCATCTCTTCTAAAGAATGTTGCGTTGATATTCCGGAACCTGAAGTCACAGCACTGTAACTAACAGACATCTTATTTCGTTAAAGACACATACACATCTAACCGGACATGTCTGTGTTCAGGGTATTAGGAGTCTCTGAAGTCTGCCTCTAAGACATGCCTTTTGGAGCTGTGGAACCCAGCAATGCTGAAAATGTCCAGAGAGGAAAAAAACTTGAGAAAAAATTGCAATTGAGGGAAGAGGTCTACAATCGTAATTCAGGGTTACATGAGAGAGGCCACAGCAGGGAATTGCCAACTCTACTATATATTCTTCACATCAGACCCACAGAGAATGACTGGAGGTATCTGAATTTCAAAGCATTTGAGCAGGTTGGTGAGGAAAAAAAGCCTTTATTAATATCTCCCAAATCAAGATTCTTCAGATACACCTTCCTAATTGCATTCACTCACTGGGTTCTGGGCAAGTCTATCTCCTCATCTACAAGGATGCGTCCTACATAAAGGACAGCCATGTTTCTTCTGCTTACCATTCCAACTCTAAGTGCTTAACACAGTGTCTACAACAGAATAAGCATTCAGTAATTTGTTGAACAAATGTGCTATACGTGAAAATTCAAGTTTGTAAGGATAAGAAATTAACAGATGATTACTACCTTTGCAAAGAAAGACTTACAATAAGATTCCTTTAAGGAGTGGACAACCATTGTCCATGAGAGCTGAATCCAGATTTTAAAATTTCATTTGTACTTAACTTTTTTAATCAAACATCTATTGTATGAACCGACTAAGCTGTAGGCCACATAGCTCTTTCACCTAAAAATAAAATGAAAAAGCAAAAGAAGAAAAAGGAATGTTCTTCTTTACAGAAGAATGACAATTATATGAAAAAGAAATAATAGAATTTAAGAATCACCACGTTGAATAGCATCCAACATAACTTATTCGGGAAAGGATCCTGAAGGGGCACTAAAACCATTAGGTTAAAAAGAATGGAAACAGGATGTTCCCGAGGTGCCAAAATATCACTCCACAGATTTCTCACTGCAAAAGAAAAAATGTATCTTAACTCTAGAGAGTTCCAGAAATACTCAAAATCTATCTTTAAAATGGGAAGTTCTGAGTGGTTTTTTTTTTTAAGTATCATTACAACAAAAATTCTGGAAGAGATTTCAAAAAACGCATACTTTAAAAAAATACACACACACACACACACACACACACACACACACCCCTTTATAATAGAAAGTTCTGAAAGTGACCAAAATATATCTTTAAAATATAGTTTTGGAAAATACCAAATTTAGTATCCCTAATAGTGGGACAAACTTGTATTATGTACCTCTTGGTACGATGCAATACGAAATAATGTTTAACCTAAATTTCATCAAGTCTGTAGACCACCGTCCAACAGAAATATAATGCAAGCCACAGATGCAATTTTAAATTTCATGTTTTTAAAAAGTAAAAAAAATGATAACGTTTATTTTAATGTATTTTAACATAATCTATTCAAAGCATTATTTCAGCATGTAATCAATAGAAAATTATTACTGAGATAGTTCATATTCTTTGTCATACTCAGTCTTTGAAAGCATGTTCTACACTTTCAAGTAGCACAACTCAAGTCAGACTCACCACCTCTCAAGTGCTCTAGACACATGTGGTTAGTGGCTGAACTACTGCACAGCACAGCTCCAGACCGAACCCCAGGATAAGGAAAACGAGGGATAGAAGAACAAATTACCATTTAGTCCTCCAAAGTGAAAATGGAGGCAGTACTCCCTTGTCACATTGCTAAGCCCTTAGGAGCAAGGATTATGTCCTCTCCTGTTTTGCTTTCTGGAAGTGAGAGAAGGGGCTCCCACCTTATAACCAAACAAGCTGTAAGCCTAACAGTGGACAATGAGAAAAGTTAATTGGTCCTGCAAGTCTGGGGTGGCATCTGAGTATTTTCCACAGAGATGAAGTTATATCCAAAAACAGCGAGGAGAGGAAACAGTGTAAGCAAGTATGGGCTAACACTGAGACCCTACCAGAGCCAGGCACGCTGATCTCCACTAAATAGTCATTAGAACAACTAAATGGATGAATTTCTCCAGACAAAAAGAGATGGACACATTGATGACCACCAACTAGAGAAGACACAAAACCATACTACCTCATCCGCACATCAAATATCTGCACTGACTCTGCAGACAAATCAACTTCAAATTTCACCCTGGAATCCAAGACCTTGTAAGGCCCGATTTACTTAACCTGCTTCCAGTTTTCCCCTCATTTCTCCCAGATACATATTCCATTCCTGGCATTATCTCCTCAACAAGCACACACTTGTTTTGGCTTCCAAGCCCTTACCCGCACCGAGTTCTAGAGTCGGGGAAGTGGACGGCTCTGCTTCAAATGCTACTCCAGTCCTAACCATCCTTCATGCTCCGCCTCACCGGTCAAGTCTCGTCACTCTGCTCTGCTTCAGCTTCTCCCTCCCCTCACAGCCCTGACAACACCGGCCTTGGACAAACACATTCCTACTTTGCGTGTATGCATTCTTTGTTTAGTAAGTGTGTCGCGGGGCACCTGGGTGGTTCCATCCGTTAGGCATCCGACTCTTGCTCTCAGCTCGGGTCTTGATCTCGGAGTCGTGGGTTCAAGCCCTGTGATGGGTTCCACACTGGGCGTGGAGCCTACTTACAAAAAAAAAAAAAAAAAAATGTAGAAAGTGTGTTGCGATGAGCGGTCAGTATGGAGGCCAGGGCTCTAGCTGAGCTCTGCCACGAGCACACAGGATCTTCAGCGGCCGCTTCTCACCTGTTTCTTCATGTGGCCTCTGTGCAGTTCATTCAGCACGCCAGCTGCATGTCCGCACCTCAGAGCCTTCTGCCCAAGATGCCTTTCTGCCCAGATTATAGGCTAACAAAATTACGTATTTATTTACCCTCGGACCTACAGGGCTACTGCTAGAAATTTACTCTTAAGATACACCTCCACACGGGCGCCTGGCTGGCTCAGTCGGTGGAGCAAGCGACTCTTGATCTCAGGGTTCTGAGTTCAAGCCCCACACCGGGTGTAGAGATTACTTAAAAATAAAATCTTAAAAAAGGATACACCGCCACAAATATAAAACCACATATCACAAAGTTGCTCACCATATAATTCTACACAAAATCTATAAAACAGCAAAAGCTCAGAAACAATCTTAATGTTCATCCATAGGAGACTAGTTGAATAAATTGTGGTACACTTTTACAACAGTATGACACAAAGTGGGGAGAAAAGAAGAGACAGAAGGGGGACAGGAGGAAAAGGAGGAGGAGAAGGAAAGAAGATCTCTATGAATTAAGGTGAAAAAATATCCAAGCTATGTTAACTTAAAAAAGCAATGTGTAAAATAATTATATAACATGCTTTTTCTCTGAGAAAAGAGAAATTAAAGTACATATAGAGAGAGGACAAACTGATAGTAGCCAGAGGGCAGGAGGTGAAGGGATGGACAAATGGGTGAAGGGGAGTGGGAGATATAGACTTCCGGTTATGGAAAAAATAAGTCACAGGGATGAAAGGTACAGCACAGGGAATACAGTCAGTGGGACTGTAATAGTGCTGAAGAGTGACAGATGGCAGCTACACTTATGAGCATAGCATAACTTACAGACTTGCTGAATTGCTATATTGTACCCCTAAAACTAGTACAACATTGTATGTCGTCTATACTTCAGTTTTTTAAAAGTACATATAAATATTTGCTGATTTATGGAAAAAGAAATACAGGAAAGACAATGCAGAAACTAAGGAGAATGGTTAGCTATAGAGCAGGGGAGGGAATATGGCGCAAGAAAGTAAAAATGTTCTAAATGGATCAAGTTTTGACTTTTGAACTGTGTATTTTACTTATTCAAAAAAACCTAAACTCTACTTAGTATATTTGTTGTTAATAAAAGTACTGGATTAGTAATTCTGAAGTCACTATAGACCAAATGAGTAAATTTATTGAGATTACAGCATGGATGAAAAAAAAAGAATCCATCAGTCCACAGCGATTTGAAAACAATGATGAAAGAAAAAAATTGAGAGCAAAAGGGAAACCTCTACTTTACAGAAGAACTATACCTAATAAATGTAAAAGAAATGACAAAATTAAGACCTCATCTTATTATAACTATCAATGTAATAATAAGTGGCAGAAAGATGACGAATGAATGCTGCCATTTCACCAAAGTTTGTAGGTAAATAGGATATTCACATTAGTCTCAAAATAATCACCTTACTAATTATAAGAGGGAAAAAGTCCCTTTCCAATGGGGAAATCTGAAGATACTACTTTAACCAGTGATGGGAACACACCAACAATATATCAATATATCGATCCTGATGTGATACAATGGGAAACAAGACCCATGCAGCCAGTCTTGCCAAGAATTTTAAATCTGAATCTAATAATGAGAAAACAGACAAATCCAGATTGTGAGGGAAACTACTAACAATTGCCAGGGAATCTCCAAAAACGTTACTGTCACGAAATATCAAAAAAGAAAAGAAAGCTGAGAAATTGTCTTATGTTTGAAGGAAGTCAAGAGATACAACCACAAAATGTAATGCTTGATCTCTGATTAGATCTTAAAAGTTTAAAAAAAAATTATTGATGAGTTAATGGGGAAATTTTATTACTTCATTTTTATTAGAAAAGCTTATTACCTAATATTACTGCATCATGTTAAATTTCTTGAGCAAAATATGTATACACACACACACACACGTATAGTGATTATACAGGAGAATGTCCTAGATCTTAGGAATTACAAGCTGAAGTATTAAAAGGTGAAGTGTCATGGTGTGTGCAACTTACTGTGAAATGGTTCAGAATTTTTTAAAAGTATATTCTAAATGCAAAATGGTATCCTGGATTGGATCCTGTAATAGCAAAACAGTAAAATGACATCAGTGACATCCGTGCAAAAAAACTGGTGAAATCCAAATAAACCTATAATTTAGCTATAATTTAGTTAATAGTAAAATACCAATGTTAATTGTATAGTTCTGACAACTGAACCAAGGCTATATAAGATGTCTGCTAACATGAGGGGAAACTGTGAAGGGTGTACAAGAACTCTCTGTACAATAGATGCTACTTTTCTATAAATTTAAAAGTATTCCAAAATAAAAAGTTTATTTTAAAAAATGCGTAGAGAGAGAGAAGGCAAAGGTGGCAAAATGTTAGCAATTGGTAAATCTAGGTGATAGGTATATGGATGCTTATTGGCCAATTCTTTTAACTTTTCCGTAGGTTTAAAATTTGTCAAAACAAAATGTTAAAATAAAATTAAGCTACAGAAGGTTAAAAGTAAAAGGACAGAGAAAGATAGTCCACATAAACACTCCAAAAGAAAACTGATGTTATTATATTAACCCCATAGCCTTTAGGCAAAAAACATTTCTAAAAATCAAGGAATACTTCCCAACTAGAAAAAGTTCAATTTACCAGGAAGATAAAAGAATCTAAATTTATATGCACCTAATAAAACAGCATCAAAATATATAAAACAAAAAGCTGTCTGAATTACAAGAAGAAATAAGTAAATCCATGATCTTGGGAGATTTCAGTACACCTCTCAAAAACAAAGCAAGAAAACAAAACAAAACAGTAGGATACAGATGTGAACAGCTCAATCTACAACTATGACCTAAAGGACATATATAGAACACTACGATTGTAGAATAAACATTCTTTACAGATTCACATAGAACATGGATAAAAACAGCTGAAGAAAAAAAAAAAGATCTGACAGTGTATGTTAATTAAATTGAATTTAAATTAAAAAAATTTTTTTAAAGATGTCAGTTAAAAAAAAGCATGTATAGGGGCGCCTGGGTAGCGCAGTCGTTAAGCATCTGCCTTGGGCTCGGGGCATGATCCCGGCGTTCAGGGATCGAGTCCCACATCGGGCTCCTCCGCTGGGAGCCTGCTTCTTCCTCTCCCACTCCCCTGCTTGTGTTCCCTCTCTCGCTGGCTGTCTCTATCTCTGTCAAATGAATAAATAAAATCTTTAAAAAAAAAAAAAAAGCATGTATAAAAACTGATTGTATACTGACAGGGACACAAGCTTGTCTTTATGGGAGGAGGCACAAGGTAGACTTCTGACGTGCTGGCGTTGTACTGTTCTTTGACTGAATGGTGATTACATAGATTTTGCTCTGTAGATAAGTTGTTTTGCAGCTAATATTTTTGTCAAATCTTTTCTATTTTGAGTGTATATTATATATTTCTTGTTATTCACTTTTTCTGTGTGTGCATATCTCACAACTTAAGAATTAAAATCCTTTAAGGAAGATACCAATCTCCTATCACTACAGTAAGCCCAATGCAGCCTGTTTTCCTTCAGCATTTCAACTAACTGCTGTTTCTTCAGTTGAGCACCAGATGAAGCAATGGGCTTACGCTTACAGGCTTCCTTGTACAAAATTGATGTATCTTTTTTTTTTTTTAAAGATTTTTATTTATTCGACAGAGACAGAGACAGCCAGCGAGAGAGGGAACACAAGCAGGGGGAGTGGGACAGGAAGAAGCAGGCTCCCAGCAGAGGAGCCTGATGTGGGGCTCGATCCCAGAACGCCGGGATCACGCCCTGAGCCGAAAGCAGACGCTTAACCGCTGTACCACC
Organism: Ursus americanus; assembly: GCF_024610735.1. Taxonomy (NCBI): domain Eukaryota; kingdom Metazoa; phylum Chordata; class Mammalia; order Carnivora; family Ursidae; genus Ursus; species Ursus americanus. Next base: position 48,270,154 of record NC_142131.1, on the reverse strand, counting down.
CAGGCGCCCCAAAATTGATGTCTCTTTAAACACAAGAAGCATATTCAGCCCAGCAAGATGCTCATTCTAAGAGAGATCCAAGGACCTGAGCTTGCAAGAAAGGAGGATCTATGAATCCCAACTCACATTTAATTCAAGGCAGCATAGGTTCATAGGCTCATCTAGTAAAATAGGCATAATCGGGGCCCCTGGGTGGCGCAGTAGTTAAGCGTCTGCCTTCGGCTCAGGGCGTGATCCCGGCGTTATGGGATCGAGCCCCACATCAGGCTCCTCTGCTATGAGCCTGCTTCTTCCTCTCCCACTCGCCCTGCCTGTGTTCCCTCTCTTGCTAGCTGTCTCTATCAATGTCAAATAAATAAATAAAATCTTAAAAAAAAAAAAAGGCATAATCATCCACAATATTAAAACTATTTTCCATCCTTTTTGTTTGCTTTTTGTTTTTTGCCATGCACATGTAGTTTAATTTACCTAAATTAAACATAAGTGAGCTTGCATTTAGGCACCAGGAAAGATTACTTGATTTAGGGAATAACTAAGGCTATGCAGACTGAGGAAGCAGCAAAAGAATCTAGAGGGCAAGCAAAAAAACAGTGGCCCCACAGAAGCCAACACAAAAGACATGATTATAGCCTACAATAACCTTAAGCCAATACATCTTGGGTTTATTTATTATTATTATCATCACTATTATTAATCAGAAACAGCTACTGAAGGCTTATCACTTGCCAGGTACTATGTTATATATATGGTTTTCCTAGAATGTTTCATCTAAACATCTCCTGGTAAGCCTAGAAAGTAGATAGACACATTATCACTTCCATTTCACAGATGAAGAAACTGAAGCTGAGTAACTGGCCAAGATCACCCAAATAGCAAACGGAAGAAGTGATCTAACCTAGCTAGTCTGACTTCAGAGCATGTGACCTTACGTGCTATACTGTGCTGCTGGCCCTTACCAGATAAATGATGACTTGCACTTGACCTCTAAGGGATCTTTCAGTTCTAACATTAAATGAATTACTTCAATGCATCTGTGATAAAGCATTCAGTGTGGTCCAGTAATGTCAAACTGTTGCAAAATAAAAAAGCTTAGTAAAATCTCTTGACTTAAAATGAAAATTAGAACTCAGGTTTCTTATGGTTATCAGAATTGGTCTTTGCCCATGTTGTTTTTTTTTTTTTAAGATTTATTTGCTTGAGAAAGAGCACACGTGCACCTGTGAGTGGAGGGGGAGGGACAGAGGGACAGAATCTCAAGCAGACTCCCCAGTGAGCACAGGAGGCAATGCAGTCTCAATCTCACTACCCTGACATCATGACCTGAACTGAAATCAAGAGTCAGACATTAACCAACTAAGCCACCCAGACGCCCCCTGTCTTTGCCCATATTGAACTCTTAAAGAAATCAAAACTTTTTCTCTAGTGTCAGCCAATACCTAATACTTTTCCTCATATGAAGCAGAATGGCACAGATAATATCAAAAGACATTCCAGCAGGAGTAAAACAATAAATCTGCAATACAATGGACATGATCTTTAAACACAACTGGACTTGAGACAAATCTGACAAATGTAGATTTCTGTGGGGGAAAAAAAATCCCCTTTTAAAATGCCTAAATTCAGTGTAAATCATTATAAACTGCTTATAAACTATTGATGTCAGCCCTAAAAAAACATTATTGGTGATTAATCAAATATATTAAAGCTAAAAGAATTCTTCTAAATATAAGACCTATTTGTTCTTTATACAAAATACTTAAGTCAAAGTATTCTCATGTGTTTTTTCAAATCATCATGAGAGTTCTGTTCTTTAAAAAGTAAAACGAACTAATTCAGTTTTTCTTTTTAAAGAAGAAATACAACTCCATAATCATATAATATAAAAAGTTGTTAGATAAACCTTAGCCTTCATAAGTAGTATAAAGTACACCTTGAAAAGAAACATACTGACATTTTTGTGTTAATATAAAAGACTAGAAGCTTCTGGGAAATAGCAATAGTTTGTTAAAAAAAAAAAAAAAAAAAAAGCAAAGTACAAACTACTTCTCTCAGAGGTCCCAATAAGGAAAAAAAAAAATTTATTAGGTTCAGGAATCCAAGATGACTTGGTGTAACTATGATTACAGAATTTGATGGTTAGAAATGAAGTATATTAAGGTCCAGCCGAAGGTTCTTAATACCCAATCTGTAGACAGAATAGTCACATCCCCAGAAACCAGGACATATCTCCAATCTGCATGAGTTTAATGAACCAGATAGATAATTGTATCACCAATATCTGCCCCTAGCCCATTTTCAGTGAGATGAATTTTCTTGCTCATGAGGTCCACATGGAAAACAGCATGCTCAGAAATGGGGGTCTTCCCAGTGTGCTCTTTCCCCAGGACAGGAACTCGCCGAGGCCCCAACAATGGATCATCAAATCTCATCAGCTTCACTTTAGAAAGGTCTACAGCAAAAAAGATGATCAATATGAGCATTTAATTATAGTCACTGCCTCAAACCCATGCCTGAGCCTGACAATACAAGCTTTAAACACACCAGTTGTTTATCTAAAAGATATTTTCATGAGATTATTAAATGAGACTCAATCTCAGAAAGCAGAGCTAAATCTAACAAATCCTCCTGGCAGCTTCTAGCCAGATCAAAGACTCAGAGACAGAGATTTTATGTAACACATCACCTGGAATTATAAACCAAGAGGAAGGACTGAGTATATTTTTGAGCATTATCCTATATGGTTTCTCAAATCACTTTTTATATGCTTCAGTTAACCATCTTTTTTTTAAAGATTTTATTTATTTATTTGAGAGAGAGAGAGACAGCCTGCGAGAGAGGGAACACAAGCAAGGGGAGTAGGAGAGGAAGCAGGCTCCCAGCGGAGGAGCCTGATGTGGGGCTCGATCCCAGAACGCCAGGATCACGCCCTGAGCCGAAGGCAGACGCTTAACGACTGAGCCACCCAGGCGCCCCGTTCAGTTAACCATTTTTTAAAATAGCAGTAAGTTTAAAACTTCTTTCTCTTTCTTGTCTTGGTTCCTGGGATGCATTAAAACTGCTAGAGTTGTAGCTTTTTTCGAAAGATACTTCTGAAGAATTACTACTCTAAGAAACAGCATTACCAGTTCCTTGTTTTGCTCCAAGGATGAAGTGTTTGTATTACCAAGCTGATGAGAGACAAGGAGAGACGGAGAAGGACGGGGGAAAGGGCAGAGTTTTCTGAATTTTGAGCTTCTGGATGAGCTCCAATCCTGCCCTGCTTGAGATTTTTCTGATCTGCTCTTGTGCAAGCTGATAAGATGGCTCCTGGCAAAGAAAGCACTTGTCCCTTGAACAAATTTATGATCCGACAATCCTGCCAACAACTGAGCCTGAAAAAAATTTATTTATTTCAGCAATTCTGAGACATCCCGACATCAAGTGCTTTTATTTTATATAGTAGAAAAACATCATAAATGACTACAAATGCTGATTCTGGGTTTATATCTCATTCTAAGTGTAACATGGCTAGTTATACTTAACCTGATCCACAGGAATAGAAGGTATTTTCTGAATTAGCTCCCACCCCTTCCTAAAGCAGATTGCTAGGTGGTCCGTGAGCTACACTCCCTCATGCTGCCTTGAGAGTATGAAGCTTAGCATGAGAGGGATAAGAGATAAAAGCAGACATTAATGCAGCTGGTGGCTATGCCAGGAGTACAAGTTATCCAGGCATTATATTCTCTTTGGGAAACAAAGACTGAAAGACTGCAAGTTTAGCGTAGGGATATTGAAGCTTACAGAATAATTACCCGAGACGACCATGAAGGCAAACCCTGCAGGAAAGTCTTATTTGGGGGAGAGAATACAATTCACTTTAACAGCTATTACATTTCAACAAGCACAATGATGATACTAAATATTTTGCTATGGAAGCAGTGAGAAGTTCTGCCAGCAGATTTTATGCATGAGGCCTTTACTGCAGATCTGCACCCTCACCCCTCCCTCTCTCTCCCTCTCTCACTCTCCTTCTCTCTCTCTCCCCCTTCTTCTCTGAAACAGACCTCCCTCATCATTCCCAGCAATTCTGAATCAAACTATTTCAAAGCCTTAACACTCAATCAGGCATCTAAGTGACAAAACATATTTGCTTTCATGTTTCACCATGTAGCTCATTACTGCCAATAATTCTTAGAGCTTTCTTAGTGCTTTTACTCTTCTTTTCTTATCGCAGACCTCTCTCATCACTGAAAATGCAGAAATTTAAGTCTGTAACTACACAAGAGTTCAGGCACTTGGAGAAATGATGAGAGTGACTGAAAGTCCCTAGGGATTGATAATGTGAAATGCAGCCTTTCACCTCCATGTTATCAGTTCATATGCGGCATGGGCTGGGAGTGATTTAAAGTCATTATCATCAAATAGTTGCTCAGTGGCCTTTGTGGAGAGAAATGATGGTTTCACTCCAGTCCCTCCTGGACCTAGATCATAATCACCCTCAATGCAATTGGCACTAATTGGACAACTTACTGGCTATTGCAGCAAACAGACTCAGAAATATGTTATTGAATTTCACTCCCTTCCTGTCTCATACACTCAATATACTTAGCCCCCTTAGATATCAAAGCATCCTGAGGGCTTTTGGAGAAGTCTCAAGGTTAGAGCTCTTCTGCAGATACTTGAAGGAATATCAATTTCAAACTCCACCCTAACATTTCTATCCATTTTCGAAAATTCACAGCAGCCACAAACATCAAACTTAAAGTACTTTATGATAATATTATTCACAGCTAGTATGACAAAGGATGTAAGAATTATGCTGGAGGCTCAGTGAGAAAAGACGAGATACAGAAAACACATTTCAGTACAATTCTGAAGAACCTCATCAGTCCCGGATCTGAGCATATTTAAAAGGGAGGCAGTTGTAACATTACAAAATACAATTTCCAATATAGGAAAAGATCCTCTCACATGCTACAACTTCATAATAATCCTACCCAGGGGGTCCACAGAACCACCTATTTTTTTTTAAAAGCGACCACATAGTTCTTCAAAGATAAGAGTTCTTCCTATTACCAAATCTTCTCATGGACCGAATATATGCAGTATAAAACAGCCAAATGGAAGGCCACAAAATGGCTTCCTGTACATTCATATTTAAAAGTTTTCGAGTTCTGCTTTCTGTGCCCTGTAACACCTGGCTTACCAAGGGAATGTGACAAAGGTCTACAACAACGTGGATGTACCTTGATATTTTGCTAACCAAAATAAGCCACTTATTCACCATTTCATGATTCCACTTACAGAAGATACCTAGAATAGTCAAATACGAAGAAACAGAAAGTAGAACAGTGGTTACCAGGGATTAGAGGGAGGGAGAATAGGGAAGCGTTATTTAATGGGCAGAGGGTTTCAGTGTGGGATGATGAAGAAGTTCTGGAGGTGAATAATGTGATGGTTGTACAACAGTGTAAATATACGTGATGCCACTGAACTGTACAATTAAGAAGGATTAAAATGGTTAATTTCATGTCGTGTGTATTTTACCACAATTTTAAAAAATGTTTACAAATGAAAAATCCCTAGCCCTCATATGCTGCTGCTACACAGAGAAACATAAAAGCATCCTTCCTGCTGACGTGCCCTTCCCCCCTTACCCCCTGGGTATAATTCCCAAGGTCCCATCCAAATAGTTATTTTCTCTGTGAATTCATTCCTGATCACAATAGCTGGAAATAATCTCACCTTTTTCTGTGCTATCAACTTTATCTGTATCTCCCTTACTGTACACACCAGTTCCTCCCTAGATTGTGATCACGTACTTGAATAGCTCAGGGCCCTGCTCCTTCACTAGATGCAGCCTCCTAATGAACAGTACTTTGTGAGCTCCCTGAAGCCTTAGTACATACACAGGAGTCTCTACATACATACTACATACGCTATACTGACAGTCTCTCAAAACAAGTCCACAGAAGATGCGTGAATGACCTCAAGAGAACAAAAAATACCTGTAGAATGAATTCCAAAGGGCTATTTTAAGTCTTCTATGTTAATGTGATATTGCTGATCTGAATATAGTTCCATAAATTAGGTCAGTGTCTTGGATTTCTAAGCCTCTTCAAAAAATTTCTATACTGATAGAACGTGACCCAATCAACTCTTGATTGCCATCAAGAAGAGAAAGAGAATGCAAAACAGGGAATCTCAAGATTAATTTGTCTTTATAATTTGGAAGAAAAATAATACAGAGATAGACTAATTCCCTTCACACCCTGCTCAGCCTCAGACCTGGCTGAGCGATAAAAAAAAAAAAAGCAGCTATAAATTATTATATTAAATCAAATCATGGAAGACCCAGACTTAATCTTGATAAGAAATTAATATTATTTACATATTTTAGCTGGAAGCACATTGTTTGGAAGAAAGAATACAACAAACTTTGGAGTCAAGAAGACCTGAATTTGAATTCCAGCTCCAGGATTTACTACCTAAATGAAATCTCCTAGTCATTTCAGCCTTTCTGAGCTCCATGTCATCATCTGTAGAAGGGAATGATAATACCCTCTCCAATCTAGGGCAGTTAAAGGATTAAATGGCTAATACACAGCAGTCACTCAACAAGTTTTACTCTGTCTCTCTTCCTTCCCCAGAAACAGACCTAGCAGGCAGGTTAGTTTAAAATATTAAATATATGTGTGCCTTCAATCTAAAAACCCCTAAGAGATAGAAATTGCTTGTTAGGGGCGCCTGGGTGACACAGCGGTTAAGCGTCTGCCTTCGGCTCAGGGCGTGATCCCTGCCTTCTGGGATCGAGCCCCACATCAGGCTCCTCCGCTATGAGCCTGCTTCTTCCTCTCCCACTCCCCCTGCTTGTGTTCCCTCTCTCACTGGCTGTCTCTATCTCTGTCTAATAAATAAAATCTTTAAAAAAAAAAAAAAAAGAAAGAAAGAAATTGCTTGTTACAATTTGAAAGCTAGATGGAAACTTAAAAAATATCCAATCCACTATCCTCATTTTACTGAAAGAGGGATCAGTTTAGAGTTTAAGTGACATGGCCAAGTCACCAAGATACACAGCCACAATGTCCCAAAGAGAATACAGGCTTCCTGATTCTGAGTCCAATATTCTTTGCACAACATGACATTGCTGTCCCTAAACAGGCCAGTTACTCTTCTTTTTCCCCTCTGCTTAGAACTCATCATATCCACAAACTACTGCCAAATGTGCATTTCAGGGAAACCATTTACCTTTGATTCCTCGGTCCATTTTCATTAAACGCCTGATTATAGAATCGCGGTTATCTCCTTGCCTGATTTCAATTTTGGTTGAGAAGTGGCCATTGGATGGCTGGGGATTCACTAGGGAAACTGAAACACCAGGCTAGGAAAATAAAGAGAAAATAACTGTTATACGAAATCAAACTTGAATACTGCTGAGGGAGAGAAAATCTCTGCTCAATTTTTAATGCCCAGTGAAAAATTTAATTCTGGTATCCTAAAATCAAGATGGAGGGATACTCAAATATAAAAGAAAAAATATACAAAAGCCCATGCTTACAACCAAATGCCTAGATAAAAATGACTCTGTATTATATTGATGATGGATAATAACAGTAATAATATTTTCTCTTCCAACTCCCACCATTTATTGAATTTCAACTGTGTACCAGGCACTGTACTAAGCATTTTATAGACATTATTCCTATATCCTGGCAGGTAGCTCTTTAAAACCCCTTTTCACAGATGAAAAGCTGAGAACTGGTAACATTAAAAAAAGTACTCCAAGGTCACATAGGCAGTAAGAGGCAGAGCCAAGATTAAACTCAGTCATACACCATACTACGTCCTACATTATATAAGCTATATAGTCAAAGACCCTGCTCATTATTTTAAGTGGAAAAAGTCAACTAAGTCTTAAGGAAGACTTAAATACATAGTAGCTTAATAGAATGTTTGAAAGTAGCTTGAAAGAAACATATCTGTGGGGCACCTGGGTGGCTCATTCAGTTAAGCATGACTCTTGACTTTGGCTCAGGTTGTGATCTCAGGGTCCTGGGATGGAGACCTAGGTCAGGCTCTGCACTCATCAAGGAGTCTGCTTCTCTCCCTCTCCCTCCGTCCCTACCCCACTTGCGTACGCAGGTGTGCATGTGCACTTTGTCTAAAATAAATAAATCTTAAAAAAAAAAAAAAAAGAAAGAAAGAAAGAAACATTTGTATAGGGAACTCTATTTCATGTACCTATCCGTGGGCCAAAGGACTACACTTTAAAAAACCACCATATTTTAATGTACTGAGAGTATTCATAATACGAAGATAAATTTAGCATATATTCATGATCATGATTACCTCATTCTTTCAAAATAGGCTTTTCCTCTTTGTTGCATTTTCAATTAAATGTGGTAAAAGTAATAGAGTACTTATAAGTCCTCCGCTTCTCAAGAAAAGTAGGGCATTTTATGGATTCTCACAACGGCACTCCACTAGGCAATGGATTCTTTGAGACTAAATAAAGACAATCTCCCACAACTCCAAAATCTGCCTATCTTCACCAAAGACACTGGCCAAAGAAATGGGGGGGGGGGGGCATTTCTAGTATAGTGTAAGGTGATTCATCAATCTGGTTTATGCCAAAAGTCAAAAAGTCTTAAGTAACATTATAAAACCAAGACTCATCTGAAGTATGAAAGCTCCTCTTCACTGTTTAAAAAAAGGCTTACATTTCAATTTCTATTCTATTTTTTAATAAAAGTCAGGTTTTGACATAAAAATAAACTCAAAATGGATTAAGGACCTAAATGTGAGACCTGAAACCATAAAAATCCCTGAAGAGAGCAGAGGCAGTAATTTCTCTGACATCGGCTTTAACAATATTTTTCTAGATATGTTTCCTGAGGCAAGGGAAACAAAACCAAAAATAAACTATTGGGACTACATCAACATAAAAAGCTTCTGCACAGAGAAGGAAACAGTCAGCCAAACTAAAAGGCAACCTACAGAATGGGAGAAGATATTTGCAAATGACATATCTGATAAAGGATTAGTACTTAAAAGATATAAAGAACTGATACAACTCAACACCAATAATAACCACAATTAAAAACACAAATAATCCAATTAAAAAGGGGCAGAAGTCATGAATAGACATTTTTCCAAAGAAAACATCCAGATGGCCAACAGACACGTGAAAAGATGCTCACCATCACTCATCATCAGGGAAATGCAAATCGAAACCACAAAAAGATACTACCTCACACCTGTCAGAATGGCTAATATCAACACAACAAGTATTGGTGAGGATATGGAGAAAGAGGAACCCTTGTGCATTGTTGGTGGGAATGCAAACTTGCAGCCATTCTAGAAAACAGTATGGAGGTTCCTCAAAAAGTTAAAAATCAAACTACCCTATAATCCAGTAATTACAGTACTGGGTATTTACGCAAAGAATTCGAAAACAGTAATTCAAGCAGATATAGGTAGCTCTATGTTTATTCAGCATTATTTACAACAGTCAAACACACACACACCACATACATACACACAATGGAATATTACTCAGCCATAAAAAAGAATGAAATCTTGCCATTTGCAAGATTGCAACATTTGGATGGATCTAGAGAGTATAATGCTATGGGAAGTAAGTCAGTTAGTTAGATAAAGACAAACACCATATGATTTCCCTCATGTATGGAATTTAAGAAACAAAACAAAGAAAGAAAGAAAAAAGAGATAACCAAAAAACAGACTCTTAACTATAGAGAGCAAACTGATGGCTGCCAGAGGGGAGATGGTGAGGGGATGGGTGAAAGGGACTAAGAGTACATTTATCATGATGAGCCCTGAGTAGTGTATAGCATTGCTGAATCACTATACTGTATACCTGGAACTAATACAACACTATATGTTAACTACACTGGAATTTAAATTAAAAAAAAAAAAAAGAAAAAAACAGGTTAAAAAATCAGTTTTGAAGATCATATTTTGATTTTTAAACCCACAAATAACATCTGATGCCACCCATAAGAGCAAAGGAAAGCGAGCATCGTGCCAACCATGAAATTAGAAGAGCTCAAACCCAGCTTCATTCTAACAAACTATGTGGCCTAGACCAAAGCAATCACTTCAAGTCTCTGCACCTCACTTCCTTCCATCTTTAGATGATGGGCTTGGATATAACATCTAAGGTCTCTTCTGGCTCTAAAAGGCAATGATTCAGTGAGATTCTTTCAACTTACTTCTGTTCTAAAAACGTTAAGTGGTTTCCCAGGACAGCAGTCTTCCCTGACTTTATCTTCTGCTTCGGAGGCAAACTTGACTTCTATGTGTTCTAGCTAAATAGAAAAAGGGAAAATGAAAGTCATTAGTATCACTTAATATGACTGAAATTAATCATCACCTCATTTCCCCAAAGCACAAAACTAGGTTCTCCACTTAACACGAAATGGTCTGTGCATTCTTCAGAAAGCCAGCCAACCACAGGACAGAACTGAGAGCGCTCTGAAACTCAGGATCAAATGTTCCCACAGCATAATATTGTTTGAAGAGCAAGAGACTAAATCACTTAAACGTCCATCAAAAAAAAAATTCTTTAAAAGTTTTAATAAAACGGTCTGTGCAATTTTATTGTTTTCGATATAAACATCAAATGAAATCTATAATCAATTAACATTGATCTTAAATGTCTCACAGCATTAATATTTACATAGTCGTGTTTACCACTGGTTTTTTTTCTTTTTTAAGATTTTTTACTTATTTATTTGTCAGAGAGAGAGAAAGAGCCCAAGCACGGGGAGCAGCAGGTAGAGAAGCAGGCTCCCTGCTAAGCAAGGAGCCCAATGCAAGACTCAATCCCAGGACCCTGGGATCATGACCTGAGCCGAAGGCAGACGGTTAACTGACGAAGCCACCCAGGCATCCCTGCTTGCCACTTTCTATAATGAAATCTGGCATCTATCTGCTGTATAAGAGAAAATGAGAATCAGCATAAAAGGCTTCCACTTGAATGAAGTTCAGAAATTTGGCATTTGAGGGGCGCCTGGGTGGCGCAGTCGTTAAGCGTCTGCCTTCGGCTCAGGGCGTGATCCCAGCGTTCTGGGATCGAGCCCCACGTCAGGTTCCTCCGCTGAGAGCCTGCTTCTTCCTCTCCCACACCCCCTGCTTGTGTTCCCGCTCTCCCTGGCTGTCTCTCTGTCAAATAAATAAATAAAATCTTAAAAAAAAAAAAAAAGAAAAGAAATTTGACATTTGAGAATAGAAGACTTTCACTTAATTTTTTTATAAAAGACTTTCACTTAAATAAATGAAAAAACTTGGAAATGTAGCATATTGTATATGCCTGAATATAAGATGACCCTCAATATAAGCGCTCCCCGTTGTCCCAGTGAAAAAATCCAAAAACTTTTTTGACCTTCAGGAATATATATGAACATTTAGAAATATAAACAAAATAAATATCTAGCAATATTTAGTAATTTAATTAACTCATTTATAATTATATGACATAAAATGCTTATTTAGAAATAACTTCCTTCCATTACCATATTTCATCGAACAATTTTATTCAAAATCTAAACCTCCATTTTTTAAGTCAAGTTTCTTAATTGTAACAAGAACCACTTTTCTGAGTCCTCTAACACAGTTTCCTCAAGCAAATTATCTTTCCTTCTGCCTAAGTTGTCTGAGAGACAGCATTTTTAGAATCTTTATATGAAGTGACTGGGACAGAAAAATGGAATGGGGAGAAACTCCCCAGATAAGTGAAAGCTATTGCTAATGTTTTAGTTCTTGAGCTGAGTAGTACATTCATGGGTGTTCATTATATTACTAACTTTAAAACAAAACAAAACAGGGTCAGGCATGGACCTATGATAATACCTCATGAACAAAGGATTCTAATTAAGTCAATTCTGTAAGTCTGAGATATGAACAGGAAGGGGAAAAAAAAGAAGCAATTCTTCCATAATATGAGAGATTTCTAAAGCATTTGTATATAAGGTCTCCCCTCATTTTTTTCAAGGAGAATTTCAGGAGGAAAATCCAGGCACATACAGTTAGCATTTTATGTATAAAATAATTGATAAATGGAATAAGATCACACTATTTTTTTCTTCCTGAAACTTCTACACCCACCCATTCTCTTTCTCTCCAAAAATATTTTTGACTAGTATAATTGGCAAAGGTACTAAAACATAGAAGATGTTTACAGAAAGGTTTATTATAAAACAAAAGAACAGGATTATATATACTATAGTTAATTAAATCCTTGGCCTGTTTTACCTCAAGGGAATTGGTCAGGTAGACTATATTCTCCATCAGCACTGCCTGTTCATCAAATTCTAACTGCAAATCCAGAACACGAGGTCCCATCTTCTCCAGATTTTCCTAATAGCCAAAACAGTTTTGAAAAACAAAAATCACATTAAGGATACATTGAAAAGAATCCACTTCCTCCAAAGCAATCATTCCTCTCTCAACTGATAAAATCTTCAAATTTGAACAGCTGAAGGAAAGGCCTTGGACTCATGGTTTCCCTTATCTAGTTTGCTTGTTAATGAAATTATTGGCTCAGAATAATTATCACTTGAAGTATGATAAGATTAAGGCAACACTGAAAAGACTGGAAGGACAAGGTTTTCATTTATAAAAGAAATATGATTTTATCATTGTTTATTTAGAATGAATTAATATGCAAACCCAAAGAATTCACTTTGACAAGGAATCAAATAAATGTGTGGAAGTATTTCTTCAGGTAACCAAAAAGAAAAAAAAAATTTTTTTTTTAATTTTCTAAGATAACACATCTTTAAAGCTAGTTCAGAGAATAGTGAATTAATAATAAATAAAAATTTCTACAAATAAAAAAAAAATTAAGTCATACGGGTACGGAGATAATCCTGTGGCATATGAAAAACAATTTCTTATTCTTAATTTTTTTTTTGTTAAAGATTTTATTTATTTATTCGACAGAGATAGAGACAGCCAGTGAGAGAAGGAACACAAGCAGGAGGAGTGGGAGAGGAAGAAGCAGGCTCCTACCGGAGGAGCCTGATGTGGGACTCGATCCCACAACGCCAGGATCACGCCCTGAGCCGAAGGCAGACGCTTAACCGCTGTGCCACCCAGGCGCCCCTATTCTTAACTTTCCTGAACATGAAACGAAATGTGACCTTCGAGATCCAAGTTCATATGCACAAATACAGCTAACTGCCTAGAACGTGCTGCCCTTACATGAAAGTGATCTGACATGATTCCTAATATTCACTCTTCTCACTTACTATACAAGTTGTTTCTTTTCCTCTGAGAAAGTCCTAGAAGCTATTTTCTTATTCTCAAATTTACGAAACACCTTGCAAAGTTTCAAACCACTAATATGCCTAGCACATCCCCAGTATTACTGAAAAAAAAATATTACTACTGAAATGGTCTAACACTGGTTTTCTAAGAAGCCAACTCTTGAATCTAGTATCATTTAACTACAGAACTTTTCAAAGCAGTTTCCCTGGAATCTGTAAAGTACATCATCAAACTTAACTGCCTTTGCAATCAACAATGAAATATTTTGGGAGACCTGGATGGCTCAGTGGGTTAAGTGCCTGCCTTCGGCTCAGGTCATGATCCCAGAGTCCTGGGATCGAGTCCCGCAATGGGCTCCTTGCTCAGCAGGGAGCCTGCTTCTCCCTCTCCCTCTGTTCCTACTCCCTGCATGTACTCTCGCTCACTTTCTAACAAATAAATAAATAAAATCTTGAAAAAAAAGCACAATGAAATATTTTGTTGAATCCACATATTGACGATGGATCTGGCATTCTGACCAAAGCACTAGCTAAAGTAGGGAACCAATGAATTACTAGCACATCAGCAGATATATTATAACTTGATTGGTGTAGGTCAATCCAAGATTCTAAACTACTTCTGAAACTTCAAAGACCATAAGGCTCAGAGAGCAGATTCTGGTCTAGGGTAACAAAAAAGGCTTTCCTAAGAATACAATCTACTCCCATATAGGACAAACCAGAAGTTTTGGTCACCATCAGGCAGGTATCTGTAGCCTAGAAGATTCAAGAATGCATCTAAACTACAAGAATAACCACTATGTTTCTAGCAGCCTGAAAGACACAAATTTACATCTAAAAAAATCATTTACTGAGCCTACTTTCTGACAGAAAGTATTAAAATGTGTTAAATATATTATTTCATTTACCCCTCATAGCACTCCTAAAACGTAGGTTCTATTAATTTCCTCATTTTATAGATGAAAAATCATGACCCAGAGAGTCATTTGTCTAAAGCCTAAAAACTAAGAAGTGATGGACAAAAAGGATTTGGACCAAGATTTGTCTGACCCCAGAGCCTGAGATCTTAAGCAACATACAGCCTTCTTTCTGTTTCTCTAGAAAATACAATAAACCTATTATTTCTATGAAGAAAGGGGAGTCTAATGCAATGATTCTCAATGGAAGAGGTGGGGGGGGTGGGAGCAGATTATGCCCCCAGAGACATTTAGCAATGACTGGAAAATTTTTGGTTGTCACAACTTGAGGTGGTGAGGAGGACATTCTATTAGGAGACAAAAACACGGCTAAACATCCTATAATGCACAGAGTGGCCTCCCACCACAGAGAACTATCGGCCCAGAATATCAACAGAACCACTGTTGAGAAACTCTGGTGTAACCACGGTAAACAATGCTTATCCTGTTAAGCTAAGCCTACACAAATGTAATATCTTGGTTCCAGTAAAAGAATCTAATAAAAACACCCTAATGTAAGCCAAAAGAATACGCCTCCCTGCCAAACAGAAAAGAAGGGAGAACATGAAGAGAATCATTTAGTGAGCAATTCTAAATCAGTTTTTCTTCCATAAGCATATTTTCAAATACTCAGCAATTTTACAGATAAACCCCCAAAATGATCACTCATTTCTCACAACTACTGGTTGAAAAGTACTATTTTTAGCAGATTTCCTGGGAGAGACTATACCCAAAGTTTTCCCCTTCCTTCCACTATCCTATCTAACCATTACTCCCAGAGTCACAGCAGCATGAGGGCCACAACTTACCTTAATCATAGCAACAAACGGCATCACTTTCTTCATGTATTTTTTCAACTCTGGCAAATTGCCCAGTTCACTAGCAATAACTTTGTTATCAGGCAATTTTCCACTGTTGGCCTAAAAAAAAAAATATTGGGGAAGAATGTGCAGAAAAATATTTTAAAGATAAAGCATAATAGTAGATGTGCCCATAGGAAGTTGGCCAGACACAGAATGGTGGCCTCGACCAGTCTGCTAGAAAACAGGAGGAAAAGGGAGCAGCCCCACACATCCTGGGGAAGTGAAAGGTGAACATGTAATACAGAAAGGAGTCTCCCATTCCCTCTAAGGTTAAAAGATACATGTTTTTTAGGGTAAAGGAGAAAACAGGTGCATCCTGCTGTATATTTAATTTTTCCTTACACTAAGAACACCTCCAGGATTGTAACATTAGATTTTATCGGGTGAGAAAACAAAACAGTCTTATAAAGATCTTGTTTGTCTCCAAACTTGTAAAAACACTTCACTAGTCATATCAAAATGAAAACTGTACAACTATTATACAAGATTTATAGCATGTCTGCTTTTGAACACTCTTCCTTATAAACTGTTAACACAAATGTGAAAAGAAAAGTCTCTGGCTATCCACCTGTTAAAAATAGTATCACTTCTATCTAGCCACAAATAAATGCCTGTATCATGTATCATTAATATGCACAGAGTTCCAAATGTGCTGCCTGAATTTAAATTCATTTCTGCAAACACAACTGTCCCTTCTACGGAGTGAGAAATGAAGCAAGTAGCCTTTTCAGAATTTGGGTGACTTATTTTCTCCTTATTATAAAAGCATGGCATCAAAGCCAAAGGTTGGGAATGAATCTAAGTGAAAAGTAATGTATAATAAGACTTCCGATAATACGTTTACTTTTAATTCTAACCTTTACTAAAGTACAGGGGGAAAATATTTTCTCCACTTATCAATGTGCTCCTTTGAAATACATATGAAAGAGAAAAGAGGGTAGGAAACACTCCTTTCCCTTATATCACCAAAAAGGTGCCACATACAACACAAGAATATCCTCCTTGATCATAAACTAACATTTTTTAGTTCTTTTGGATGAAAACAAAAATTTAAAAGAAAGCTGATCATTCCAAATGATGCCAAAAGATGATGTTGCTTTGAAACCACGTATCTAGTTAATAATTACTAAATGAAACTATAACTTCTAAAAGAATAGCAGTTTTTAATAAAAGATGCATTTTTAGATATCTGGGACATTACTTTCTATATTTGGTTCTCCGACTGCTTCCTTGAAAATGCTGTTATGAATATGTAACCCACTATCATTTTTCTACCTACCAAAGTGGCTTTCACTTTTTTACTTGTCATACGTCAAAACCTGCAAGCAATTCTAAAGACTAAATTCTATTTCTATTATACACAATCAAGTGAGGAGGTAGCTCTCCATAAAAATAAGCTCACGAGGAATACAAAAACTCTTGCTCTTCTCTTTCCATCAAATTTCCAAATGTAAGTTTTTCTGAGTATTTTTTAATTAACTACAAAAATTTCTGGAACAAAATCTCAATAAAGTTCTCAAAAATCAAAGCTAAGGATTTCCCTTCAGTTATTACTACTTTATGCTTTGCCCATAATCACTGTTTCGTCTTTAAGTGCACCTTAACAATTTGTGTCTATCAATAATTCTTCTTAATGACCTGAGCAAAAATTCCACAACATATACTTTGTTTCCATATTTTGCATGTGAAAAAAAAAGATAAGTGGAGTTTTTTCTTCAGTAAAACTTAGAATTATGCTTAAGTATTGAGTTTCCTTTAAAACACAATCCTATTTAACAGCTATTTACCTGATAGAGCCAAAAACATTGAGCTCTTCATTTCTATGGGTAATTAAAATTGACCATTTTGTTTTAAATTACTCAAAAGTCAAGCTTCAAATTTTTTTAAACATAATGAGGTGAAGCCTTCATGAATCCCAGGGTTCAAGTCAGAACAAACCCAAAAGGCTAACTCAGTCCTTTTGCTTCATAATTTTAACCACATATGAGAAAGTCCCACACCTTTTAATTACGTGTGACTAGATCCACTATATTTTTGTATGGAAGTTTCAGAAATGATAAAAAAGACAGCAACTCTTCCCTCGGCAACCATGTAAGAGCCAGCACAGCTAACAAGAAACACTCCATGCCTAAAGGTAATTATACAAAGTTGCTTGTCTTCCTTCTCCCAGACACTGCCGACGTCGTAAAAACAACAACAGCACAGGCAGTACACAACAACGCTGAGGGACGTCTGCTGAGGGCATCACCTCGAAGTGATTACGCAGCACTGACAGGGTAGTATGTTGCCAAGAAGGATAGTTCTTCGCCACGTAGATGGTGCAATGCGAAGGTTTCTGAGGTGGCTGCTTGTCAATCTTCTAAAGGGCAAAAGGAAGGGAAAAAACATTTGATCACTCTTGTATACGTTAAAAATGAAATCTCCCTCCCCGGTATATACCACTATTGCCTTTAACACTAAGAAGCATATACACATCCTACAAAACTGCATTATCAGTAAAGAGAGCTGACACATTGGAATCATAGTTCTTAATTTTCATTACTAGTAAATGTTACCTAATCACTTTAAAACAACAACCTTTAAAAAAAAAAAAAAGCCTCACCTTCCCCTTAGCTGGCATCATATAGTTCTTGAGTCGCAACCTAAGGTCATGTGCTACTTCCATGAGATACTGTGAGGAACGTATCAAGGCTTCATCCACAGGACCTGCCAGAGGCCATGACGCATTCATAATGGAGTCAGGCTTTAAGGAGAAAAAAAAAAAAAAGTTCATGGGGATTAAAGCCACGCAACTATTTTATGGTTTTTGATTACAGTTCCACACCAAGGCTACCATCTGTAACTGTGTGCTCGGAGTTCAAACCTGACTACCCATACCACACTTCCACAGCCCCTGATCTAATGTTCGCTAGAATTCAAGCTGTGAAGTCTGACTCTACATTCTTAATTAGCATCCATTTGTACCAGCGTATTAATACCCACACACATATGCTCACTTGCAAAGAAAATTATGTAATGCTAATTTGCCTAAATTTAATCATTATTACATAAATTATATACACTCTCAGTTTTTATCCTATTAATACATCCAGTATTGAAAGTATAGCTATTTGGTATATGCATCATGAGCACATTTTTACACTGTCCATGCATTAAAAAATACAAAAGAGCCCGGCTAATAAAGATGAAAAGAAATTATTAAACCAGCCAATCTGTTTATCTGCAAGCCTAGGAGAAATAATTGCATTTATCCTCACAGTAAGGATGCTAATATAATATCCCTGAATACGCAGCCCAACATATGTTAGAAATTTTATATAAAACAAAAATATTTATGCAAATATATACTTCCATCTTTGTTTATAAGCTGCTCATAACAGTCGTTTATAACTTTCTCAATATTTTCACCTTTTTAACAGTTGGAAAAACAGTATTAGTTATACATGTATTCAAATTAAATGTATTTTTTAAATATATTCAAATGTATTTTAACATTTCCTAACAAGAATTAGGTGATAAACAAAATGCAGTCACAAGTTTTTAAAATACAACCACTATGTGTACATAAATAAAGGCACATACACGATGTATCTGTCTAAACAGGAGGTCGCTTCAGTTTAACCTGTTGTAATAATTATAAGATGATGAATCCAACATTATTCTTGAAATATTTTTTTCAGGGGAACCCTCTTACACTGTTGGTGGAAATGCAAGATGGTATAGCCACTCTGGAAAACAGTACAGAGGTTCCTCAAGATGTTAAAAACAGAGTTACCCTATGACCCAGCAATTGCACTACTAGGTATTTACCCAAAGATACAGATGTAGTGAAAAGGAGGGGCACATGCACCCCAATATTCATAGCAGCAATGTCCACAATAGCCAAACTGTGGAAGGAGCTGAGATGCCCTTCAACAGATGAATGGATAAAGAAGATGTGGTACATATAAACAGTGGAATATTACTCAGCCATCAGAAAGGATGAATACCCACTATTTGCATCAACATGGATGGAAGTGGAGGGGATTATGCTAAGTGAAGTAAGTCAAGCACAGAAGACAATTATCAGATGGTTTCACTCATATGTGCAACATAAGCAATAGCACAGAGGACCATAGGGGAAGGGAGGGAAATCGGAAGGAGGAGAAATCAGAGAGGGAGATGAACCATGAGAGACTATGGACCCCAGGAAACAGACGAGGGGTTTCAGAGGTCAGGAGGGTGGGGGGAAGGGGTAACAGGGTGATGGATATTAAGGAGGGCACGTGCTGTGATAAGCACTGGGTGTTATATGTAACTAATGAATCATTGAACACTACATCAAAAACTACTGAAGCACTATACAGTAGCTAACAACATAATTTAAAAAAAATACCTTTTCAGTCTTTTCCTCTTAAATAACATTATTACTGTATTTATTTAATAAGGCCAAATCAAAATGGCCCACAACTTCTTAACCACATATAGGTACCTTTCCCAGGAGTGTCCAGATGTGTTCACACAAATGTGGACAGAACGGAGCCAGGAGAAGTGTCTGAACTTCAATAAAGCGGAACACAAGGTCTCTGTGCATCCCTTCTATGGCCAATTCACGGTATTTATCTTTTGCAGCC
This sequence comes from Ursus americanus, assembly GCF_024610735.1. NCBI lineage: Eukaryota > Metazoa > Chordata > Mammalia > Carnivora > Ursidae > Ursus > Ursus americanus. The sequence continues at coordinate 48,250,451 of NC_142131.1, read as the reverse complement.
TGTAAGATTTGAAATTATTTACCATTTTTCTCCCCATATTTCTCTAAAATAAAAAGAAAAAATTCAATGCTTCTATTTTAATGCATTTTAAGCTTTTAGTCTTTCAAAATTCCATAATGAATTTTCATAAAGGTTTTACCTCATTTTTTTTTAAGATTTTATTTATTTATTTATTTGATAGAAAGACAGCCAGCGAAAGAGGAGAAACACAAGCAGGGCGAGTGGGAGAGGAAGAAGCAGGCTCCCAGTCGAGGAGCCTGATGTGGGGCTCGATCCCAAACCGCCGGGATCACACCCTGAGCCGAAGGCAGACGCTTAACGACTGAGCCACCCAGGCACCCCTACTTCATTTTTTTTTTAAGTAATCTCTACACCCAATGTGGGGCTCGAACCCACAACTTCGAGATCAAGAGTCTAAAGCTCTACCAACTGAGCTAGCCAGGCGCCCCAGTTTTACTACATTTTTAACAACTTGCAATTAAATGTATACCAATCCTTGTCAAAGGATATTATGGTTTTATAGTAATTATTCTTAAGAAAAACTTTTTAAAAAAATATTTTGTAACAGACCTAAAAGTTGCACATGTATTAGGGGCTGATGATACTCTAAACAGCCTATAAGAAAGATATTAAGTATCAAAAAGGCTATAAATAGGACACACTGGTATGTTCAGCACTTATCCTTATTTAACCACATCTATGAAAACCAAGTTACATAAATCCCAATGTGATATTTTACAAAACTGATTGAGGAAACCTACATTTTCACTTTAAGCCCCTGAACTGCCAAACTTGAGGAAACACTGACATCTTGTGGAAAACATCAGAAAATGGTTGATTTCAAACTAAGGGCGATTAGTTACAATTTTGCCTTTATGTTTTATCAATTTAAAAATGTTCTCCTGGGGACACGTGGGTGGCTCAGTCCATTAAGTGTCTGCCTTCGGCTCAGGTCATGATTCCAGGGCCCTGGGATTGAGCCCCACCTTTGATCCCAGCTCAGGAAGGGAGCCTGCTTTTCCCTTTCCCTCTGCCTGCCACTCCCCCTGCTTGTGCTCTCTATGGCAAATGAATGGATAAGATCTTTGAAAAATAAAAAATAAAAATAAAAATGTTCTCTTGGAAAATGTGGCTGATTTTTAGATTTAACCTCTTTATTAACTCATAGCTCAACCAGAAACAGAAATACTTATATTAAATAAACACAATAAAATATCAAAGAAAATTATTTAAAACCACAATTCACTGAAGAATTTAAAAATTGCTTGGCAACATTTTCAGTCTCCACTTTCAATGAGTTATTACATTATAGCAGGAGGAAAAAGGGCGAAATACATCATATCCACACTAACATATTTTATAGCTACTGAAAGAATAGCCTACCTGAAACTCAAAAAATCCTGTTTTCAAAGCTTCTTTAAACATCATCTTTTCATAATTTTGATCTGTTTTTATAATTCCTGCATTCATCTCACTATAGAATAGGGAAAAAAAGATTACTGAGTTTAAATGCAAGTACACAAAGATATAAAAAACTTCCTCATATACTAGTGAACAGTAAAACGAGAACAACGCCTGACACATTTAAGATCGCTCAACCACAAAACCACTTAACCACAACACAGTTAACGATGTCCTTGTCTAAAAATTGAAACTTTATTAGGAAGTCCAAAATGCAACATGAAAACAGCTTAACAAAGGTGATCAGGTTTACTTGCTGCATTTTAAACAAGTGACACTGAATATTAAAAAAGTTTTCTCATGCTACCAAAGGCCCTTCCTAATTTGGTGTAATCTGGCCCCAGTGTATCTGGTTTCCTACTCTACCCTCCACACACTGTACCTCAAGTAAATACCACTGTCCATGGCCTTCTCCTCTCCCTGTAAAAATATGTTTATTTTTAAAGAAACCCAGAATGCACATGCCATCTCCTGTGAATTCCCTCTATCCCTATAACTATATTTGTAATGGGTTCGGCGAGTGTTTTCTTCTCCTGCTAAACTAGAGTGAAGGCTCAAGTCCCATTCATCTTTGTCACACCAGTTCTTAAAATGGCTCCTGATACAAAGACGATGATACATGTTTTTTAAAAGAAAAAAATTGACACTTTTTTTTAATCTACTTTTCATTAACCATTCTGCGCTTCTCTAATGCAAGGCAGCATGGTAAAATGGTTATGAGAAAGGGCTTTGGAGAAAGAAGCAAATTCATAAGCCCCAACTGAAATTACTATCTTTGAGGCATTTAATAAAATACTTAATTTTTTAAGCTTCAATTTCTTTAACTATAAAATAGAGCGAATAATATCTTTATAATCATATAAGCTGTGAATCTAAAATCAGATAATGGATGCAAAGTGCTTAGCAGAGTACCTAGAACAAGTAAGCTTGCAAGGAATAGTAGCTATTATTAACATCTAATTTGTTTTGGAGAAAGAAAAGAAAAAAGAAAACTTAAAAATGCAGGAGGACTAGGCAACTCTAAAGTATCAGGGGCTGGAATCGACAGATTACCTGGCAAAAACTCTATCATTGAAGGTGTTGGCAGGCCCGCTTCTTAGGCTGTCCCAATTGGCCACCATTTCTTTCACCCACTCCACCCAGGTATACAGACGGAGGATTCCTGCATCGGCCATGGCTTCCACAAAGTTAGCATCTTCAACAGTGTCACCAGCATCAGCCAGAGCCAAACGCATTCCTGGAGGAGGAGGAGGATGACATCAAAGAAGAAGAAGAAGAGGAAGAAGATCAAATGATGATTTTAAAATGTGGTTAGTGACTATCAACGGTGTGTCCAGTGGGGTATACTGCAAAACCTACATCGAAATTAAGAAAGAGCAGATGCGGGGCGCCTGGGTGGCACAGCAGTTAAAGTGTCTGCCTTCGGCTCAGGATGTGATCCCGGTGTTATGGGATCGAGCCCCACATCAGGTTCCTCCGCTATGAGCCTGCTTCTTCCTCTCCCACTCCCCCTGCTTGTGTTCCCTCTCTCGCTGGCTGTCTCTATCTCTGTCAAATAAATAAATAAAATCTTTAAAAAAATAAATAAATAAATAAATAAATAAAAATCATTATAAAAAAAAAAAAAGAAAGAGCAGATGCTTTAAAGGACTGCCATGAGAAACAAACTGAGGGCTTCAGAGGGGAGGGGAGTGGGGGAATGGGATAGGCTGGTGATGGGTAGTAAGGAGGGCACGTATTGCATGGTGCACTGGGTGTTATACACAACTAATGAATCATTGAACTTTACATTAAAAAATAATTAAAAATTAAAAATAAAATAAAATAAAATAAAGGACTGCCATGGATCAACAACAAAAATAAGAGTCACCAAAAGTGGGATCCACAATGTTGTTCAAATATGTGAATCACCTGTATTGATTTGCATATACTTAGCATCAATATGTGTTTCTTCTCAGGCACATTGGTTGAACTAATGAGATAAAGTGGTCTTGAATAAAGGAGAGGAAGAAAATGATAAACTGGAAATACAGATCCCTATCAACACCTCAGCCTCATTAAGAGGGAGCAAAATACCTTACTTTAATGCATGAGAGAACACATGGGTGTCTTACATGTACAAAAATATATTTAATTTCTTCCTTCTTAAAAGCAGATGCTAGTTTTCTAACAAAATTTTACCTTTCAACCAAAATCTTCCATTCTAAAATATTGAAAAAAACCATTAATTAGAGCCAAATTAAAATATAATACATCCTTGTAATTGAATACTATATTGCTGCAAAAGAGTATGGAAAACTCTTCATGTATCAATATGGGGTGAGCTCAAATATGAACTCTTAAGTGAAAAATGAGAAGTTCAGAAGAGTATGTACTGTTTTCTACCATCTGGGCCTAAAGGGGGGGAGATGACAACATGTAACAATAAGTTATGGATGCATTAAATATGCTTTACAATACACAAGAAGCTCAAAACATTTCTTATCTTTTTATTTGAAATAATTTTATACTTAAAAGGTCCAAAGACAGCAAGAGAACAGACATAAACCTTTTAACGGGCTTCCTTAACTTTAACAACTTACGTAACCATGGTATCAAAACCAGAAGCTAACATTAGTATAATACTATTAACTGAACTATAAGACCTTATTCAAATTTTACCAGTTTTTCTTAAAATATCCTATTTCTGTTGCAGGATCCAATCCAGAAAACTACATTGCATTTAATCATTTTATCTTCTTGGTCTCCTCAAATCTGTGACAGTTCCTCAGTTTTTGTCTTTCATGCCCTTGACATTTTTGATGAGTACTAGTCAGTTATTTAATAGATTTCCTCTGAACTTGGTTTGTCTGATGTTTTTTCATGATTAGACTGAGCTTATGAACCTCTGGCAAGAACATCACAAAACTGACGCTGTGTGTCTTCTCAGGGCATCACTAACAGGGAGGTACATGATATCGATACGACTTATTACTGGTGTTGCAAGTTTTCATCACTTAGGTAGTGTCTGTCAATTTTCTCGACTGTAAACTGTTTTTCCTTTTGTTATTAAAAAATTACCTTGGCAGAAATACTCTGATAATATACAAACATCTTGTTTCTTTCAGAAATGTACACCCATTGATTTTGGCAACCACTGGTGGATCTTGTCTATAACAATTATTACTGTGATTTTTGCCTAATGGTGATTTAGTATTTCACTCAATCTTTATACATTTATTAATATGAATTCTTCTGAAAGGAAAAGCCGCCCCTACTCCCCCACTTATTCATTTATTCAACTAATATTTAGATCAGTATGGACTCACAAATATTCAACCTATTCACTAGGTTACAATCCAACACTATCATTTATTTCTTAAATTGTTCTAGCTTGGATAATTGGGAGCTCCTTCCAGTTGGCTCCTGTATCTTCTTTTTTTTTTTTTTTTTTAATCACCCAGTGCTCAACACAACAAACCTACTCCTTAATCCGCATAATCTATTTTGCCCATCCCCATACCACCCTCCCTTCTAATAACCATCAGTTTGCTCTCTATCACTAAGAGTCTCTTATGGCTTATTTCCCTTTTTTTTTTCCACCGCACCCTCCCCCGCCATATATTCATGTTTTGTTTCTTAAATTCCACATGAGTGAAATCATATGGTATTTGTCTTCCTCTGACTCTATCTTCATCCATGTGGTTGCAAATGGCAAGATTTCATTCTTTTTATGGCTGAATAATATCCCTCTGTGTGTGTGTGTGTGTGTGTGTGTACATACCACATCTTCTTTAACCATTCATCAACTGATAGACACTTGGACTGCTACCATATCTTGACTATCATAAACAATGCTGCTATAGGGGTGCCTGTAGTCAGTTAAGCAACTGCCTTCAGCTCAGGTCATGATCCCAGGGTTCTGGGATCGAGCCCCACATTGGGCTCCCTGCTCAGTGGAGAGTCTACTTCTCCCTCTCCCTCTGCCGCTCCCCGTGCTTGTGCTCTCTCCGTCTCTGATAAATGAATAAAATCATTAAAAAAAAAAATGCTGCTATAAACATAGGGATGCATGTATCCCTACTAATTTAGTGTTATGTTTTTTGGGTAAATACCCAGTAACTCAATTATTGGATCATATGGTAGTTCGATTTTTAACTTTTTGAGGAACCTCCATACTGTTTTCCACAATGGCTGCACCAGTTTCCATTCCCATCAACAGTGCACGATGGTTCCTTTTTCTCCACATCCTCACCAACACCTGTTCTTCCTTGTTTTGTTGATTTTAGCCATTCTGACAGGTGGAGGTGATATCTCATTGCTGTCTGGATTTGCACTTCCCTGATGATGAGTGATGGTGAGCATCTTTTCGTGTGTCTGTTGGCCATCTGGATATCTTCTTTGGAGCAATGTCTGTTCATATCTTCTGCCCATTTTCTAATTGGATTATTTGTTTCTTGGTGCTGAGTTTGTAAATTCATTATATATTTTGGACACAACTCTTTATTAGGTATGTGATTCACAAATATCTTTTCCCATTCAGTAGGCTGCCATTTAGTTTTGCTGTTTCCTTCTTTGTGCAGAAGCTTTTTATTTTTATTTTGATGTAGTTCGAATAGTTTATTTTTGCTCATTTCCCTTGCTTTGGGGGATCTATCTACAAAAAACTTGCTATGGCCAATGTCAGAGTAATCACTGCCTATGCTCTTTTCTAAGATTTTTATGGTTCAAGGTCTCACATTTAGGTCTTTAATCCATTTCGAGTTTATTTTTGTGTATGGTGTAAGAAAGTGGTCCAGTTTCATTCTTTTTCATGTTGTTATCTAGTTTTCCCAACACCATTTGTTGAAGAGACTATCTTTTTCCCATTGGATATTCTTTCCTGCCTTGTAGAAGATTAAATGACCATATAACTGTGAGTTTATTTCTGGATTTTCTATTCTTTTCCATTGATCTATGTACCTATTTTTGTGCCAGTACCATACTCTTTTGATTACTTGAACTTTATAACTTGAAATCCAGAATTGTGATGCCTCCGGCTTTGCTTTTTTCAAGGTTGCTTTGGCTATTGGGGGGTCTTTTGTAGTTCCACACAAATTTTAGGATTGTTTGTTCTAGCTCTATGAAAAATACTGTTGATATTGTGATAGGGAATACAATAAACATGTAGATTTCTTTGGGTAGCAGAGATATTTTAACAATATTTGTTATTCCAATCCATGAGCATGAAATATCTTTCCATTTCTTTCTGAGATCTTCAATTTCCTTCATCTGTGTTCTATAGATTTAAGAGTACAGATCTTCCACCTCTTTGGTTAGGTTTACTCCTAGGTATCTTATTATTTTTTGGTACAATTGTAAATGAGACTGTTTTCTTAACTTCTCCTTCTCCTGGCTCTTTACTGGTATACAGAAACACAACAGATTTCTGTAAATATATTTTGTATTATGACTTTACCGACTTCATGTATCAGTCAGTTCTAGCAGTTTCTTGGTGGAGTCTTTCAGGTTGTCTATATACAGTATCATGTCACCTGCAAGGTTTTCTTTTTGTTGTCTGACTGCTGTGCCTAGGACTTCCAGTACTATATTGAATAGAAGTGGTGAGAGTGGACATCCTTGTATTGTTTCTGACCTTAATGGGAAAGGTTCTCAGCTTTTCACCACTAAGGACAATGTTAGCTGTGGGTTTTTCATTTAAGGTCTTTATTATGTTGAGGTATGCTCCCTCTAAACCTTTTTTGTTGAAGGTTTTTATCATGAATGAATGTTGTACTTTGTTAAATGCTTTTACACTGATATGATGTATCATACCGACTGATTTGTGAATACCGAACCACCCTGCAACCCAGGAATAAGTCCCACTTGATCGTGGTAAATAATTTTTTTAAATATATTATTGGAGTCAGTTTGCTAATATTTTGTTGAGGATTTTTGCATCTATATTCATCAGAGATACGATGAGAGCCTTTCGTTCTCTCTTTTGTGGTGTCTTTTTCTGGTTTTGTATCAGGCTACTGTTGGCCTTATACAATAAATTTGGAAGTTTTTCTGCCTTTTCTATTTTTCAGAATAGTCTAAGAAGAATAGGTATTAACTCTTCTTTAAATGTTTGGTAGAGGGGTGTCTGGCTGGCTCAGTCGGTGGAGCATGCACCTCTTGATCTCTGGGTTGTGAGTTTGAGCTCACACGGGGTATGGAGAATGCTTAAAAATAAAATCAATCAATCAATATTTGGTAGAATTCACCCATGAAGACATCTGGTCCTGGACTTAACATTTGTTGGGAATTTTTTGATTACTGATTCAATTTCTTTGCTGGTAATCAGTCTATTCAAATTTTCTATTTCTTCCTGTTTCAGTTTTGGGAGGTAATGTTTTTACAAATTTATCCATTTCTTTTAGGTTGTCCATTTTGTTGGCATACAGTTTTTCATAATATTCTAATTGTTTGTGGTGTTTGTTGTTATTTCTCCTCTCTCATTTGTGATTTTATTTATTTGGTCCTTTTCTTTTTTCCTTGATGAGTCTGACTCATCAGGAGGGGTGGGACTTGGTATAAGCAAGTTATGTGGCAAGTGTCAGCACTGCCCTGCTTCCCACAGGTGGCCCTATGCATATGCTAAGGGGTGGGGAAAGGAAATGGCACCTGACAACTCCTTTGTTCCTGGAGGGGTCTCTCTGTGAACACTGCCTCTGTGAGACATGCTCTGAGATGAGCAACTAACCTCCCCACTGTGTGCCCCGGGCACTCTTCAGATCGCTTTCCATGTTGTATGTCTACATCATGTTTGCCAGCCTTCTCTCCAAGAGCAGCCCCAATGTCTTCTGAGCTCTCCCAGAGCCAAGCACAGTGACCTTTAAAACTCCAGGCTTTAAGCTCCACTGGTTTTAAGAACTCAAGAAATTCAGGCCCTTTCACTTTCCAAACCAAATGCTATGGGGATTTGTTTTCCCCATGCACTCCCCTGTGTACTAGTTTGTCTCTTCCCCTTCTCTGTGACTGTGCCTACCTCCCCCATCAGTAGCCATACCTGTTTCTCTCCCAAACCACATCCCTGCACTTCCTACCTTCTTCAGTATAGCCTCTTTGCGGTCTTTAGTTGCAGAGTTTGTTCTGCTAGTCTTCAGATAGATTTCTGGGGTACTGAGGATGATTTGATAATTATCTACTTGTATGCATAGGATGAGGCAAGCCTAGGGTCCTCCTACTCTGCCACAATCTTCTGTCTTAAATAAATCTGTGTCCTTGCAAATGTCCTCAACCTTTTTGAAACATGTCCTTATTTTCTGGCACCCTAAGATGCTTCATGCTCATCTTATATTTTTCCTGCTCCAGCCTGCCAATCAATCACTTCTCCCAGGCACCCGAGTTCCATTTATTGGAGAACGGTATTTAGAAACCAAGCTCTAAATGCTAGATGTGTCCCTGCTACTAGTGTGTCCCTGCTCATAAGCCCTGTCGGCAGACACAGCTAGGGAAATGTATGCATGTATACTAACCTACCACATACATCTACGTTTATTTTTACAGTACTCTGTCTGTATATAAAATTAAAACCACTGGAAATAGCCAATTCCAATCCAATACCAAAGGGTACATTCTAGCATTCCCCCTTTATTATCTGTATCTTTTTTAACAGTGAGCTCTCATCCACAATAGATTTATTTGTTCAATCCCAGTACACACATAAAATTAGTTTCGGAATTGCTCACCTACATCTCATGTAAGAAATAGTTTTACTAATTACAGTATTTGTGTGAAGTTCTTTTTGGCTTACAGCGTCCAGTCAAAACACTGTTTCTCAAAGTTAGTTATGTTAGTTCTTTCCCAATTCCTTCAGCATGGCCTCAAACTATGCTAGCCAGGATCAGCAGAAAGACATGCCACGAGGACCAAAGCAATGAATGGTTCCTTCAGGTCGATAGTGCATTTCTTCCCTTGACAATGTAATGATGAAATGGAACAGTGCTGAGGCCAAGGAGAAAATATTTCTTGAAAAAAATGAATGCTCCCAGGTTCAAGTCACCTATATTTATATCAAGTATGAAGGAAATACCTTGGGAAAGCATCATAGTCAATATCTCTACAAATCAACTCTTTAATCTTACAAGTAGTAAGAAATTAGAACATGCCAGGTAGCAATTACGGTAAGTTTCTTTTTTAAAAAGACTCTAACAATCTTAGCTTGAATTTGTTCCTAAACAGATCACATCAGTAATTCTTACTTTGCTTGTACACAAAAGAAAACATAAGTATTTCAAAGTACTGGAAAAAGCAAAAGAAAAGAGCAGTAACGCTGATACAATAATTTTAACTTGCCTCCTATAATCTGAAAAGAATCAGACCCTATATAATAGCAATAATAAAAAAGTATACTCACCATCAGCTGAAAATTTGTCAATCGCTTGGGTCAAAGTGAGGAAGTTGCCTGTGGACTTTGACATCTGAAATAGAAAGTCAGTGATCAGGCATTATTAAGAATATATACAAATAAACCAAATCAGCCAAATCAAAGTGCGTAGGTTAGCCACAATCAGATAAAGACAAAAAAAAAAAAATTAGAGGGAGAAAGGAAAAGATATCTTGTACTACTTTTACAGAGGTGGAAACTGAAATCCAGTTAATATAGTGACTTGTCTGGGTCACTCAACTAGGCAAGGACAGAGCTAGGACAGGGTCTCCAGTCTGATACTCAATGCACTACTCTTTCCAGTAGGCTATACTGCCTCCTAGGAATCAGTTTGGACATGTATAATGATTCCACTATATCTCTGGAACATTTCAGCTGGTCATAAAGAAGAGCTTTAGAGCAATTAGAATTATTCAGAAATGAATGGACTAGCATATGACGTCAGAGTAAGGGTTTAAGGGAACTTCACCGGCGTTACAAGTGGTTAAGTTGTGCTCTACCTGAGGGCACCATATCTAAGGACGCACTTTGCACAGCCTGCCAATCATTACTACTTAAGAATTTGTTGTCTTTGGGGCACCTGGGTGGCTCAGTCAGTTAAGTGTCTGCCTTCAGCTCAGGTCATGATCCCAGGGTCCTGGGATAAAGTCCCACATCGGGCTCCCCTCTCCCTCTGCCTCTCCCCGTTTGTGCTCTCTTGCTTTCTCTCACTCACTCTCTTGGTCTCTCTCTCAAATAAATAAAATCTTAAAAAAAAAAAAAAAAGTACTTGTTGTCTTTATCGGAACTTTGCTGGTACCAAAGAGAGGTGATAATCCAGTCCTCTACTACATGGCAATAAAGTATCTAGTTCTAATAAAATTAGCACAATGTATAGTACGACAACGTTGAGACCAAAGAAAACATCACATTACAACACATATATACAATTTGTATTTATATACACATACATACATACATGTAAATACATATATAGTGTAAAAAATGAGTTTGATAATCAAAAGTCCTTGTTGATCTAACAAAATCTATAAAATAGCCCATGCTTCTAATCAAAGAGCTGTTTTTCAGTCTAATATAGAGATTATTTTAAATGAACTTTTTTATTCCCTTTCAATATTAGGGCACCAGTTAAAAATGTTTCATTTTGCAATTCATACAAACTGCTATTTGTTTAAATCTATACCTATTTTCATTATGACAGCTATTTATAGCAAAGAATACTCTTTCCAATTAATATTCCATCAGTTGTAACAAAATTCACTAACTTGCTACAAATATCATCACTAAGAAATAAATAACATGGCAACTTAATTTTCGGTTTAGGTAAGGCGTGGTACCCTTTTCAAATGTGCACAAAAGCATCAAAAGGGCAAGCAAGGGCTTTGTCAGGAGGTTTGCATAATCTTCTGTTGAAGACATTGATTAATGAGGTAAAGTCTTACATGGCCCTACAAAAAATCATACACATTAGCAGTTTAAACAATACCAGAAGCAGTAGTAGTATAGAGAGATATATTATATTGCCTGGGAAGAAGCATTAAAAATAACAGTTAAGAATCCTACAAATTCCAAAATTCTATTATTTTGGCTGGTCACAGTATAGAACAAATCCCACCAAATTATTTTCTCAACTTAATGAGAAAGACATTCTAGAGTCACAATGCTAGGAGTTTTACGTTTCTTTCTCTCTCTCTCTCTCCCTCTCTCTCCTCCATTCACAATTTGTGTCGCCTTCTATCATTCCAAATACAAACGCTAAAATAGTTAAGTTTTCGCAGTCCCTCCCCTCAGTTAATACTATTTACTCCATGCACTCCCTAATTTATGCTGGTAGTCCTAAACATTTTAAATGGAAGATTAACACTGATCTTCATACTCTTTATTTCTTTAAAAAGTACAACTTCCTACACCTGCAAAGTTTTCTGCAGAATTTCAAACTTTCTTACCTTCTCAGAGTTGAGGAGGAGATGTCCATTTGCTCTCACAGCAGCAGGCCATTTGTCACTTGATAGGTAAATATTTAAAGACAGAAAATAAAACCTTAAGGTTCGAGTTTAAGCTTAAAAAGTTGAGGTAAATGCTGAAAGATTTGTAACAGTTTATTAAGACAAATGTACAGATGTACTGAGTCCTATTCTTAACAGGAAACAAATGAAAATAAGAAATGCCCATTAGTTAAAGACTGGTTACATAAACTATGGTGCATGCAGACACTGAAATACTAAGTAATAGCTATTTAAAAAATCAGACAGGGCTAGATGTGTGGATATAAACAGGTCTTAGAAACATACGATTGCATGGGGGGAAAAGTGTCTACAATGCGGTATCTTTGTATAAATTAAAAAATAAATAAGCATGGGGCACTGGCTCAGTCAGAAGAGCAAGTGACTCTTGGTCTTGGGGTCGTGAGTTCGAGGCCCACGCTGGGTGTAGAGATTACTTAAATCAATCAATCAATCAATCTGATGCTGGTTTATTCATAAACATGTCATCCAGAAGAAATCGTAAGAAAGCAGTGGCAGGGATTACCTATGGGAAGCAGAGTGATGTGGGGGCAAGAGTAAAACTTCGCTTTTTACTTTTTTCTTTTATGAACTGTTTGAATTTTTGAACTATGTATGTACCAACTCATTCATTCTGGCAATGAGATTATGTGAGGATAGTGGCTGAGAGCAAGAGTCCTGGAGCCAGACTGCTAGGGTTTGCATCCTCGTCTTGCCATTGCTGAGTAACTCTGGGTGAATTATTTGAGCTCTCTATGCCTCAGTAAGGTTCCTTGTCTGTAAAACGAGGATATTACAGACCTTCCTCGAAAAGCTGTGCTAAAAATTAAATGAGTTGTTGTAAGTGATTAGAACAGTGCTTGGTGTTACTAACAATTATTACTTAAAAGCACTTGATGTTATTACTTACCTATAATTAGTAAAATCTAATACATGTCAAAAACTTGATACAAAGGATGAAGACTCAACTATATTACCAACAAGTACTTCTGAGATATCCAATTTCTCTGAAAACATATTTTAAACAACAACAAAATAATTGGATAACAAGAACCACATCAGATTTATTTTATTCCTCTACTTCAAAATCTTCCTTTTATTCTTGAGAAAGAAAACGCAATCTCATTCTAAATAAAGGAAGTCACATGAGATTGTTTTGGTGATATGAAATAAAATTTGAACAGAGGGAGGGTTCTGTTTTATCGGCTACTTGAGAGACTGGAAGGAAAGGCACAGAGACGTATCTGGGTCAAGACGGAAGATGATAGAAGGATTACTTTTGAGCACATAGGATTAAAAATGCTGCTTAGATTCAGACTCTAGTCAAAATACCACTACCAGGGACACCTGGGTGGTTCAGTCGATTAAGAATTCGACTCTTGGTTTTGGCTCAGGTCATGATCTCAGGGTCATGGGATTGAACCCTGTGCCAGGCTCCATGCTGGGTGTGGAGCCTGTTTAACATTCTCTTACTTTCTCTCTCAAAAATAAAGGAAGGAAGGAAGGAAGGAAGGAAGGAAGGAAGGAAGGAAGGAAGGAAGGAAGGAAGGAAGGAAGGAAGGAAATAAAAAAGAAGAAAAAAAAGAATATCGCTACCAACTAATGCTGTAACCTTGGGGCTCTCAGTTCTAAAGGAATGTTTCCTTCCAATTCTAATGTTCTAGGCTCTGTCTTAAATCACCTTTATTTCTGCACCTATTGAGGTCAAGGAGTCACAAAACAGGTCAAGTAAAGTACCGAAAGGCTGTCAAGGTACCTGAAATGTGACGTGCTTTGGTGAGCCCAAGGTAAGTATGAGGATTTCTGAATGTAACACAGGAGAAGGTGTGCTTTTTCTTTCAGTATACATTTAACAGAAGAAAAAGAAGGCAACTGGCAAACCTAACTATACCTTGCACAGTAACTTCTTAGATTTTTAAAGCCACAGGCATAAATTCAGTCTACAGCCTTTTTAGCACTCACCTTTGTTCTGGCCACATAGCCACATGATTATAAAGGTAATATGAAAGATGATTTGGAACAAGATCCTTGCCAGACACTCGGAGATCCACAGGATACCAGAACTCAAATTCCTGCTTTAACTGATCTAATTTTTCCTTCGGGATCTGAGTCTTAGGAAATGGAGCCTCCTTGAAGAAAACATAATCCCAAACCTCCTTGGTCATCTGTTGCGGTCTGTATTAAAAAATAAAACAAACAACAACAAAATATATAGATAATTTCTTTGAAAGAATCAATATTTTCACCTAATCACGAAGTAGGAATTGCTTAACATAGTTACACTAACAAATGATGACAAGAGGCTCTGATAAGAATAAAGAATGGTAACAATAACAGAGGGGCTATTTACTACTTTTTCTCAGTGTAACAGCAAAAAAACAAAAACGTAACAAAAATCTGCTAAATGAATTCTTAGGAAAACTAAAAAAAAAAAAGAACTTTCAATGTGTAAATCAAAAGATCGTATCTCTTGTTAACAAATTACACTTCTTTGCTTCATCCATTTACCAACCTGATGCCCAGCGGAGACTCTGTCTGTCCACGCAAGTTCCCCCCCTGCAGCAGGTGTGCCACTGTGTAAAATGCCATGTAAATAGTGGAATCGGAGAGCGATTCAATCAGCCACTGCTCATCCCAGGGCAGACGAGTACCTGCAATATAAAAAGAAAAAAATTAATGCACGAGGAACTCAAGGGACATATCATCCAGAGAATCCACATATTCAAGGCATATAGCATTTACAAAGCTCCTTATTTTAAGAAGGTCTTTGCTTGAATAATTAATAAACTGGTAAAGAAAAAAAACAAATGGCTGAAGCACTAGAAACTTTCTATTAAAAAAATCCATAAAAGCTATGTGGATTAGAGAGGTCATACTATGACCACCAGGTAGATGCTAGGGCATCACATCCTAGTTCCCCTCTCCCTGTAACTGAAATCTCTCACTTCCAGTTCAGAAAAACAGAAAAGAGGGAGAAAAAGTAAAAGTGTTAATTTGCCGTCTAATTGGCATGTCATTCAAACAGAAGAATTTGAAGTATACGTTACCTAAACCGTAAGTTCTCGAGCAAGCATGCTCTTGCAGCCAACCTAAGGTAGCTTCAAAATTCCTCCTGGTCTCCTCACAGAATCTGGAGAGAGTAAAAGATGAACTGTCTTTCTTCACCTTCACTGTCTTCAATGTTTCTCATCTCCTCTCCCTTCCCTCACCACTTTTTCCCTTCTTACGTTTCCAGGCCCCTCAAGCACTGGGATGTCTGTTTTTTCCAGTTCTCTTCTCCATAATCCAAGTACCTTGGGAGCGGAAAGATTGATTAAAAAAAATAAATAAAAGTCAAAAGGATAAGTAAAGTGACTGATGGAAATTTCTTGCTGTAAGATAGACTAACCACTGATCACACAGGGCCACAACACATTCATCTGAAGATCTGGACATAACTTGTTTCTCTGGTTCCATGTAAATAAATGCATCTCCCTACACAAAAGCAAACAAAAACATATCAGATATTATGTCAAGTCAATCTCTATTCCTCGGGGATAATAAAAATAACTTAAAAAAAAAGTTACACCACCAATAACCAAAACCCCACATTTTCATTATGTCTTCCCTCTTCCCAGGTTACCTGCCTTTCTCTCTACACAACATTTACTTTTGAAAAGGTGAGCATCTTTGTCAACAGATCATCTTTCCTTTAGACTATGAGATTATTCCTTTTCAGTGGAATGTGAAAGATGTTCAATACTTCTAATTCTACGGTTTGAAGGTCAGACTGCCTATGGAAGCCTTTTATCCTTGTTAGAATAAAAATACTAAAAAATATGAAATTAAATGCATGGAACCACTGCTTTTAAAAATAAATGCATAAAAATTAAATATGGAAAATATTGTTGCTAAAGATTTATAGTGCCATGAAAAATGCCCACTAGAAAACTAACCATGAATTTAATTATTAAGCAAATATAAATATCTCTATCTCTTAATGTATCATGGTCCCAAACTTATCAGGGTATTTTTAAAAATAAATCCAATATTATTATTCATAAAATGATTCATTTTTCTTCATTTTTAATGTAATTCTTCATACTGCTAAATAGTTACAATTTTGGCTTTAAGATGGTAAATTAAAAACAGACATTTAAGTCTATTGCCTCTCAAAACTCCAACAAAATGACAACAAAGAGGGTTTTTCTTTTTTCCAATGGCATGAACTTACAGAGACAAAAGAATGGAAGACGAATTAATATCAATCAAATTTTGGAAACCAAAAAACAGGATAAATGACAACTGCATTAGCAGATTGAGGGAAACCAAATGAATCCTAAACCAACAGTAGAGAAAGGTGAAAAGCAATCCAATTTGTAGTGCAGAACCTCCAAAAAACTCAACAATCTGAAGT
Organism: Ursus americanus; assembly: GCF_024610735.1. Taxonomy (NCBI): domain Eukaryota; kingdom Metazoa; phylum Chordata; class Mammalia; order Carnivora; family Ursidae; genus Ursus; species Ursus americanus. Next base: position 48,234,199 of record NC_142131.1, on the reverse strand, counting down.
ACAAAATGGTTCTGGAAGTAGAGGCAACAAAATAAGAGGACTAACTGAAGTCTGTAAAGAAGAGGTTAGAACCCCAGACACCCTAATCCCACACTATCCAGACTCGCAACTGGACTTCTCTGTACCAGCAGAACAATAAAGGTTTATTCTCTGGAGAGGATGACAGCATGACTCAACCAAAAACAAAGTTGAGGGTATCGCTATCACAGTGGGAACAGCTGAATTAACTGGAAGGTCAGCACACCGGGAACTGGTATCTCCCCTAGCAATCTTTTCAACTCCCAGAATTCTCTGTTAGCTTAGACCTTTTAAGCCAGAAACTGGAAGAATCTCTTGGGAGGAATCCAACAAATCCAAGAAGCTCTAACTAACCTCAAGGCTAACATAAAGGCATCCCCAAGACCCAAAGAGTCCTTCTATTTTTTTTTCCCAAACAGCCCTTCTAGATCTCCCCCAGTGAAACCCTACTCACATGCAAAAAGATTCTGATCACCTTTTTGTACCCACTCTTAAATATCAACAACCTTTCTCAGAGAAATAAAAGATTAAGATTTCACATCCATGAAGAATAGCATCCTATAAAAAAGGATCAATCAGATAGCAGAATAGGCTCTTAAACTGACCCTGAGTTGGCAATTTCGAAGGTGGATAATAGGTATATAGGAATTCATCATACTACTCTCCACTTTAACAAACAAAAACTTAGAGGAAGAAAAAGTTGAAGAATTCTCCCAGAAAGAAAAGGACTTCCAGAATCTAAGAGAAGCAATATCTGAATAAAAAGAATTCAGAAAGCAAAAATAAAGAACAGGAAGAGATGAAACAATCAAAAAAAAAAGTCAAGAAACTTTCCAAATCTAAAACACGTAAGTCTCCCAAACTAAAGGAATCCACCACGCACCCAGAAAAATTAATAAAAACTGACCTACACCAAGGTAAATCATGAAATTTTAGAATACCTGGAAGAAAAAGAAGATTCCACAAGCTTCCAGAGTAAGGGAAAAAACAAGCCATTCACAAAAGATCGGTTATTATCAAAATGGTTTTGGACTTCTCAGCAGCATTACTGAAACAGAACACCAGGGGTAATGCCCATTAAATTCTAAGGCAAAATTACTTCCAATCTAGAATTTTGTCCCCAAGCAATCAAGTATGAAGACAGACTAAAGATATTTCAGACATGGAAGCTCGCAAAAATTTACCTTCCAGGTACCCTTTTTCAAGAAAGCCACTAGAAGCAGAGCTTCACCAGAATGAGAGAGTAAATAATAAAACAACAGCAATGGGATCAAGGAAAACAAGAACTCCAACTCAAGAGAAACAAAGGAAATTCTTAGTAATAGTGGAGGAAGATCCCAGATGACATTTGTCCAATAAGACTGTAAGCAACCAGTCCTGACTAAAACAGGCCAGAAGGCTGTGGGAGAACTTTCTCCAAGATGGAACCAATAGCATATTAATGTGTGAAAGTATTAAGAGAAGAAATAAACAGTTAGGGCAGAGTTTGGGGATGGAGTATTGATAATGATATTTTAAAAGAAGGAAATTAAAAAAAGAGAGAGAGAGAGAGAATTACTAACGCCAAGGGAAAACAAAAGCTGGGGAAGAAAAGTTCTCATTGTACACTTCATTGTGGATTGGTGACACCTCAAAAATGTACACAATGACTACTGCTCTCACAAAAGTTATAATATGCCTACGCTAGGAAGACAGGAGGTAGAAAAGTATACACAAATGGTGAGGTTAGAAAGAAAGACACAAGGTAGAAGGAAGAGTTAAATCTTGATTTTCCACAGTAGGAAGTCAATGGCTAATGCCTAAAACTGAGAAACAAAATTAAAAAAATTACTGTACTAGCACTAAGATTAAAGATCTGTAAGAAAGAGGTTAAGAGTAAAAGAAACAACTGAAACAGTTCAATGCCTGTTCAAGGAAGAGAAATTTAAGACAATGTGGAATGATGGAGAGGAAACTGCTGGTTTTTTGTTTTAATAAGCTTTACAGACTACTGTCTCTCCGTACTAAGGCCATATACAACTGTCAGAAATCAAAACTTGGGGCGCCTGGGTGGCACAGTGGTCAAGCGTCTGCCTTCGGCTCAGGGCGTGATCCCGGCGTTATGGGATCGAGCCCCACATCAGGCTCCTCTGCTAGGAGCCTGCTTCTTCCTCTCCCACTCCCCCTGCTTGTGTTCCCTCTCTCGCTGGCTGTCTCTATCTCTGTCGAATAAATAAAATCTTTAAAAAAAAAAAGAAAGAAAGAAAAATCAAAACTTAATTTAAAAATTAATTAAGTACTTCGACAGAAAAAAAGTTTCAACAAAAACAAAGACAGAGGGGGAAGAAAAAGGATGAAGTAAAAAGTAAAGCACTACACAAAGAGAACTGTAACCAACAATATCTCAAAGGCCACTGCCAGGAAGCATCACTGAAGTTCTCTGTGCTTTACACATGCCAACTTCACAGCACTACATTCATCAACATTACAGGTGAGATGTTCAAGTTAAATGAATTGCTAAATAAGTCTCCTATTTTCTGCCACAAAATATTTATCTTTAATACAGCTCCAGGTTCTATTACAGAACTCACTACTAATTAACACCGTGAAGTCTATTAACCAAAAGGTTTTCTCCTAAACCAGCCTTGGGAGGACAGCCTATCACGTACATTGTCAATCATCTTTTTCTGAATAGTCTTCTTTACATCTTGGACCTTCTGTCCTTTAAATCCATCCACCAACATTACCTAAAAGGATGAGAAGTGGGGGGAAAAAAACAGACAAAACAATTAAAATTTGCTTTGTGCTCCTTCCAAACTTCTACCTGCAACCAAGGTATTTTTAGTGTGAAATTTATCACATTTATAATCTTAAGTTTTTATTCTGCCATAGCTTAAACAACTTTTATTTATTTATTTGTTTGTTTACTTATTTATTTATTTATTTATTTTTAAGATTTTATTTATTTATTTGACAGAGAGAGACAGCCAACGAGAGAGGGAACAGAAGCAGGGGGAGTGGGAGAGTAAGAAGCAGGCTTCCAGCGGAGGAGCCTGAAGTGGGGCTCGATCCCAGAACGCCGGGATCATGCCCTGAGCCGAAGGCAGACGCTTAACGACTGAGCCACCCAGGCGCCCCAACAACTAATATTTAAAACACACTTGTTTTTCTTTTGGTGTAACTAGGATAGCTATCATGAACATGATTAGGAAGGAACACTCACTTCCTTTCCATTTCTCAGATTTCCATGTGGAGAGAATTTCAATATGCTTACTCACTTCATTCCTGAAGGCTTTGGGAAAATAAACTGAGTGCATGCAGCTCAGCCCCATTTAAACTTCTGTTTCCAACTATGCCTATTGGCAGTGAGCATTTTCCTTTGCTTGGCCATGTGATAAACCTGGCCCTTACAGGAAGGCCTGTTTTTCAACTCTACCTTTTAGGTAGTGAGGAAATTTAATTCTAGGTCTAAGTATTTGCTTGCTCATTGCTGTCACAGATCTAAGCCACACAATCCCCTTCCAGCTGACGTTCTGATCTTCAGCTATGTGACTGCTGTTTCTCTCTGAAATAGCTTCTATCTTTTTTTTTTTTAGATTTTATTTATTTATTTGACAGAGAGAGACAGCCAGTGAGAGAGGCAACACAAGCAGGGGGAGTGGGAGAGGAAGAAGCAGGCTCCCAGCAGAGGAGCCCGATGTGGGGCTCGATCCCAGAACGCCGGGATCACGCCCTGAGCCAAAGGCAGACGCCCAACGACTGTGCTACCCAGGCGCCCCTGAAATAGCTTCTATCTTAAATGGAAAAGACACAAGTTCTTTTTTGACTTTCCAACCGTCTAACATGCCAAAATGCTTTGTATCTATTTAATTCATCATTATGAAATTATACTTATTGATCATTATGGCACAGTGGTTAAGAGCACAAATCCTAGGGGAACCTGGGTGGCTCAATCAGTTGAGTCTGACTCTTGATTTTGGCACAGGTCATGATCTCAGGGTTGTGAGACTCAGCCCCACCTCGGGCTTAAGATTCTCTCCCTCCCTCTGTTCCTCCCCCCACCCTGCTTACACACACCCGCACTCACTCTCTCTCAAATAAATAAATAAGCAAGCAGGCACAAATCCTAGAGCCAAGCTGCCCAGTGTGAGTACCAGTTCTGCCACTGGCTACCTATCTGACTGATCTTAGGTAAATTACTTAATATCTTAGTACCTCAATCCTCATCTGTAAAATGGAATAGCGCCTACTTCACAAGGTTATTTTGAGATTTAAATAAGTTAACATGTAAGTACTATATAAGTGGTGGCTTTTATTATCACCCAAAAAGTATAAGTCACTTAAAAAAAGACATATAACCAATTATGATTATCTAGAAAAATGAGAGTAAAGGTAAAAATAAAGAATTATCATTCATTGCTTTAAAAATCTTCATTTCAACCTCAAGTCACTAGTAACTTGGCTGGATTTTTACTTTCTCTAGCTTAGTCTTCTTTCCACGGAAATGTAAGCCACATTAACATATGCACAATTAAGGAGAAAAGAGAGGTTCAAAACATGTTTTTTGTGCTCACCTGACATTTAGTACGCATTAATAAGTAAATTAATGAACTGAATAAAAATGCTCGGGGCGCCTGGGTGGCTCAGTCGTTAGGCGTCTGCCTTCGGCTCAGGGCGTGATCCTGGCGTTCTGGGATCGAGCCCCACATCGGGCTCCTCTGCTCAGAGCCTGCTTCTTCCTCTCCCACTCCCCCTGCCTGTGTTCCCTCTCTCACTGGCTGTCTCTCTATCAAATGAATAAATGGAATATTTAAAAAAATAAATAAATAAATAATAAAATAAAATAAAATATGAACTCCTCGATTAAAGGAGCAAAAGAAGGAACCAGGTATTGCCCATGCAATAAATCCATGGAATTTATTGCAAAATAATATGAACTAACTTTAAATAATCTTCTCAGTAAACTCATTTTTTAGATATTCTTAGAGGACACAAAAATATAATTTCTGTAAATGCTATCAGATAAAAAATAGATTGAAAAAAGAAATCTGGAGGGGCTCCTGGGTGGCTGTCATTAAGTGTCTGCCTTCAGCTCAGATCATGATCACAGGGTCCCAGGATCGAGCCCCAAGTTGGGCTCCCTGCTCAGAGGGGAGCCTGCTTCTCCCTCTCCCTCCGCCCCTCCCACTGCTTGTGCTGTGTCTCTCCTCTCTTTTTCAAATACATAAATAAAATCTTTAAATAAATAATAATAAAAAAAGAAATCTGGAAACAGAAGAACATAGTCTCATATTAATCTCTCTCAAATCAGTATATATTTGAAACTATACTGAATTTTTCTATTTTTTTCCTAATCATTGAAAAAATTACAGAGCAAAACTAAAAAATTATTACTTACACCATCATAAAACCCTTTTAGATATAACTTCTCCTTTGCTTCTGCAAGTTTTTCTCGGTCATTCTGGCTTTGAACTTTCAAATCATCACAAATGGTTACAGCAGAAAGATTTCCAAAACCTGGGATTTCAATGATTGGCACCTGTAAAGAACAGCAATGTCAGGAAGTTATTCACACTGAATGAGCACAAAAACAGCTCCATGGGGCATAATCCTCTTGCCTCTACTGTTCAATGAAGTCATTTCAGTTTTTATGTATCATTACAGAAGCACCACACATCAGGCAATCACAGTGACTAACATCCAGATATGAATTTGTCTTTCTACTCTCCTCCAAAGGAACTACATAAGTTCTCTACACCAACCCCCAAATTGTCCTCCCTCACTACAGAAAACACCTTCTCCAGCTCACAACCCTACACTAGCATAGAATTACTAAATAATAAATTGTGAAACTAGGAAAATGATGTAAACAATTAAATTTTATGGATGGTCTTATTTCTGGTTTATGATAAGTCTTCCAGATTCTTCATGAAAGTTATTTGCTAGTGATTAAAATTTTTTTCTTCTCCAGGCACTAATATGAAAACATAAGCATTCACGACTAATATGGCAAAACTCTGTCTTTAGAAGCTTGGAAACAGGCCACAGTGGCAAAATAAGCGACTACAAAATTGGTGATGCTAAGAAAGTCGTTTGTTCCAGAATTACAGGTGCCGGGTGCTAAGAAAATGCTTATTGTTGGTCTCTCACTCTCAACTGCCATAGCAGATATCAAATAAAGTAAGTAAACTCTTATGCAAACTTCCTCTCATTTTTTTATATTCACCAATTATTCAATTTTGTTACAAGGAAAATGTTAGCTCTTTTTTTCACTGATAAAGAGATGGGTGTGAATATTCTGAGTCACCTAAGTACTCACCGGCTCAAATGGCAAGACCATGTCATCTCTAATTCCATACTTTGCTCGTAAGGCCTACAAAAAAATTTTGCAAATTAACACTCATGATCAGCATTAGTGGCATTATCATTGACAGAACCAACACCAAAACTTTTTAAAATTATTTGTTCTCCACTCCATACAGAGAATTTTTTAAATTTTACAAAATATCTCAAGAACGGACCTATGACTTTTAAAAACTCAACTGTTTAAGTTAAGAGTGAATGGCTTAAATGATGAAATAGTAAGCCAAAAGTAAAAATTTACACATACACTCACACACACCCCAATGAAAATGAGGTTCATTTACTAGGTTGCAATGAAAATGTGAGTATCAGAAAAATTTTTTTAAAGTTTTATGAAACCCATCAAAACAGATTTAAAAAGAAAAATCACATGATCCTATCAACAGATGCAAGAAAAGCATTTGACAAAATCCAACACTCAGTCATGATAAAAACTCCTAGGGGCGCCTGGGTGGCTCAGGTGGTGAAGCGTCTGCCTTTGGCTCAGGTCATGGTCCTAGGGTCCTGAGATCAAGCCCTGCATTGGGCTCCCTGCTCGGCGGGAAGCCTGCTTCTCCCTCCTCCACTTCCCCTGCTTGGGTTCCCTCTCTCGCTGTCAAATAAATAAATAAAAATCTTAAAAAAAAAACAAAAACAAAAACTCCTAATAAACAGGAACAGATGCAGACCTTCTAAACTTGATAAAGACTATCTACAAAAAACCAACAACTAACATCATACTTAATGATGAGAAACTCAAAGCTTTCCCACTAAGATAAGGTATGAGGCAAGGACGTCCCCTCTCACCGCTTCTTTTCAGTATCATTCTGAATGTCCTTGTTAATGCAGTAAGGGAAGAAGGGTATACAGATTGGGAAGGGCAACATAAAACTGTCTTTGTTCACAGATGAAATGAACATCTGTAGAAAATCCAAAAGAATCAAGGAAAAAAACTCCTGGAACTAATAAACTATTACAGCAAGGTTGCAGGATAGTTAATTATACAAAAGTTAACTGCATTCCAATGTACTAAGAATGAACAAGTGGAATTCAAAATTAAAAACATAATACCATTTATATGAGCACCTCCCCCCAAAATCAAATACTTAGGTACAAAAGTAACAAAACATACATAAGATCTATATGAGAAAAACTACAAAACTCTGTGAACAGAATCAAAAAACTAAATAAATGGACAGATATTTCATGTTCATGGACTGGAAGATTCAGTACTGTGAAGAGGTCAATTCTTCACAACTTATCTACAGATTCAATGCAATCTCAACTGAAATCCCATCAAGTTATTTTATGAATATCAACAAATTGATTGCAAAGTTTATACGGAGAGGCAAAAGACCCAAAATAATCAACTCAATATTGAAGAACGAAGTTGGCTTCTGGCTTCAAGACCTCCTATAAAGTTACAGTAATCAATACAGTGTGGTACTAAAAGAAGAGACAAATAGTTCAGTGGAACAACACAGAGAGGCCAGAAATAGACCCCAAAAATATAGTCAACCGATCTTTGACAAAGGAGCAAAGGCAATACAGTAATTCAAAGACCGTTTTTTCAACAAATGTTATTGGTACAACTGGACTGGTACAACTGCAAAAAAAAAAATGAATCTAGACACAGACCTTACATTGCCACAAAAATGAACTCAAAATGGATCACAGACCTAGATGTAAAACACAAAACTATGGAATTCCTAGAAGATAACGTAGGTGAAAACTTAAATGACCACGGGTATGGTGGTGCCTTTTTAGATACAACATCAAAGACACAATCCATGCAAGAAATAATAAGCTGAACATCATTAAAATCAAAAACTGCTCTGCAAAAGACAGGATCGGGAATTAAAAGACAAGCCAAAGATCATGAAAAAATATTTGCAAAAGACACATCTGATAAAGGACTATTATCCAAAATATACAAAGAATTCTCAAAACTGAGTTATAAGGAAAAAAACAATCTGGGTCACCTGAGTGGCTCAGTCGGTTAAGCGTCTGCCTTAGTTCCAGCTCAGGTCACGATCTCAGGGTCCTGGGATCAAGCCCACATCAGGCTCCTGCTCAGTGGAGACTCTGCTTCTCCTCACTCTCTGCTCCCCCACTCGTGTGTGTGTGTGTGTGTGTGTGTGTGTGTGTGTGTGCGCGCGCGCGCGCGCTTGTGCACACCGGTGTGAATGGCAACCTGATTTTTTAATGAGCCAAAGACTTTAACAGACGCACCGCAATAAAAGAAGATACATAGCTGGCAAATAAGCAAATGAAAGGACCACATCATGTCATCAGGAAAATGCAAATTAAAACAACAAAGAGATATCACTACACACCTATTACAATGGCCAAAATCTGGCTCAATGACACCACCAGATGCTAGTGAGGATGTGGAGCAACAAGAACTCTTATACACTGCTGGTGGGAATGCGAAATAGTACAGCCACTTTGAAAGACAGCTTGGTGGCTCTTTCAAAACCAAACATATTCTTACCATAGGACCCAGCAATCACACTCCTTGGTATTTACCCAAAGGAGCTGAAAACTTATGTCTACACAAAAACCGGCATACGGATGTATACAGCAGCTTTATCCATAATCACCAGTGCTTATTAGCAACCAAGAGTTCCTTCAGGAAGTGAATGGATGAACTGTGGTACATCCAGGTAGCAGAATTTTATTCAGCGCTAAAAAGAAAATGAGCAATCAAGCTATGAAAAGACACAGAGAAATTTTAGATGCATATGAGTAGTTGAAAGAAGCCAATCTGAGAAATCTACATACTGTATGATTCCAACTATATGACATTCCAGAAAAGGTAAACTGTGGAGACAGTAAAAAGATCGGTGATTGCCAGGGGTCACAGGGGAGAGAGATGAACAGAAAGAGCACACAGGATTTTTAGGGCAATGGAGATACTCTCTGATATTATAATGATGAATCTGTGTCATCATACAGTCGCCCAAACCCAAAGAATATACACCACCAAGAGTGAACCCTAAGGTAAACTATGGACTTTGAGGGATTATAATGTGTCAATGCAGATTCATCATGGTAACAAATGTACCCCTCTGGTGGGGATTTTAATAATGGAGGAGACTGTGCACGTGTGAAGGCAGGGAGTATATGGGAAATCTCTGTACCTTCCTCTCCATTTTACTGTAAACCTAAAACTGCTCTAAAAGTCTTTTAAAAAAAGATTCTATGAAATATTATACTTAAAATTCAAAACAAAGGAAAATATATAAACATCAAGAAATAAGGCAGAGGGTAATAGTTCAAAGATATATGAAAGCTTTTTAGTCTAATTTCACAGTTAGTTCACTGGTACCTAATTAGATGATAAAGAAGAAACAAGAACATGAAACTCGGATACCCACTTGCTTTTTCTTCAGATCTCTGAGGGCAGCAAAATCATCAGGAGAGTCAGAAGGAACACTTGTGACCACACCAGTGCCTTATAAAAGAAAGTGTGGAATTAATTAATACAACCAGAATGCAGTTATCAAATTATTTCTAGAAAAAAAGAAAGAAACTCTTTACCTTTATCCTCTTTTATGGTGAGCATTGGAAGAACATAGATCACCTTATTAGATGTTAAAGGTGCAGAAAGGGATGCACCAAGAATTTCCTGTGCAACAAAAAAAAATCAGCATGAAGGTGAAAAAACTTTTTAACCATTAAAATTTAAAACAGTGTTAATATTTTTAAGCCCTGAGAAGTTAGTATTCAAAAAATATATGAAGTAAAACAGAACATCTTCTTTTATACATAATTATTAGTTATAAATAATTATGATATCCAAATGAGATGTGGTAAGGTTGTGAGGAAATCAGTACACTAATACATACATCGCTTGTGACAGTGTACTTCTTGAGGAAAACAATATTGGAACCATAGCTCAAGAGACACAAAAATGTTCCCACAACCTGGACCCAGCAATCCAATCCTAGGGATTTACCTCAAAGGAAAAAATAACTTTTTTTCTTTGAGAAGTCTGCCCAATGCTGTGTTAACTACAACAGCAAGATCTGGAGACAGCTAAAACTTCAAAGGATAGAAAAATTATTTAACAAAATATGAGATATCAACAAAATAAAATACTGTATATCCATTTAAGACAATGATTACAAAGAAGAACTAAACGAAAAGGATATAACCAGTTTCTCTTAAAAAAAAAAAAAAATCCGAAGATTCAACAATACTGAACCCATACTCTCGGAAAGGCAACGAAGAGTTTGCAGCTGCTTGTTGAGCCAAGGAATACACTTTGCAATTCCACAGTTCCCACCCATCCGCTTTATTCGTAAAGAAGCTACTTTTATAGTCACATGGGTGAAGGCTAAATAACATAACAGTCTTAAGGGCTGAAAGCTATTTTTTAATTTATACCACGCACTCCAGAATCTGCTCAAATTTACGTGGAAAGAAACTGCATTAGGAACAGAAAAAAATCTGTGTTATTCACACAATTCCTAAAAATGTCTCAAACAGAACTTCAACATCAGGAACTAATGAGATGCGGCAGCACTGCTTATCAGAGAAAAAGACAGGAAACTATTCAAATATCCATTATAGAGAATGGTTAAATAAGCTGTGGTAGAGCCAAACAATGGAATACTATGTGGCTGTAAAACAGAAGATACAAGGAAGCTCTGCGCTGATTAAGGCAAATACCAAGACATAATTAAATAAAAAAGCAAGACGCAGAACAATGTGATAAAGTATACTGCCATTTGTATATTAAAAAGAGGGAAGGGTGCCTGGGTGGCTCAGCTGGTTAAGCATCTGACTCTTGATTTTGGCTCAGATCATGATGTCAGGGGAGTGGGATTAAGCCCCAAGTCAGGCTCTGCACTCAACAGGGTATCTGCTTGAGATTCTCTCTCTCTCTCTCTCTCCCTCTGCCTCTGCCCCCTGCTTGTGCATACACTCTCTCTCTCTCAAGTAAATAAAATCTTTATAATAAAAAGAGGGAGAAAGAACATACAGGCACTTGCTTGTTCATATGTGAAATATTTCTGGAAGGACATATAAAACAGTGATTTTAGTGAATGCCTACGGAAGGGGAAACTGAGTGACTAAGGATATATTTTGTATCTTTCTGGCTTTCCAATTTTGAGTCCTATGAATGTGTAAAAATTAAGTCCAAAAGTGAGTTTACAAAATAAGCAAGAAATAAAAGTTCAATTCAAAAGAAGAACTAAGATAGTATTCTATCAACTTTCCCTTTTAAAATGCTATTTATTGGGGCGCCTGGGTGGCTCAGTTGGTTAAGCGTCTGACTCTTGGTTTTGGTTCAGGTCATGATCTCAGGGACATGAGATCGAGCCCCACATCAGGTGCTGCTCAGCACTGAGTCTGCTTGAGATTCTCTCTCTCCTTCTCCCTTTGCCTCTCCTGCTCATGCTTTCTCTCTCTCTCAAATAAATAAAACCTTTTTTAAAAAATAAATAAATAAATGTTAGTTATTAAGATACCTAAGACCAGCATTTACCAAAGGGAATATAATATACTCTGAAATACCAGTAAGTAAATAAAATGTAAGGCTAAAAGCTACATAATCATCCAGATTTAGTTACTATCAACCATGATTCTTCAGAAAAAAAATGGCTGCAATTCTATACCAGGAATGCAGGTAATCATCTTCTACTGCAGCTGTTAAATCTTTTGGGGAGCACTGTCTCTATTCTTCAACCAGATACTTACTAAACTGAAACATAAGACTCAAAAATTCCATGGTCATATAGTCACACAATGAATACTGCACAGCAATAAGAACAAAACCACTGCTACACACATGTATGAATTTCAAAGACATAATTTGAGCAAAACAAGCCAGACACAAAGAGTACAGATTATATAATTCTGTATATAATTGGTGACTTATATCAGAGCAGTGGTTACCTTTGCAGGAGAGGGGTGAGTACTAACTGCAAGATGGACAAGAGAGCACTTTCTAGACTACTAGAACTGTTCTATACCTTGATTTGGGTGGTGCTTGCATGAGTGTACACACGTATAAAAATGCACCAAAATACAAACTTCAGAATTTACAGGGGTGCCTGGGTGGCTCAGTCGTTAAGCATCTGCCTTCGGCTCAGGTCATGATCCCAGAGTCCTGGGATCGAGCCCTGCATTGGGCTCCCTGCTCAGTGGGAAGCCTGCTTTTCCCTCTCCCACTCCCCCTGCTGTGTTCCCTCTCTCGCTGGCTGTCTCCCTGTCAAATAAATACATAAAAATCTTTAAAAAAAAAAAAAAGAATTTACACACTGCATTGTATATATAACTCAATTAAAAAGATTTTTTTCAATGTTCTTTCCTCAATTGTTATGGTTAAAATTTTCCTCTAAATTTAAGCACTAAAACAAAAAATCTGCTACCCAACTCACCTCTCCCATTAATTCCTTAACAACAGGCACCACTCCATTGTGTTTGGTAAAGCCCTGGTATGACATATTCCTGGCAGCTCTTTGGGTGCAGATGAATATATCACCATTCCCCGTCTCAAATCCAATGTACTTCATATCAGGGCGAACCCAACAGTTGGTCTGTCCAAACATGGTCTCAGGTCTGAGAGTAGCAGCTACCAAGAAGGTATTTTTCCCTTTCAGGCCACTAAGAAGAAAAAATATGTTAATGCAAAAAAAGGTGGTGGATTCAATCACATCTGTTATTCCAAAAAGAGAAAGCAGTAACTCTTTAGCAACCTACCTTAATTTGGATGGGTACGGCTCAAGCACTTTCAACTTGATTAAAGTATATTCCTGAGGTCCCACGCCCTAAACAATCAAACAGAACAAAAATTTGAGAGGAAAACAAACTTGGATTAAACACACTAATCTATATGAGAGATCCGACTCAAATTTTTTGGATGGATTCTCACATTGTTAGAATAATTCTTTCTTCCAATGAGGAGATTGCCAGTAGGGAGATGACTATATTCACATAAAAATCTAACCTGGGGGCACCCAGGCGGTTCAGGTGGTTAAGCATCTGCTTTTGGCTCAGGTCGTAATCTCCAGGTCCTGGGATTGAGTCCCATGTTGGGCTCCCGGCTCAGTGGGGAGTCTGCTTCTCCCTCTGCTCTCCCTCTCTCTCAAATGAATAAATAAAATCTTTTAAAAATGTTAAAAAATAAAAAATAAATAAAGCTCTAATGTGAAAGACATTACTTGAAAGGGTTGCCTGGGTGGCTCAGTCAGTTAAGCAACTGCCTTCAGCTCAGGTCATGATCCCTCTGCTTCTCCCTCTCACTCTGCACCACACCGTCTCCAGCTGGTGCTCTCTTTCTCTCTCTCTCTCAAATAAATAAAAATCTTCAGGGGGAAAAAAAAAAGAAGTGACTTGAAAGACCACCCTCCCACCCCACACCAGATCAGAACCCATAAAGGAAGCCCAGACACTACTAAGTAAAAACAGTTGGCTAAGAGCTCACTTGAGTGGAGGACAGGGGGAAAAAAATTAGAGTAATCACCCAAAATGGTGTTTACCAAAATGAGAGTCAGAATATGTAATCAAACAATCCCACAGAACACACATCAAAGAAATACCCTGGAGCTGGGGTCAGATGATGTGCATTCAAAACCTAGCGTAGGCCATTACTAATGGCTTGACCCAAGGGAGTCACAGTCTCTCTGAGCCTTCATTTCTTCATCTGTAAAATAACCGTACTGTGACTCACACAGGATTGTGCTGAGCAGCACATAAGACAATGAACAAGAAAATGCTTTGAAAACCTATGACATACTATTGGAATTTAGGATACTGCTGTGGTGTTGACTACATTAAAACTTAACAGAGTCAGTAAACTGGGTCTTCCAAATTCAAAATTTTTATCAACTCTCACTTCTATTAGGTAAGTCACATAATTGAAAGCTGACTTCGAAAAGTAGTCACTAGACTATAAATGCATTCAGAGATGGTAATAAAGGAAGATGCACTCATAGGGAATCCTAAGGTCAGATTCTGTCATTGTTACTGATTCACTGTGCCATGGCTTTAGGCAAATCACCCTGGCTTCACTCAAGTATTACAAGGAATAATGCTACTAATGTGTCCTACAGGAATGTAGAGTGAACTGATGTTATGCATGGCCAGAAGTACTTTGGAACTAAGCAAGCAAATACATGATCAAAGCAAGTATAAATGGAATCTGTGTACATCAGTTAGCCACATATCTCATTACCTTGCCCCATGCTCTCTTTTTTAGAGTTGTGTATTCTCCAGGCAGTGCTTCTCAAACATTAGCCTACATGTGAATCCTATTGAGAGCTTATTAGAGACGGATTTCTGGGCTCCACCCCCAGAGCTTCTGATTCAGCAATTTGGGGGTGAGGCTCAAGAATGTGCTTTTCTATCACAAGCATATGCAGCTGGTCCTAGCAATGCTCTTAGAGTAACAAGGTCCTAGACAAGACACAGACACCTACAGTGCCATTCTGCCTCCCTCTTCAGTCACCAGAATACACCTCAGCACTGGAATAAAATTATTTCTAGCTTCCTGATCTATTCTGTAAACTCTATGGCCATATTATAAAATATTATAATAGCTACTCTATGTCACAAATAATTACCTCTCCAGTTTGCCTGTCATGATCCATGCAAGGCTGTCCGTCTTTTGGAGAATAAATGGTATATCTAAAAAATAAGTAAGTGACAAATATTATTATAATATACAAGTTCTATCCTAACATATTTGTCTTTGTTGCTAATATCTTACAATATTTCTTCTAACTAAAACTTCTAACTGAACAAATGTCTACATCAATTATATATGCTTTTATGAGTAGTTGTCAGCCTAGTTATTTAATGAAACCTTTCTGTCTTCATCAAAGGTAATACCCCAGAAAAATATGCACTGACCTTGGCTTTGTGGTATGAAACAAAAGATTATGAAATATAATTTCAGTTCTGAAATACAAGTAGCTTTTAATTAATCAACAGAATCAAGGAAGAATCTTAAACAATTTATAGAAAAAAAGGATAAACTAACACATAAATAAAATTAGTTTTGTGCTTGGCTGGAAATACTGAACAGAATCTTTAGGGAGATCATAAAAGCCAACACTATGAGAGGGAGACAAACCATAACAGACTCTTAATCATAGGAAACAAACTAAGGGTTGCTGGAGAGGAGTAGGGTAGGGAGACGGGGCAACTGGGTGATGAATATTAAGGAGGGCATGTGATGTAATGAGCACTGGGTATTATATTAAAAGAAAAAAAGCCAATATTTCTATTCTCCCTGTTTTTATTTGTCATAAACACCAAGAACCTCAGATGCATTAAAATACTGGTAAGACAAAAAAGGAAACAAATGAGACATGGGAACAAAAAGGAAAAATGTATAAAATGAGAAAGGATAATGGGAAAAAGAAGGCTATCTATCAAGCAGTGAATTACAGTGCAAGAATTATGATTTTTGCTTTATTATATTGAAGGACAACAAACTCACCGCTTCCCAAATTTTATTTTGCTTCTTTCTCTTAATGTTAGAAACTGCCACTTGACAAATGAATCATAGTAAGGATTAACATCAGTGGTGATGAAGGAACGACGCCAGTCTACCTATAGAAGAGAAAAGAAAAAGGTAATTTTTTAGAAATTTGTATAGATTCTCTGAATAAGAATTCCCACAAATCAATTATTTACTCTTCTACTCTTATTTTCCAACCTATAATTATATAAAACATTAAAAAGAAAACAATTTTCAGTTTCTATCTATTAAATACATAATATTAACTTGTGTTCATCAATTTTGAAATATACATATCCATATAGTAAGCATAAAGGAATTACAGTAAATTAAGAAAGAACACCTAAATAGTACCTTTATGTATACCTAAATATATAAACTAAACTTTGGCTTCTTCATATTCTTCGAACTGAATTCCCTTCTACTAATTGCTATTAAAACATATTCCAATATAACAAATATTTGTTCCAATACAACAAATATTTAAGTACTTCACTCCTTACATCAAGGCCCATAACAATAGCAGTACTAAGTCATTAGTGCAATACAGGTGGAATATACTGTTCTAAATTAAGAGGTGGTCCAAATCTCATATAATCATAAACACAATGTGTTCTTTGTATTTTCTTAAACTACGGAGGGTGATGGACATACCTTCAAACCCATTCTCTTCAGATCCTGAATAGCCAGTGGTGGGAAATAATCAAGCCAGTGTTCTGCTTCAGAAAATTTGACTATCTCTTCATCAGACAGACCAAGGGATTTCATAATGCCCCACTGATATTTAGAAGATCCAGCTTTAGCAGCAGCTTTACTCTGAAAATAACCAGTAAAAACAAACTCCATCAAGGACCAACCAACAACTGGTTAGCAAATTCCAGGATTGCAATAATTTTAAGTGAATAATTCGATTTGGTAATTTTTTATATTCCAAAACATGCTGTTGGTATGTCAGAATACTAAAGGATCTAGATGTACTATTTTGTCTGCTAAATTTTACAGTTCAATACTAAGACTCTGATACCAGAAAAAACTAAATTGTTGGAACGATAAAAAATTATCATCAAAGATGTCAGCACCAATCTCTATTTCCTTTTTTCTAATACCATATACATCTTTTTTTAGTTATTAATAAGCACTAACAAGAGTTTTGTCTTTTCCTAATATTTACCAATATCAAAAAGGCAACCAAATGTCAGGGGTTGGAGGTGGGTAAAGGAGTTAAACTATAAAACTATAAAAACTATTAAAAAACTATAAAACTATAAAAATGGGTGGCTCAGTCGGTTAAGCGACCGACTCTTGGTTTTGGCTCGGGTGGTGATCCTGGGGTCATGTGATCGAGCTCCACATCTGGCTCCCCCTGCTCACTTGCTCGCTTTCTCTAAAACAAATAGATAAAATCGTAAAAAAAAAAAAAAAAAAAAAAAAAAAAAGGAAGGGTGCCTGGGGGCACAGTCAGTTAAGCGTCAGAGTCCTGATTTCAACTCAGGTCATGGTCTCAGGGTCATGGGATCAAGCCCTGCATCGGGCTCCATGCTCAACAGGGAGTCTGCTTGAGATGCCCCCCCACTCTCCCTCTGCCCCTCCACCCCAACCCATGCATGCATGAGTATGCACCCACGCACTCTCTCTCCCCCACTAAAATAAATAAATAAATCTTAAAAAAAAAAAAAAAAAGGGCAGGGCAAGGAATTTTAGAGGTGATAGAACTGCTCTGTATGGTACTATGATATCAGAAACGTAACTCCATGTATTTGTCAAACCAACACAACTATCTACTACAAAGAGTGAATTTTATTGTATATATACTTGTTTAAAAAATCAACCAGGATATTGGAGGAATGGAAGATGAAATGTAGACTGTGACAAATGTATCTAACAGTATTATAAATACATGATACAACCACACTTTGAAGTGGGTTAAAAAGAAAGGAGCTTTATGGGGCGCCTGGGTGGCTCAGTAAGTTCAGTGTCTGCCTTCAACTCAGGCCATGATCCCAGGGTCCTGGGATCTACCCCACACTGGGCTCTCTGCTAACCTGGGAGCCTGCTTCTCCCTCTCCTTCTGCCTGCTGCTCCCCCTGCATGTGCTCTCTCTCTGTCAAATAAGCAAATGAAATCTTTAAAAAAAAAAAAAAAGAAAGAAAGAAAAAGAAAAAGAAAGGAGCTTTAGAAGTAACTTTGGGGGAAGCCTGGCTGGCTCAGTTGGTAGAACATGCGACTCTTGATCTCAGAGACCGTGACTTTGAGCCACACATTGGGTGTAGAGCTCATTCAAAAAAAAAAAAAAAAAAAGAAATAACTTTGGAAAAGAATGTGTTGACTAGCTTCTAAGGACAAATATTAGACAAAAAGCATATACAAACACTATGCTTCTGTTGGTAAAACTGTTTCTCCCAGGTGTATGGGTTAGCAATTCTGGAACTACTAGTAGACTAGGACTGAACAAATTGTATACTATAAATAATGAGAGCCAGGTTTCTCACTGTTGGAGAATGAAGTCACAAATTACCAAAGGAGAATGCTAGAATGAGGACCATGGTGCTAACATGGAGCCAGGAGTATCACTATGAGCTTTTTTTTTTTTTTAAATAAACTCTGCACCCAATGGGGGGCTCATACTCATGACCCCAACATCAAGAGTTGCATGTTCTACCAAATGAGTCAGCCAGGGGCCCTGCAGGATGAACTTTTTAAATGTATATAGAGATAGGTAAAGAAATATAGACAGGTGCATATACGTGGGTTACCAGGGTTATTATATATTTTTCCTAGCTCCTTCTACTGAGAAGGGCTACAATGAGTGTACCTAGTATTCAGAACTTAGCTTCTAAATACAATTTCTCAATAAAAGGAAACAGGATTCCTTAGAGAAGTGGTTGATTCCAGGCTATAACAGGGAAAATAAAAGATGAACCTGGAGTATGTTGGGCACTAGAAAATAATACCGTGCTTAAAAAAGAAAAGAAAAAAGATGGGGGCATGTCAGATAGACACAGGAGCCGACTGAAAAGACCCTCAATGGCCAAAACCAGAGCAAGTTGAGCAATAACAACCGCCCTATAACACCAGATAGTATTGGAGTATAACTCAAAGAATAAAATAAATATCCATGAATCCACACTGATATTTTTAAAAAGCCCGAATAAATAAGTAAATGGGGAAGAAAGGACACCTATTCCTTTTCAGAAGACTTCCAGGTAATAAATGTAGAAGGAATGAGGGAAATGGAAAATCACCATTAGAGCAATACAGTTACAATTGTTGCAGGCAAGAGCCACCGACAAATGCTAAAATTAGTGAGAAAATATTTAAAAAGATTTTATTTCCAGGGGCGCCTGGCTGGCTCAGTCACTTAAATGTCTGACTCTTGATTTCAGCTGAGGTCATGATCTCAGGGTCATGAGACTGAGCCCCACATCGGGCTCTGTGTTCAGCGGGGTGTCTGCTTGGGATTCTTTCTCTCCCTTCCCCTCTGTCCCTTCCCCGACCTGAGCCCCCGCTCTTGCTCAATCACTCTCTGTCTAAAATAAATAAAATCTTTTTTAAAAAAGAAATATTATTTCCATAACCTCAAAGTATCTCTCTCAAAATATTTATGAATCAAAGGGAAAAATGGAATCCCTACAGTAGAAAAACCTGGCGGACACCACCTAAGCCAAATGATCAAGGTTAACATCACACATAAGATATCAACATCATATACTCACTGATATTATGCCCTGAGGGGGGACACATCACCTCTCAGCCTATTCATGAGAAAGCATAGACAAACCCAAATTGAGGGACATTCTATAAATGATCTGACCAGTACTCTCCAAAAGTGTCAAAGTCATGGAAGACAAAGATGGAAGAGACTAAGGAGACGTGACAAGTAAATGCAATGTGGGATCTTGGATTGGACCTGCAAACAGAATAAGGACGTCAACGAAAAAACTGTTGAAGGTCAAATGAAGTTTGTAGTTTACTGAATAGCATTGTTAAAATGTTAATTTCTTAGTTTTGAGGACTGTACATGGTTATACAAGGGGAACTGAAGATTATGAGGGAACTCTGTTCTACCTTGCATTCCTTCTCTAAATCTAAATTATTTCAAAATAAAGTAAAAAGGGGAAAAACGCCATCAAAAAGTCAGAAAGATAATTTTTGTTTTTGTTCCTTTTTCAAAATTACTGAGCACTTTTTATGTGCCAGGTACTGGGAATACAAATATAAATTAGACAAATATAAATATAAAATTTGAACCAAAATAAACAGTATTAACCACCAAACCTTTTTCCCTTTAGCTTTATCCTTAATTATTACATCTTCTGTTTTAACATTGATTTCTTCCTCTTCTTCTTCTTCATCTGGAAAATCAGGGGGGCAACCGTAAAGCTCTATTTCTCTTTTCAACTTATCAGCACACGCCTATAACAAATACAATATTAGAGTGAAGTTCAAAATTCAAGGTAGAAACAATTTGCATTTTTTTGGTATTTCTACGGCCAACTAAAATTGACTGAGATTTTCTCCATCTATACACATGTGAATCATTATAGAAAACTCATATAATTCATGTATGTCAAAATTCAATAATTTATAAATTAGTATTTTACTTCATATATTCAGCCAGCATTTATTCAACAAAGTACTCAATGTAGTACACTATATATAGACATTAGAAGTACCAAAATATATAAAATAGTGTTATCATTTTGAATAACATAAATAATAGCATTTCTCAGTTTAAAGATTACTGTCTTATATCTTCTATCATCACCTCAAGCCCGCAAGGCAGACAGGAAAGGCATTAAATTAAAAAACACATGGGGGGGGGCGCCTGGGTGGCACAGCGGTTAAGCGTCTGCCTTCGGCTCAGGGCATGATCGCAGCATTATGGGATCGAGTCCCACATCAGGCTCCTCCGCTATGAGCCTGCTTCTTCCTCTCCCACTCCCCCTGCTTGTGTTCCCTCTCTCGCTGGCTGTCTCTATCTCTGTCGAATAAATAAATAAAATCTTTAAAAAAAAAAAAAAAAAAACACGGGGGCGCCTGGGTGGCTCAGTCAGTTAAGCATCTGCCTTCGGCTCAGGTCAAGTTCCCAGGATTCTGGGATCAAGCCCCATATTGTGCTCTCCTCAGCAGGGAGCCTGCTTCTCCCTCTCCGTCTGCCCCTCCCCTTGCTCATGCTCTCCCTCTCTCTGTCTCTCTCTGACAAATAAAATCTTTTAAAAGGTAAATAAATAAATAAATTAGAAAACACACACTGAGAGATGGGGGTTTAGCTGAGGTTATACAAACTGCCGATATACGCCTTTCGACGTGATACAGCAGGAGGTTTACACCTCACCAATACAGTATTCTTGTCAGAATATTTTAATCATGAAGAAACAATCGGAAAACTCAGATGATGGGGCATTCTACAAAATAACTGGCCTAAATTCTCAAACGACATCAATGTCATGATAAACTAAAAGAAACCAAGAAGAACTGATAACAAAATCTAACGTGTGATCCACAGCACACGAACTTAAACTTCTCCAAGGGGACAATGAGACTGTGTTGAGGCAGAATGCCCTTGACCTCCAAAGACGCATGCTAAAGTACTTGCAGGTGGCACGACATGATGGGTGCAACTTACTTTCAACGAGTTCATAGAAAAAGAGAGAAAAAAGTGTGCACGTATTACATGTGTGTGAACTAAAGCGACTATGGCAAACGTTAATACTTGGTATCTACATGTGAAAGGTATACGGGTGTTCATTGTCCTAACCTTTTACCTTTTCTGCAAGTTTGACATTTTTCAAAATAAAAGGTTGGAGAAGCAAAAGAAATGGGAGTTAAATGTCCCAATCCTCTTGTATTTAGGTAATCCTTTCAACTCTCATTGTCTGGCCCCTTCTTTACTGAGAATTATTCCTAATACACATTTATGACAAATGAAGACCTTTGCAAACATGATGAAAATATGACACAACTAAAAAAAAGCTGTTACACAAAAAAAGCTTTTTACTTGATGCTGACATCCTATACATCATGTGCACAAAATATCACGCTACTTTATTGTTAATAGTTATAATCTAACTTGAAATATGAATATGTAAGGTCACCAACAGAGATAGCAAAGTTACTTAGAGATACTTAGACCTTTTTGTGTGCCCTCTATGCACTTCTTCAAGTATCTTCTAAAAATTAATTTTCACAATAATTCAACTCATTTCAAAAACACGGCATTATAAAGTATCTGAAAATCCTACTTCAAGCTCTCAAATTGGACATTACATTTGCTTTAAGCTAAAAAGAGTAGGAACCAATCCCAAAAGCAATCTTACCTTAATAGGCATTCCAGTACAGTGTAAACCAAAGGGAAACAGACAAGTTTTTCCTTTCAGTCTCTGGTATCCTACTGCAAACTATAGAAAGCAAACTAAATTTAAATTATAAATTTGAATGCTAGAAAAATACAAAATGTTGACTTTTCACAAAGATCATCAGTTTAGCTTTCTTCTTCCTCTCCTCCTTTAGAAGGAAGTCATTCCAAAATTCTGCCCACTAGTCCTTTTTTCTGTCTTTTCACCATCCTAGGAATTACTTATACTTATTACACACTGCATATACAAATTAAATATAAGAATATCTTATAGAAGTAAAATATTAAAATTATGTTTAAAATTAAGGAATTCTAAGTTCCCTTAACAGAAAATAAATTCTATATATGCCATTTTCTTCAAAATAGTATTTATCAAAGACCCTCCACCCCATTATATTAAACACAGAGGAAACTTTACCTCACATTTGGATAAAGAAAATGTGTGTCCCAAATGAAGGCGCCCATTCATATACGGATATGGGAAGGTTACAAAGTACTTGCCCTTGCTGCAAAACAATCATGTAAAAAACAAAGTACAGAGAAAAAAATGTTAAGTTCCTTTTACAACGAAGGGGTGGGGCTAAGGGAATGTGTACTACAAACAACTTGTTTAAATTTTATTATTTAAGAGGCACCTGGGTGGCTCAGTCAGTTATGCGCATCTGCCTTCAGCTCTGGTCATGACCCTGGGGTCCTGGGATGGACAGCCTCATGGAGCACCTGCTCAGAAGAGAGTCTACCTCTCCCTCTGCCCCACCCCTGCTCGTGCTCTCTCTTTCTCTATCTTTAAAAATAAAAATTAAATTAAATTTATAAGTCTGGAAATTAAAAGCCCTCTGAAATTCAAACTTACTTTTGATTTAGAAAGAATAAGATATTTATAGGTAGATATCAAAGAAACAAATATCCTTGAGCAAATACTGGAGGTTTAACTTAAGCTAAAATGCTAAGTAAAGATAATTTACTAAAGATAATTTTAATACTCTTAGGAAACTGGATTAATTTAATGTTTTAGTGACTAAACAAGATTTGCCTTCATTAGATATTTATAAAGCAATTCAAAGTCTGTCAGGTGAAATAAAATATCCTCAGAATTACAAGATACATGGTAAATTAAGTTAAAAAGCACCTTTTAGAAGCTGTTTATTATGTTATATTCTCTTCTCTTACGAATCAAATGTATAATAAACATACATGTCATGCAGCACAATAAAATGAACACCTGTAGGCACACTATCCAACTGCTGGCCCCACGGAAACTACACTGTGTGCTCCTCACCCCTCTCCCACCAGAGATAACCACGATCTTGAAAGTGACTTTTGTCATTTCCTTGATTTTGAATAGCTTATATGTATGTCTGTCTCCTTAAACAATGTATCATTTACTTTGCTCACTTGTGAGCTTCACTAAAAAATCATATATTGGGGCGCCTGGCTGGCTCAGTCAGTACAGGAAGCAATTCTTGATCCTAGGGTCATAATTACGAGCCCCACAACGGGTGTAGGGATGACTTAGAAACAAAAAATTTTCACTCAATGTTACATTTCTAAGTTTCTTCAGTTCATTTTCTTTCACTAAACAACGCAGCTTTTTCAGTTGATTCTTGGTAACTTAAAATTACCTAAAATTGCCCCAAATTCTAAAACCAACAAAAGCTTCAAACGATAGGTTAAGTAACATCAGAGACTTTACATTACAACAATACTCTTAATGTTGTAAAAAAAAAAGAAAGAAAGAAAAAGAAAAAATTCATTAGAGTGTTGCTGAGCAGCAAGGAGGATACACTTGAAAATGAGAAAGTCCTGAAAAGTAGTCCAGACCCTGTCAATGCCTAGTAACCTTAAACTGGTTACTTAGCCTCCCTGTACCTCAGTCTTCTCATCTGTAACACAGGGATAAAAGTATTGCTAATCTTAAAGGGTTAGGAAGATTAAATGATACTATGCATGTTAAAAATGGCTTATTTCCTAATGCCTTTGCATACTGAACAATAACTTTTCGAGATTAGCTACTACTATAATTGTTGTCAATGTATTTCCTCATTATAAGAAGACATTTTTCTACATTTCAACATATCTGAAATTGAGATGCATCTTATAAAAGATGCATGTATTTATTACAGTACAGTTTTGGGGCAGTTATTTAGTTTTTGTTTTTCCCAATATCATAATCATTATCTGTGGACTGTCTTACAACTGATGCTTAACATCAAGGCAATACAATATTTATGAAATAAGACCTTCAAATACAGAAATCCTTTAAACTGTATACTTTGTGTCTCTGGAGATAATTACCTCTATAATATGAATCTCTAATAGAATGATTTCATCAGTCAGCAAAGACAAAACTTCAAAACATTCTCCTTTGTCTAAATACATAAAATATTAGTTAAAAAAAAAACTTTAAGAATTGTACAGTTAAGCGTCTGCCTTCGTCTCGGGTCATGATCTCAGGGTCCTAGGATCGAACCCTGGGTCAGGCTCCCTGCTCAGCGGGAAGCCTGCTTCTCCTTCTCCCCTACCCCTACTAATGCTCTCTTGCTCTCTCATTCTCTCTCTCAAATAAATAAATAAACTCATTAAAAAAAAAAAAAAGAATTCTATAGGAAGGACGCCCAGATGGCTCAGCTGATAGAGCATGTGACTTTTGATCCCAGGGTCGTGAGTTCAAGCCTCACAGTGGACATACAACTTGCTTTATTATTTTTTCCCTAAAGATTTTATTTATTTATTTATTTATTTATTTATTTATTTATTTGAGAGAGAGAGAAAGAGCAAGCGAGCACAAGCACAGAAGGAGGGGCAGGAGGAGAGGGGAAAAAGAGAATCTCAAGCAGACTCTTGCATTGAGAATGGAGACCAATGTGCAGCTCAATCTCACAACCCTGAGATCATGACCTGAAACGAAATCAAGAGTTGGACACCTAACCAACTAAGCCACCCAGGCACCCTGTGCTCACTCAAAAATGATAATAATAATGATGATAATAATAATAATTCCAAAGGAAAGAGGATCCTAATTTCAAATGCAGAAAGTAGAAGTTACCTCCTTTAGCATGTTTCACACATTATAAATACAATCTGCCTTATCCTTTCCACAAAGTGGTTCCTGTAGCCAATGGTTTTGGAAACACAAGGCGTAGAACTTCCCAAAGTATTACTCACCTAGTCTGGTTCTTTACATTAGATGCATCGACCTCAAACACTTTCTCAGTATCCCATTTCTGTTGGATTTCTTTCTCGATCTTCTTCAAAAAGTCTACTTTGGCTGTTCCTTTTCTTTCCTATTGGACACAAAAGAGAGAGAATAATCCACTCTATAATTTGACAGGCTTGCTTTAAAAAAAGTAGGTTCACAGAGAACTGAGCTGTTTCCTAAGACGTAATTTTTCCATGGTTATCCTGAATTTTAAACAAACACGATTAAAAATAAGGGTTATCACAATCTATTTTAAACCTCAAAGGGATGGTTAATGAATTACTTAAATATATAAAAAACTCTGAAGCACTTTTCAAAAAAAATCATATACTAAAACAGATACTGTTGTCAAACACTTACTGTTCCTATTTATTTAAAATGTATAAATACTTAGAAAGTACAGGATGGAGCAGTACCTGCTGGCCAAGATGCAATAATACCCACCAAAATAGGATGTTGGGACCCAGTGGGAAGGCTAAGTGAGCATTAGTCATCTACATGTTTCTTTCAAGGAACTGACAAAGAACTTCTCTCCAAATGGTTAATAGACTATTAATATGAAGTTAAAATGAAAAAGAGAATAGCAAGACTGTCTCTAGTAATATCAGATCTACATGGCAACATTGCCATCATCATTCCATTTCGGCTGAAACCGAAAGCAAAGCACACGCACAATCTCCCTATTTCCAAAAAAAAAGCAAGGTTAGAGCTTCTCTCTCAGTTTGTGATTCTGTAGAAAAAAAAAAAAAATTAGCTGCTAAAAGGAAGTGTGCCGAAGCTGGAGTGGAATGAACGCTTACAGAACAGGCAAGTGTGAAAGCTGGATGCCAATGGACCACCCACAAATCTAATTCTGTTTTGAAACTTACTTTTAGTTCCTAAAATTTTATTTTCTGGTATAAAGTTATTTGAACTGAAATTAGATTTTCTTCCCCTTCTTATATGCTAACATTCCCAGATTCTGCAGCATTTTCAAATGAGAAAATATCTGGGCTCTACTCATACTTTTTTTTAAGATTTTTTTTTTTTTTTTTTTTTTTTTTTTATAAGAAATCTCTACACCCAACATGGAGCTCAAACTTACAACCCTGAGGTAAGAGTTGCATGCTCTACTCACTGGGCCAGCCATGCACCCTTGAGCTCTACTCATACTTTGACAACCTACTAAACAGGTGACCTAGCCAAGTCACCTAACACCTGCAACTCAGTTTCCTTTAATTGTGCCTCCCTCTCTCCTTTCAAACAACAATTTAAAAAATGCTTCCCAATGGGGAGCCTGTCTGGCTCAATCAGTAGAACATGCAACTCTTGACCTTGATCTTCAAGCCCCACATTGGACACAGAGCTTACTTAAATATATATGTATACATATATTTTATATTACTTTAAAAAAAAAGTGGGGCGCCTGGCTGGCTCAGTCAGTAAAGCATGCAACTCTTGATCTTGAGGTTGTGAGTTCAAGCTCTCCGTTGGGTATAGAGATTACTTAAAAAAAAAAAATCTTAAAAAAAAAATCATGGACATAAAAAGTTTCTCCAGTAACCAAAGGAAAATGTAAGTGACAAGGAAATTTTTTGTTTCTATAAATCCTGACCGAATCATAATTGCTATGAGTGGAAATGGTATCAAAACACTAATCTGATCAAGTCACTTCCCTTTCAGAGATTCTCTGTAGCTGTCAGGATAAAGTCTATTCTGTAAAACCCAGCACCCCAGTCCCTTCTTGTCTAATCTCTGAAAGATCCCACCCTCCTTCCCTTTCTTTCATTCCCCCACTGCATTCCCACACTGCAGGCCCATTAAGGTATCTGCATTTTCCCAAATGTGCCAAGCTCCCTCTCTCACCTGAGCCTCTGTTCAAAGTATTTTCTCTGCCCTCATGCATCACCAATCTCTTTGCCTTGCTCACTCATCTTTCAGGTCTCAGCTAATCACCTGCACTGGTCACCAAGAGGTTACGATATGCCATTCTTAGTATGTTCCTACCTACCAATATTTCCCCTATGGCAGCACTAATCACACAGTGGTGCTGGTGTCTGTCTGTCTTCCTCACAGGACTACTGAAGCTTGTTCATGGAGGGGACTGGTAATTTGTTTCTCATTATATCCTCAAGGTCTAGCTTATAGCAGGTTCTCAACAACTAGCTGTTGAATATTTAAAGATTTTAAAAGAGAAGTGAATAATACATTGCCCACTTTTGCATATTGTGGCCATAAAAAAATAACAGACTAGGAACTAGGTGCATATGTGAATCAAGGCACTAAGCAATTTGGACTCTTTCCCAAGAATTTCCATAAAAGTAAGTGCGGTTGCATAAAGTTATTTCCTTTTCCAGGAAAGAATAAGGGCCTTCATCTACTCACTCCTGTCCATTTTTGCTAACCACCTTCATTCAGACCCTCAGATCCTTTGCTCCTTTTACTACAAAACCCTCCTCTAACAAGTAACTTGTAAGTTACAAGTCTCTACTTCCATACATGCAAACCGGTTTTCAATAGTAATATTCAAAGACTACCATTTGAAAATAAGGTACGGCAGAGACAGCAGATCACCTACCCACTGCCTGTCCTTTCTCTTTCTTCCTCGGCAACAAAAGCCCAGTCTTATTTCAGGTAGTGCATTAGAGGTGGTTAAATGTATTCTTCTAGGGGCGCCTGGGTGGCACAGCGGTTTGGAGTCTGCCTTCGGCTCAGGGCGTGATCCCGGCGTTATGGGATCGAGCCCCACATCAGGCTCCTCCGCTATGAGCCTGCTTCTTCCTCTCCCACTCCCCCTGCTTGTGTTCCCTCTCTCGCTGGCTGTCTCTATCGCTGTCGAATAAATAAATAAAATCTTAAAAAAAAAAAAAAAATGTATTCTTCTAGAATTCCCAGTTAGATAGGACCTATGTTCCAGCAAAGGAGTTTTGGGCAGAAGATTCCACCTAGCCCTTACAACAGCCTGCACAACTCCAGGGTTGCAGGCTGGCTCAGTCAATAAAGCATGCAACTCCTGATCTCAGGGCTGGGAGTTCAAGCCCTATGTTGGGTGTAGAGATTGCTTAAAAGTAAAATCTTAAAATAAAAAATAAATAAAAAACAGCCTGTACAACTCCTAACAGCTGACTTAACCTGTAAATAGAATAGGCAAAGTGCCTAGGCTGCCTATAAAAGCCTAGGTTGCCTATAGAACTCTTTGTCTAGGCAACCTATAGAACCCTAGACAAATTCCTTAAACTCTCTAACCTATAGGGGCTCACAAAAATATTTTAATTTATTTCAAAATCAGAAATAAAAAACAAACTTTAAAGTTTAAGGAAAAACTTTAATATATTTAATATTATTATTCCGCATTAACATGTTGATATTATTATTAATAAAACTTTAATATATTTAATATATGTATTTGGCAAATAAATGTAATATTATAAATATTAACATACTTTATACCAATGCAGCCTAGCTCATGAAGCCTAGTTTTACCTCCTACACTAGGGTCATGAGTGATACCAAATCCCACTGTACTATTACTAAATTCCTCTTTAATCAACCTGAGTTGGCTTCCTTCGCATGTACCCAAATGATCCCTAAGACATTTACCCAGCTGACCTGTGAACTCCTGGCAGACAGCAACTTTTAGAACTTTCATAGTCACCTCAGCTCCAAGTACAATGCCACAGACAAAAAAGTTACAGGACAAGTATCTTTTGCTTAAAAATGACTATGTCATGGGGCGCCTGGGTGGCTCAGTCATTAAGCGTCTGCCTTCGGCTCAGGTCATGATCCCAGGGTCCTGGGATCGAGCCCTGCATCAGGCACCCTGCTCCGCTGGGAGCCTGCTTCTTCCTCTCCCACTCCCCCAGCTTGTGTTCCCTCTCTCGCTGGCTGTCTCTCTCTCTGTCAAATAAATAAAATAAATCTTTAAAAAAAAAAAGTGTTCCTCCTTAAGAAAAAAAAAAACAAAAAAAAAGACTGTGTCATGTGGAATTTAAGGATCACAGGGGAAGAGAGGAAAAAAATGAAACAAGATGAAACCAGAGAGGGAGACAAACCATAAGAGACTCTTAATCTCAGGAAACAAACTGAAGGTTGCTGGATACGAGGGGAGTCGGGGGATGGGAAGGCTGGATGATGGACACTGCAGAAGGTATGTGTTGTGGTGAGCGCTGTGTATTGTGTAAGGCTGATGAATCACAGACCGGTACCCCTGAAACAAATAATACATTATATGTTAATAATAAAAAAAATGATTATTTCACCCACTTTAAAGAAGAACATGAAAGCAACAGTCTTCACAAATTATTTAGAACTATATGTTTCTTTTTATTGTTATTGAGCAAACTAAATACACGAAAACTCTTTTTTGAGGTTTCTGCTTCTCAGAAAAAATTTGCTCCTCAAAACATCAAAGTGAGTTGTAATGAAATCTGACTTTGGCCCCAGCACCAATTTGTTGTATAACCTTGGGAAGTCACTTGATCAATCTGAGCCTTAATTTCTTCACCAGCTATTTAACTAGACAATTGGTTATAATAATTAGTTAAAAGGTTATTTGCCAAGATCAGAGTTTCTAAACTTTGGCACTACTGACAGCTTAGACTAAATAATTTTTTGTGTTTTTGCCTTGTGCACTGTAAGATGCGTATAAGCATCCCTGGCTTCTAGCCACTAGATGCCAGCAACACACCCACCCAGACAAAGTCTCCAGACCAAATGTTCTCAGGGGGACAAAATCATCCCCAGTAAAGACTCTCTAAACTAGATAACAACTCTTTCGTATACTCATAGTATCCTGCACCTTAAAAATTTATGAACATTAACTTTTTTGATCTTAACAACAAGTGGGCAAACAGCTATCATTTCAAAGATGATAAATCTGAAGCTCAGAAGATCACCATATCAGCAAATGATCAAGTTGGACAAAACCCCTCATCTTCTGCCTTCTATTTCTACTTTCTCTTGAGACTCTGGCCACCTCCTAGCTCAACCACTTACTAGCTCAAGAACCCTAGACAAATTCCTTAAACTCTCTAAGCCTCCATTTTTCTACCTATCTATAAAATGAGAATAAAAATTATGCCTACCTTGTAGTAGCATATACACTTACTAAACTGTGTATTGATATAAAAACCTTATACTAAAATATGTCAAACACATACATATGGTGCCTGGAACTTGCATAAAATGAATCCTGAGGGATGAAGGGGCAAGGTCCAAGAGAGGGATAGATGAAACAATGTGGCCCTGAACTGCCAATTACTGAAGTTGGGCGATGGGTATATGGAAGTACCTAATACTATTATTATCTCTGTTTTGTTCACTATTTAAATTTTTCAAATGAAAGTTTAAAAACAACATTTTTTAAGTTGCTATTATGTTTATTATATCACATGCCCAGACCCCCTCTAAAAGTCTGATATATAACTAGAAGAGATTAAAACTGTCAAAAGCTCTAAAAAATAACTACTACTCTGGCATGAAGAAAATCACAGTTTGGTATTTATATATTCGATTATAAAATAAAAACTAATATTCTATACATGCTATCACATGGTCATTGTCGTAAGACACTTGGTAAGATTTCCTCTGGAAAGAGAAAACTTTCCTTATGGGAAGAGTTGTAAAAGAAATTTCCTAATTAGCTTACAACTGGGGGTAGCACGATGATTAAGAGAATGGGCTCCAGAATGGCACCAAATGAATTCCAATTCCTCCTCTGAGTAGATTTGATGCCTTATTTTCCACATCAGTAAAATGGGGATAGTAATAGCACCTACTTTAAGAGGGTTGTTTTGATGAAAAATTATGTAAAACACTAATGCATGGCACAGAATAAGCAATCAGTACTTTTTTTTATTTTTATCGTTACTTATTCTTTCTAAAGGGAGTTCTTATTGGATTTTTCCAATAAAACGAACTTTAACATCAACCCAGTATCATGACAGTGTAAAACATGAATATTTTCAGAGGCCAAGAAGTGAATAAAGTAAAACAATCATTTTTCAGAGGCCAAGAAGTGAATAAAGTAAAACAATCATATCTACCAGAAATGTTGCCAGTTTCCTTATAAAAATCTTAAAAAGAAGAAAAAAATGTATTGAAGTCTTTCAAACTGAAAGCCCATTCCCATCAACACCAAAAAAAAGAGAACGACCTGCAAATTCCACATTAGCTAAGGACATCACCGTGGGGGTATGGGGTTGGTGGAAGTCATTGAGCAACCTGCAACAGAAAAAAAAAGCCCTGGACCAGGACTCAGAAGGGATGTGTTTTCCTGGAAAGCAGGATGGCATAGTGACTGAGAAATGAGTCAATCTCTTTGAGTTCTAATCCACTTTCATCATGTCCTAGTTATGAGAAGTCGGACCTGTTAGTTAAGCAATCTAAGCCTGGGTTTCTTCCTTTGTAAACTGCAAATAAGAGTGCCTAACTCAAATAGATTAATGTGAAGACTCAATGAGACAATTCAAATGAATTGCTAAACACAAAGCATGACACATAATAAATGTTAGTTACTGATATTACTGGTCTTAACTCTACTAGAATTCCAACGCCAATAATTCTTCAACCCCAACAGGACCTATTGATTGTGACCTTTTTTCACTAATCCTTAGGCCCCTCCAATACCAAGTCCTTATCTCCATCCCTTAAATCCATCTATATAATCACTCCTTCACTATTTTCTTTACCATTCTTGCCTGGCAAAACTCCAACTCTCCTATGCACCTGCTCTGTTCCTTTAATCAATAAGCTGAAAGTGGCAGGAGATAAGAATTCAACCATGCTGACTGGCCTCAATTTAAATTCATGTCCACTACTGTCAAGTGACGCCCAGCAATACTACTAATTTCTGAAATCCACTTAGTTACTTACTCCTTCTAGACTAGTGCTTCTCAAACTTTAATGTGTATACTGTCCAATAAAGTAACCACTAGCCACATGTAACTTTCTAATTTTAAAATTATATTAAAATTCAGTCCTTCCACTGCACCAGCCACATTTCAAGTGCTCAACAGCCACATGTGGCTAATGGCTACCAAATTAGTGCAAATATAGAACTTTTTCATCACAGGAAGTTCTACTGACAGTAATGTCCTAAACAAGCCTCACTCCTAAAGCCTCCATCATTTCCTTTCAAATCCTTACTTTTAGCTGGTAATCTTGGCTCTTAATTAAATGAGAAAAAGAAGTGAAGAGAAAATTTTCACAGTCTTCCTCATCACATCTGCCTACCCACATGCACGTGTACCCATATAATCTGTCTTCTTTCCTGTTACATAGATGAGTGTGGTCCTGCTTAACCCCTCCACTGATGCACCTGATCTCATCCCCTCTACTCTATTCAGGAACAGCACATCAATTTTTCATTTCTACAGGATAATTCCTAGCATTGTGTAATTTCTAACTTTAAAAAAAGAACAAAAAAAGTCCTCTTTTGACCTTCACCTATTACCACATTCCTCTGCTCTCCTTTATAAAATTCCTAAAGAGTTGTCCATACCCAGGGCACCTAGGTGGCTCAGTCCGTTACCCTTTTCACTCACACTGTTGCTTATGCCTGCAAATCTTCTCCTCCATATAGCTGCCTGGCTTGCTCCCTTACCTCCTTTTTGCCACAATGTCACCTTCTTAGCAAAGACTTTCTTGATCATCCTTTTAAAACTGCAACCCTTCCCCACCTCACACTTAGTGGTCTCCCCTTTTTTTTTTTTTTTCTATACCACTGCTCTATTTTTTTCCATACTACTTACAGGCACCTGACATATTTTACCGTATATTTTAGTACATAACTCTCTCACACACATGTAAACACCATGGATGTAGAGATTTGTGACTGTTTTACGGGGAAGTGCTCAATAATTTTTTGTTAAAAGGAGGAACAAGGTTACCTACTCCTCTCTCTCTAAATAGGTTTTAGACACTTCGGTGAAATTAACACACGTAACATTAAGTAGGGTGTAAAGGTAAAGATATTAGTCCCTGGCTCAAAAGCTAGCAAGAAAAGGCACATCCTCACAACATTCACATCTTTAGCGTGGGGTCAAGGCATTCCCTTTCTTTAGAGAAGGATTTTTCCCTTCAGGACAACGGCTACCACAGGGAGCCCCTAGCTTCTGGCAAAAGCCGACAAATCAGCCACGTCCTAGCGCCGGGCTGAGGAGACTCTCTTCCCGCCAGAACTCACCGCCATGGCACCGCCCGGCAACTCTGCAAACGCACAACAGTGACCTCGGTGATTCTCTCAAAGCAGTAACTACCACCTTTCCCTTCTGTCTGGGGGGCAGATAGGCCTCCCACAACACTGAAGCACACTTTACACCTGATGAGGCAATCGCCTGCTCACTGCGAACTACTGCGTCGTGGGTCTCGGAGCCCGCCGGGAATTGTAGTTTCCAGACCCCTAGAGCCCAAGTCTAGCAGGCACCTATGGACTACAATTCCCAGAGAGCAACAGGATACCGGAAATTGACCCAAAGGGTCACGCCATGGTGACACACAGGTAGTGATGTCACTGGCATGCTGAACTACAAAGTCCATGAGGCTGTTCGGGATCCAGGCTGCCGCGAGCACGCCGCCCTGGCTAAGGTGGAGTTCCCCGACCTTCAACCTTTTTACCCTGCGGCGCTGGGTTGGGTGTCTGTCAGGATGCCAGGATGCAAGGTTTATTAGTCTTCAGTGACTGAGGTGCTAATTATGGCTTGCCACTGTGCACAGATATTTACTACTGTCGGTGGCATTCAACAGCCCGGAATCCAGACATTTTATAACCATTTATTAACAATCTCTGTTTTTCAGCGTGGAGGCTTGAAACCTACCGGGTTCCAGTGCCAAGCTCACACTACTTGAACTGTACTACCATCTAAGGCTGAGCTGTCCGATCCGGTAGTCACGAGTCACGTGTCTCTATTTAAGTTTAAATTAAAATTCAGTAAAATTTAAAATTGAGTTCTTTAATCACACCAGCCACTTTTCAAGTGCTCGATAGTCCGTGTGGCTCGTGGTTACGGTATCATCGGACAGCGCAGATGTAGAACATTTCCATCATAGGAAGAAAGATCTATTGACAAACAACTATCCAAGGCTTTTACTTTCTGAGGTCAGATTAGGTACTCTCACACGCATTTATTTATTAATTCAGTAAACATTTATAGAGCATCTACAAAGCACTTTCCAGGGGGAGGGGCAGTGCCCAGCCCAGAAGCGTGTCTTCCTAAAGGACAAGGGAAAGAAAAAAAATTTTAAATAAAAAGTTTAAATTTAATGACTTTAAAATTATACGTGCATATGTATATTTACATTTTTCAACAACTATTTTTGAGACAAAAATTTAATAATGGCCTAATGATGCCTGGCACATGGTATGGACTTGATAAAATTTGTTACATGTGGGGCGCCTGGGTGGCTCAGAAGGTTAAGTGTCTGCCTTTGGCTGAGGTCATGATGACAGGGTCCTAGGATTGAGGCCCACAAAGGGCTCCAAAGGGAGCCTGTTTCAACCTCTCCCTCTGCCCCTCCCCCCTGTTGGAGCACGCTCTCTCTCTCAAATAAATAAATAAAACCTTTCAAAAAATAAATAAAATAAAATTTGTTGCATGAAAGGATGTGAACAAGGAAACTTAGGGTATGGAGAACCTACCAGTGACTCTCCTGCCTCTGGGGTCTTACACACACAAATACTCTCCCTCACTTTCCATACCTTCTCACTTTAGCTACTAACAATTTAGACATACACATCCTGACAGCCCAAGTCTGGGTTAAATGTCCTCCCCTCCTGAATGTTCCCTGAAGCACACCCTTCCTGCCTTCCCTTGGGAAATTTCTCTCATTGATTTTTTTTTTTTAAACATGTATTTATTTATTTGAGAGACAGAGCACATGCTCCTGGGGGGGGGGGGGGCTGCGCGGAGGGAGAGAGAGAATCTCAAGCACCCTGCTGAGCATGGGTCTGAGCCCTGGCTTGACCTCACCACCCTGAGTTCTTAGCAGAAATCAAGAGTCGGACACTCAACCAACTGAGACACCCAGGCACCCTCATTGAATTTTAATTGCCTGTTTATTTATCACTAGACTGGAAGCTACATGACTGCGGAGACTGCCTAGTAGACTCTGGCACGTAGTACGGGCCTTATAAATATTTACTGAATGAATAAAAAAAGTGTCATGCTCCACAGCTCCCATAACTATGGTTACAGTTTCCTGTTCCAATTCTGCCCTTATCAGTACTATTTGTCATCTTTGATTCATCAGCTTCCAATTCACATTGGTAATTGAAATTATTTGTACAATAGATATTCATTGGTTACCTTCTGTGAACCTGACATAGAGCTAGGATATAGTATGGAACAAGACAGACATGGTCCCTGCCCTTAAGGAGCTTACAGGCTAAAGGGCATGAGAAAATAAACAGGTTATTATGTAATTACAAATTATGAAAAATCTATCCCTATTTAAAATGTCCCCATCCCCTATCCCCTATTAACCCATTTCCTATGTAAATGAGTAATATTTTTTTTTATTTTTAAGGATCACTTAGATTCCATTCATTCAACAAAAATTTATGTAGCTTCTACTATGTACAAGGCACCAGGCTAGATGCTGGAAATGCAACACTTTTTTTTTAAGCTTATTAAGTAATCTCTACACGCAACGTGGGGCTTGAACTCATTACCCTGAGATCAGGAGTTGCTCGCTCCTCCGACTTGGCCAGCCAGGCGCGCCTGGAAATACAACACTTGAACAAGACAGGCACAGTCACCTACCTCCTTCATAGCGATTGCAGTCTAATGAAAGAGGCAAACACTGAAGCAAATGGAGAGATGGAAGCCCATGGAAGTGTTTTAAGCGAGAAAGGGACATAGCCTTACTTGTGTATTATAAAGTTCTTTCTGAAGAAGGATTGGAAGAAAGCAAAAGTGGAAGAAGGAGGCTACTGCAATTGTCCAGGTAAGATGCGGGGACGGTTTAGATTATGGTGACGCCAGTCAAGGTAGAGAAAGGTAAACAGATTCAAGAGATACTTAGAGAATGAAATTTATTACATCTTAGTAATATGGCTTTTTAATTGAGAATTGTCAATTCTTTGCTATGCCGTATGGAATACCCTTTCTAGATAAATGAAATTAGAAAGGTAGCATAGTGGATAAGAATTCAGGCTCTGAATCAGACAGACTGAGTTCATCATTTTACTAGCTGGGTGACCTCAGGCAATTCAATTAACCACTTTGTAAAATAAGGGTCATAAAAGTAAGTACCTCATAGGATCGCTATGAGAATATGTATACATATAATAATATGTATATAAACCATATATACATATATGTGTATACACCTGGCATATAGTAAGAACTTTAAGATGTCAGCTATTTTATTATTATTTTAGGAAAATTGGTCTATAAACATTAGTCTGATTAAAAATAGAAAAGCTTACCTGTGCCCCATATTAATCTCTTCCCTAACCTAACTGAGAGACTTATCACTATATAATTGTGTGATACACCTTCTCCAACTGTCAGACCATACTGTTCATTCTTCAAAACTCCACGACAGAACTCACTTCCTCTTGGTTTTTTGTTTTGTTTTGTTTTTTGGTCCAAACTCACCCCACCAGTCACTCTACTAAATTCAACTGAATCAACACATCTCAATTTAGATCCATAAAGCTATAATTAGCTTTAGCTTGTCTCTGAGTCTCTTTGTGTTTGTTTTTCATGCATATTTACCTAACTTCCCTGTCTTCAAATGACAGAGTCAGAGGAAGGAATTGTGGGCACATCTTTTAATAATTCCATTTGTAGGTATGCAGCGCCCAATGAATGTGGTTACTTCCCTACCCTGTTAGACACCTTTTGTTTTTAAATTGGGTTTTTTTACATTAGTATTCTATCTTTACTTTTATACTTTCTGAACGGTGAACAGATTTTTTTTTTGTAATGTTATAAGCAATGAGTATAAAGAGGAAGAAGAAAGAATCCTCTGGGACTTCTGGGCTTAGCTGATCCTAGAGTTGCTCTGTGTGCAGCCTTTGACAGTGGATGGGAAGCAGAGGAAGAGTGTGTGGTGGTTGTGCTCAAAGGCTTTGGAGTAAGATGTCTGGGTCTAAATTGAGGCTCTGTCCCATGTTAGCTCTCTGTTCCTTCAACCTTGGGACTCTGGATCCGCATATGTAAAATGTGGATAATGATAATGCCTGCCTCTTGAGCTTGCTGTGAGAATAAAATGAGCTATACCAAGCAAGGCGATTAGCCAAATGCCTGGTTCATAGCAAGTGAATGTTCAAGAAATATTAAGTTAAAGAGAAGGAAGGAAGGAAGGAAGGAAGGAAGGAAGGAAGGAAGGAAGGAAATGAAAAAAAAGGATGGAAGGAAGAAAGAAAAGTGGAGAATACTGGAAGCCAGTTTGATCAGTGCTGCGGTCTGAATGTTTGTGTCAAAATTTATCTGTTGAAATCCCGAAGCCCAATCTGAAGATATTAAGAGGTGGAGCCTTTGGGAAGTGCTTAGGTTGGAAGGATGGAGCCCTTATGAATGGGATTAGCGTTCTTATAAAAGAGAATCCAGGGGCATCTGGGTGGCTCAGTTGGTTGAGCATCCAACTCATGGTTTGGGCTCAGGTCATAGCCTTGCGGTCCTGGGATCAAGCCCCGCATCGGGTTCCAAGCTCAGCAGGGATCTGCTTGAGATTCCTCTCCCTCTTCCTCTGCCTCTCTCCCCACTCTCTGTCTAAAATAAATAAATAAAATCTTAAAAAAAAAAAGAACCCAAACAAAATAAAACACACAGAAAAGGAACCCAAAAGCTTAGCACTCCCTTCCACTGTGTGAGTAAATAAGCAAAAATGTGGGACCCAGAAGAGGGCCCTCACACAGCCATGCTGGCACCCTAATCTCGCACTTCTAGGTTCCAAAACTACAAGGAATAAGCTTCTGTCATTTATAAGATACCCAGCCTGTGGTATTTGGTTGTAGCAGCCCAAAAGGAAATAATGAATGGAAATTCAAAATCTGACTGACATGAGCTAGGAACAAGGAGCCATGTTAATTAGGGAGGCTTAGGTATTAAGACAAATGTAACCAAAATAGAGAAGTTGCACTGCATAGGTACTAAAATTTTGAGAAACCTTTGTTGCCTAGATTTCTCCTAAAGTAGTGATACTTGTAATTATCAGGAATTAGCAATCACTCACTCGTGCTATGCCACCCCAGACTCAGGAACCACAAGCTTCAGCCTGCCATCTTGTCAACATTCCACAGAGGATTGCCAGCCATGTCATGGGCTCATATGGGAAACGTGACACCTGAGTCATCAAAACACTGCTTGTAGTTCCTAAATAGCTTACCTATCCAAATTGTCACCACCATTACCATCACCATCGTGGAGCAGTCCTAGGGCTCCCCAGGGAATGAAAGGAAGGTAAGAGGAAAGAAAGGAAGAAAGGGAGGAGAAAAAGCAAAGGAACAGCTAAAGACAAACAATTATTTATTAATGAGATTTCAAATTTGAGGACTATGTATATATATACATATATATTTTTTAAAATTTTTAAAAGATTTCATTTATTCATTTGAGACAGGTACAGAGAGAGAGACAGAGAGAGCACAGGTAGGGGGAGAGGCAGAGGGAGAGGGAGAGGCAAACTCCCCGCTGAGCTGGGAGCTCAACATGGGGCTCGATCCCAGGACCTGGAGATCATGACTTGAGCCCAAGGCAGAAGCTCAACCATCTGTGCAACTCAGGTGCCCTATTTTTTTTTTTTTTTTTGAAGAGAGAGAGTGTGTGTGCGTGAGTGAGTTGGGGGAGGGTGGAGAGGCAGAGGGAGAGAGAGGGAGAGAATCTCAAGGAGGCTCTATGTCCAGCAGTAGCCTGATGCGGGGCTCCATCTCATGACTGGAAGATCGTGACCTGAGCCAAAATCAAGAGTCAGATGATTAATAGACTGAGCCACCCAGGTGCCCCTTGACGACTGTATTTTTAAAATCTATTTTGTGCATTTACGACATTTAAGCTTCCTATTTTTACAGTATCAATGAAATGAGACTGCTCTAAACTATATAAATTGGGGGCACAACCATAGGCCTGCTTTTTTTTTTTAATTGGTCAAGCTCTCAACATCTTAGTAGCCAGAAGTCGGTATCTTTTTCTAGATGCTCCTCTGTATAGTGTCTGAGAAGGCAGGCTCTAGTGCTAGATTGCCTGGCTTTGAATCACAGACCCCCTCAACCCCTCTATTCCAAACTTGTTGTGTGACCCTGGGCAAACCACTTGACCCCTCTAGGACAGTAACATGGTGATAATAGTACTTATTTGGTAATATTACTGTAATGTTATATTAGTCATTTATTAATATTTACTGAGGATTGGGACACCTGGGTGGCTCAGTCAGTTAAGCAACTGCCTTCAGCACGGGTCATGATCCCAGCATCCTGGGATCAAGTCTGACATCACATCGGGCTCCTTGCTCAGCAGGGAGCCTGCTTTTTCCTCTGCCTGCTGCTCCCCACACTTGTGTTCTCTCTCTGACAAAGAAATTTTAAAAATCTTTAAACAAATATTTACTGAGCATCTATTACCTACCAGGTTTTGTTTTCAGTGCTAAGGAACAAGAAGGACAAAATTCTTGACTTCATGAAAATTTATATTCTAGTTAGGATTAGGTAGAGAAAACAAATAAATAAAAAATTCCAGGGGCGCCTGGGTGGCTCAGTCGTTGGGCATCTGCCTTTGGCTCAGGTCATGATCCCAGTGTCCTGGAATCGAGCCCCGGCTCCCTGCTCATTGGGGAGCCTGCTTCTCCCTCTCTAGCTTCTTCCTGCTGTGTTCCCTCTCTGTCAAATGAATAAATGAATAAAATCTTTTTAAAAATTAAAAATTTTAAAAAAATAAAAAATTCCAGACTATGAACAGTGCTCTGAGGAAGATAAAACAGAATTATGTGATAGAAAATAACCAGAGGAGGAAAGTGAGGTGTTACTTTAGATGGGATGGTCTGGGAAGGCCTTCCTAAGGAGGTGGTATTTGAGCTGACAAGAAAAAGTTAACCATGCAAATATGTATGGCAAAGAGTTCCAGGCAAAAGGACCAGAAAGGCCCTGAGGTGGGAAGGACCTTGAAATGGTTGAGAAACCAAAGATGCTTTGTCCTCACTCCTCTCTCCCCAAATATCCAGCATCCCTCCTCACATTCAACTGATGATTTCTTCTTAATTCACTGAAAACATAGAAGCAATCAGTAAAGAACATCCATGAGTTACATTTCCTACCTCCATCAACATGTGCTCTTTTCTCTACACACCATGAATAATCAGTTTCAATTAAAACCTACACAGCATTTGTACACTAAATCCCGTTCTTTGTTCCTACTAAGAGATTTTATTGTTGCAGTTGCTCCCCTCACCTCTCACATCATCAGATTTTCTTTCTCCATTACATCATACTCATCTGAATTCGTACATATCATCTCACCTAATGCAAGCAAGCAGACAAAGAAGCAAAAGAAAAACAGAAAAATGCAAGCTAACCCAATCTTCCCTACCTCACAATGCCTTCTAGTATCATCATTGCTCTACTCCTTTTTACAGTAAAACTCTTCACGAGAACAGTCTTACTATCTCTAATTCCTTTCCTAAACCTGTTCCAGTTAAGTGTTCATTCCCTCCACTCCGTGGAACTATGCAGGTCATCAGTGATTTCCACACTGCCAAATTCAGTGGTCAATTCCTTATCTTCATTTTACTTGATCCAGGAACTGTACATATGACACAGTTGAAAACTCCATCTTTCCTGAGACATATTTCTTTTCTCTCTGTTCTGCTGCCTTCCAAATAGGGGAATAACCTAATGGCTTTTCTAGATATAGTCACTTCCTAGATGATCTTATCCAGGCCTATGGTTTTAAACACAATTTACATGCTGATGAATCCCCAATTTTTAACACCAGGCCCAATCTTTCTTATGAACTCCAGACTCACAGATCAAACTGTCTACTTGACATCTCCACTTGGATTTTTGTATTATTAATCAATTATGCCTAACAAACTACCCCCAAACTTAGCGGCCTCAAACAATAACCATTTATTATCCTTCACAGTTTCTGTGGGTCAGGTGTTTGGGAGCACTTGACCAGGTGGTTCTGGCTTAGGGGTCATAAGATTACAGTCAAATGTTGGCTAGGGCTACAGTCATCTGAAGGTTTGACTGGGGCTGGAAGATCTACTTTTAATATGGCTTTTTCACAAGGCTAGAAAGTTAGTTGTGGCTACTGGTAAGAGGTCTCAGTTCCTCAAGATGTGGGCTTGTTCACAGGGTTGACTGTCATCCAACATGGCAACTGACTTTCCCTAGAACAAAGATGCACGGTAGAAGCTACAATGCTTCTTATAAGCTAGACTTGGAAGCCAATGGCTGTTCCTTCTAGAGCATTCTTTTGGTTACACAAATAAGCCCTGATCCAATGTGGGTAGAAAGTACACATGGGTGTGAATACTAGAAGGTGATGATCATTGGGAGCCTTCTTGGAGGCTGGCTATCATAATTTGTAATGTCTAAGAAAATATGTAACGTCTAATTTATGTCCAGTACTGAATCCATGATCTACCAACCACTGTATAAATCTGCTTCCCACTTGTTTTCCCCACCCCAGGCCAGTTACTCAGGCCAAACCCATTGGTGTCATCCTTGATTCCTCTTTGTGTTTTATACCAACAATCTCTCAGTAAAACTCATTTACTCTACCTTTGAAATA
The DNA here is from genome assembly GCF_024610735.1 of Ursus americanus. Taxonomy (NCBI): domain Eukaryota; kingdom Metazoa; phylum Chordata; class Mammalia; order Carnivora; family Ursidae; genus Ursus; species Ursus americanus. Next base: position 48,192,113 of record NC_142131.1, on the reverse strand, counting down.
TATCCAGAATCCAACTTCTTACCATCTCTTTCACTGCTATTCTAGTCCAAACCACCATTATCCTGTGCTTGGATTATTACTTCCTAACTGGTTTCCCTACCTCCCCGCTTTTATCCCTTCCAGCCCGATTACCATAAGGCAGCCATTGCATTCCTGTTTTAAAAAATTAAAAACTAGATCAGATAATTTTATTCATCTGCTTCAAGCCTTCGGGGTCTTTCAGTCTCACTCAGAGTAAAAACCTGAAGTCCTTACCATGACCAACAGGGTCCTCCATGCCCTGGCCTCTAACGAGTTCTATAACCTCTTTTACCAACACTTCCCTCCTGGCTCACTCCACTCCAGCTCCATTGCTCCCCACTTTCCTCAAATGTGCCAAACTAGTTCCTGCCTCAAGGTCTTCCCATGTCCCTGGAAAGCTCTTCTCCCAGATATCCATGTGACTAACACCCTTACTGCTTCCTGACCACTGATCAGAGAGTGCTTTTAAGTTCTCTCTCACTCTCTACCCCCACACTTACCTTTTTTTTTCTTAATAGAATGTATCCCACCTGTGTTCATTTGACATCATTCTCCTTCTCCTAAGATAGATCTCCAAGAGAATACCTATTTTCTTCACTGCTATATCCCCAGGGCCTATAACAGTACTTTGCATATCACAGGTTTTCAATAAGTACTTTTTTAAAGTAGGCTTCATGCCCAAAGAGAATTGAACTCACCATCCGCAAGAGTCTCATGGTCTACCAACTAAACCAGCAAGTTGCCCCTGGTATTTATTAAAAGAAAGGAAGGCTAGGGGTGCCTGACTGGCTCAGTTGGGAAGAGCATGTAACTCTTGATCTTGGGGTTATGAGTTTGAGCCCCATGACTGATGTAAAGATAACTAAAAACTAAATGAATAAACTTAAAAAAAAAAGAAAAGAAAAAAGAAAAGAAAAGAAAAGCTAAATGCAGGAGCTGAGGGCACCTGGGTGGCTCGGTTAAGCGTCTGACTCTTGATTTTGGCTCAGGTCATGATTTCAGGGTCATGAGATTGAGCTCCGCATTGGGCTCTGCATTAGGTGTAGAACCTGCTTGAGATTTTCTCTCTCCCTCTCACTCTCCCTCTGCCCCTCCCCCATCAAATAAATAAATAAATAAATAAATGCAGGAACTGAAAGAAGCTAATTCATGAAAAGTTGCTTGGCGGAGTGCCCGGCACAAGAGTATGAGTTATTATTTGATGTGTCCAAATCCCATAGGCTTATTCTATCTAAAGAAGAGAAGACAATTCACTTCTAATATCAGAGGAATAGGCAGAGGGAACCAAAGTCCAGTCAGTTCATAGTTGCTGTTTCCTGCTTAAAAAAAAAAAAAAAGTCACTACGGCAGTAGAGTTTTGAACATCTCTTCTATATACACTTCTAATCTGCAAGGATGTTAGACCTGGTCTAACACAGGTCTTAACACAGGTCCAGTGGGAACCCATGAAGTCCTCAGAAAATGGGGCAAAGACTATTTTTGGTAAGTGTATACCCAGATATGCTTTCAACCTTTTCTCCCTATTGACGCTGGTCTCCACGTGGGAAGTAGCTTTTTTTTTTAATTGAGATACTTGTAGAGTCATGTGCAACTGCAAGAAATAATGCAGAAAGAACTTTTGCATACTTCCCAATTTTCCCCAATGGTAATATTTGCAAAAACATCGTATAACATCACTGTCAGAATATTGCCATCAATATGAGTTTAGTTTTACACTTATTCGTTATACATGTTTGTGTGTGTGTATACATGTATAAATTAGGTTCTGTACAATGTTATCATCTCTGTAGTTCCTGTGTCTGCCCCCATGGTCAAGATACAGAACACTGCCAGGGGTCCTGGGTGCTCAGTTGGTTAAGCGTCTGCCTCCAGCTCAGGTCATGATCCTAGGGTTCTGGGACGAAGCCCTGCTTCGGGCTCCCTGCTCAAGGGTGAGTCTGCTTCTTCCTCTCCTTCTGCCCCTCCCCACCACTCGTGCTTGCTCACTCTCTGTCTCTCAAATAAGTAAATAAAATCTTAAAAAAAAAAAGATACAGAACACTTCCAACACCACTGGGATCCCTCATGCTGCCATTAATAACCATACCAACTTTCCTTCCACATCCCTACTTCTAAAATTTGTCATTTTCAAAATGTTATGTAAATGGAACCATACAATATATAAACTTTGAGGATTGGCTTCTTTACTCATTCAGCCTAATTCATTCAAATTGTTGCATTCTCAATAGTTCCTTCTTTTCTATTGCTGGGTAGCATTCCACTGTATGACGGTATCTATGTCTCACAATTTGTTTAACCATTCACGTGTTTAAGGTCATCTGGGCTGATTCCAGTTTGGGCCTATTATAAACAAAGCTGCTATAAATACTTGTATGCAGGTTTTTGTCCATGAACATGTTTCCATTTCTTTGGGATAAATTCTCAGGAGTGTAATTGGTTCATATGGTAGCTGCATTCATTTTTAGAGAAAATACCAAACTGTTTTTCAGAGTGGCTACACCATTTTTCCATTTATATTAGCCATTCTCATAGTTACGTAGTGTGCCAGAACTTTAAAAATAAAAAACAACCCTTATAACAGGGGTGCCTGGGTGGCTCAGTCGGTGAAGCATCTGCCTTTGGCTCAGGTCATGATCTTGGGGTCCTGGGATCGAGCCCCACATCAGGCTCCCAGCTCAGCGGGGGAGTCGGCTTCTCACTCTGACCTCTTCCCCCTCCACCACCACCTCTCTCACTGTCTCTCTCTGTCAAATAAGTAAATGAAATCTTTAAAAAAAAAACAAAAACCTTATGCCATAGTTCTCCTAAGAAAAGAAATCTACATTTCCATAATGAAGAGAGACAATTCCAATTGACTCACTATTTTTCTACTAACTCACCTTGCCTTTGCATAGCCAAGATTCAAGTGACTTTCATTTATTTTTATTTTTTTAAGTAGGCTCTACACTCCATGTGGGACTCGAACTCATGACTCCAACATCAAGAGTTGCATGCTCCACTGACTGAGCCAGCCAGTGCCCCCAGGTGACTTTTCTGTGAGTCAGATGGGCTGCTACTGATGACCCAGACTCAGCTGAGACTGATATTCTGATGGATGTATGTTTAATTAGAAGATCATCTATAAACATAGAGGTATGAGAGGGTCTGTTTGTAACTATGAAGTTCCTAGTTTGAAATTTTACCAAAGCTTATCTAACTGCATTTCAGGGAGACAGATTGTGATTATAAATTACACAGAAATTTAAATCTGAAAAATTACTCTTAATTTCTCTTATCATACATCTGGGACAGTTCTTGGCCACAGGTTAGAGAACAGGACAAAAAAAAAAAAATTGTGGGCAAATCCACTCTGATTATGGAAGGCCTATCCACCTCTATCAACACTCGTGCGAAATTGCATAGTTAACAGTTCTTTCTGGTAGAGGCCTAGTTACCCTCAAGCCAAGAAAGAGAACTTGGTTTGAATGAGGATGATTTAGATGTACATTCTTCTTGTGGTGACTCTCTTTCCAATGCCTTATATCAATAACCTCTCTTAGATAAATTGACATCTCTTCCTCTTGTGAAGATAAAACCGAGAGAAAAGCCAGTCTTTGTAAAGTATCCATTTTAACATCCACCTTAACTAAGGAAAGAACATTTGTTTAATATTAGCCTTACTCTCTACCATCCCAGGAACAGTGTCTAATAGATGGTAATGAGCTCAATACATATTTGTTGGATGAATTTTGAACGACCACATGGTTAATATTTTAGTGTTTGCTAGCGAGATATTTAAGTGAAGGTTATAGGTGTGGACTTTGTGGTCAAACATACACGGTCAAGGCTGAGCCTTTACACTCATTAGTTTCATGATCTCTCTGGAATGCAATTTTCTCATCTGTGAATATTGTTTACTAGACAGGGGGACCTCGAAAAGAAGAAATAACAATCCATTGAATATTTAGCACTGGGCCAGCACAGAGTAGGATTACTATTTACAATGCCTGACTGTTAGGCTACCAGAGTCTGAACTCCCAAAAGGCTGGATCGATATAAATGGATTTCACTTTTCAAATTTTTGTGATAAAAGCAATTCCTCTTCCATTTCTATCATACTACTATGAAGTTATTTCCTAGCCTTAGGCCTAAACACATCACTTACATTTCTCTTTTTTTAATTTGTCGTTTTGGGGTAGGAAGTGTCGTCTATGTAGGAAGAAGTGAAGGAAATATGTGGATAAGCATAAAGAAGAGGAGGAGGAGAGAGGGAAGAAGAGGCAACAGTTGGATATGAGAAAGTTCTGGGCCTGCCAAAATCTAGTTGCAAATTCTGCCCCAACTGCAGGTAAACGTGATTCTGGGTAAACCGCTCAGTCTCTGGCCTTTTTCCCTCATTTGCAATGCTGGGGAGAAGATGTCCGTGAAGGGAGTTCATTAGATGATTTCTAAGTGCATTTTGCTTTTATTACTCTATGTAAGGGGTCCACAAACTGCAGCCAGCAAGCCAACCCTGGTTGGCACCTGCTTCTGTTTATCTGCAGGGTAACAATGGCCTTTGCACTTTTAAATGTTTTCTAAAAAAATCAAGAAAATATGTTGTGACATTTGAAAATTTTATAAAAGTTTTATGTGGACACAGTCTTAATCATTTGTTTACATATTACCTATGGCCAGTTTCATGCCAAGAGGGCAGAGTTGGGTGGGTGCCAGAGAACTCCCGGCCCACAAAACTGAAGATATTTACTGTTTAGCCCGTTTTTTAAAAAGTTTGCTTTTTCCTTTTGTATGTATAGATAGCATACCTGCTTATTTTAGGCTGACCCATCTCTTTTATAGGAGAGGTGTGCTCATTAGGTATTTTTCAAAATGTTATTATTGTAATGCATAATCCCATAAACTGTCCAACTTTCTAAGAGGAGAGAATGTTTTGCTCACCTTTGGAATCCAAGTGCTAGTGCCTTACATAGTACTGGCATATAGCAGGTGCTCAGTATTTGTTGTTGAATAAGCGTTGTAAGACCAGTGCCAAAAGCTAGTAATTTCAAAACTTCAGAAGGAATTTCTCATTCAGTACAAACTGAGTAGCCTATTTTGTTAATTTTGATTGAAAATAATTATTTTTAAAAACTTTTTTGCTTACCAAAATTCTCCCTGGGGAAAAAAAAAACCCTACTGAATTTTAGATATCTAGTGAAAAGAGAATTTTAAAAAATATTAGAATCGTTCTTCTTCCTAAATAAAGCATATGTTAAAAATACTGGTAAAATTGAAATGGCCTCAGCCTTTTACAACTGTGCGCCACGTTTTAAAAATGACGATTATTGGAGTCCAGGGCATGGTTGTCAGAAACATTCTACGTAACTTGAGCATAGCGACGAGAAATACAAGCATGTGTGCTGAGCAAAATGATTGTGTAAGAAAAAAAGTAAAATTTTGCGTTCTGTGCAATGTGTCGAACGTGAACGTATTGCACGTTGTGTTGCAGATTTACTACAGCTGAGTCATTTCGGGACACAAGTGTGTTTCCAGGAAAAAACGAGAGGAAGGAACCAGGCTGAGGGGCTCGCCGGGTTCCCCCAGGCACTCCCAGTAGCAGACACCGGTATTCCGCGGCGGGCGGCGGCGTGGTCAAAAAAGGTGCCGCGGCCCCTTTAAGAGGCACAGCACCTTCTCCAAGATACCATCTTGCACCAGGAGTTCACGTAAGCTCTCCACCTACCTTGCTATATCCCTCCTCCTTAACTGGGTACGGCCGGCCGGCGGGGCGAGCGAGCCTTTTCATTGGCTTTGCGCGCACGGCCCTCTTACTTCTATTGGTTCTTGAGCCCGCCATTCGGCGCTATCTCCCGCCCTCCTGAGCCGTCGAGCTAGGTTGAGTGAGGGCTCTTGGGTTAGTTCCTGTTAGGCCCCGGCCGGGGGAGTAGGTTGAAGTCTCCTAAGATGCCCGGTGGGCTGGGGCACCGGGAGCTGTGAAGAGGGCGTGAGGAGGCGGCGAGGGGAGACCCGCGGCAGGCGTGAACAAGAGCGGCGGCCGAGCCCGCCTTCCCTGCACCATGCTCATAGAGGATGTGGATGCCCTCAAGTCCTGGCTGGCCAAGTTACTGGAGCCGATGTGAGTGAGCCAGGCTGGGCCAGGGCCGGCGAACGTGGGCGTTGGGGGCCCGCGGGGGCGTGGGGGGAGGGGAGGCGGCGTGGGGGAGGGCGGAGCGGAGGGGCCGCGGTCGGGAGGTCCCGGCGACGTCTTCTCTGTAGTACTATCACCATTGTGGGGGGGGCGGTGGCGGGGGGAGCGAGAGCCAGGGGCGTAGAGGCGGTGTGGTTGTGGGACCGGGCGGGGGGGGGGGCGGCAAGGACAGCGAGGGCTTTTTAAATATAAATATTGGGGTGCTGGAAGGGTTAGCAGGATAGTGAGGGAATTTAAAATTTTGCTATTTGAGAAATGCGAGAGATCCCAAGGCTATCGAGGGATTTTTAAATGTGGATATTGGGATCTCGAAGGGTGTAGCAGGATGTCGAGGGCTTTATTAAACAATATTAGTGCGGGACTAAAAGATCCAGAAGCGGAGTATCGAGGGCCTTTTAAAAACATGAGGGCAGAAAGGAATAGTAGGGACATTGAGGGCTTTATAGCGATTATTGATGAGCCCTAAGGGTTCAAGAATTTTGAAGGATTTGAGAAACATGGGGTAGTTGAAAGGGATATGTGGGCATTGAAGTGTTTTGGGGAATTACTGGAAAGCTGTTAAATATGATAACAAGGATATGAAGGGATTTAAAAATATTACCCAGGAGTTGTTAGTGCTAGGAGGACTAATAACTTCTAAATACCATCAAGGGTTGGAAAAAATAGGGGTTTTAAATTTTAAGGGTTGAAAGGACTACCCTGGTATTTAGTAGTATTGGAGGAGTATTTGAAAGGGGTATACCTGAAGCATGTAAGCATTTTAGTTACAGCTATTGGAGGAATAAAAGGGGTAGCAGAAGGAGTAAGGATTTTGTAAATACTGTTGAAGGATTGTGAGGGCAACCGAGGATATTGAGGTGTAGGATTTTTGTTGAGCTAAAAAGAATGAGAAGGGATCGTTTTTAAAAAATATTTTGGGTAGTATTAGTTGTAGAAATACTGGGATGGTTCAAAGGGACAGCAGAGGTACCAGCTTTTTTTTGGTTTGTTTTATAACCATTGTAAGAGGGTAGGATTGTGGTGTGTTTATTTGGGATAGTGGAATATAGCTAGTTTCTGAGACATCCCATACAGGGAAGAGAGGGAATGCTGAAAGGAGGATTGGAGAGATGATATCTAACTCTCCTGGGAAAGAAGGCATGGAAAGGGAAGGGAAGGGATCATTTCCTGCCCTCTCCTCATTTCTACTGCTTAGTTATTCTCTTAGAGGTAAGGACTTACTGGCTGAAGGAAAAAGGGTAGAAGAGGAAGAGATGGGCAGGCTATGGTTCATTAGATTAGATCGTTTTAGTGGGGGAAAAAAAGTTTTTCAGAGGTGGAAATAAGGGATAGTTTGGGAGGCATGGAGGTGTGGTAAGGTTGGGGCTCTTGGGAGGCAGCTACTTCCCTGATTATCTATTTCCTGCTCCCCCTGAGAAATCTTGTTAACTAACTTTGTTTGTTGTTGTTTTGCTACTTTTATTTCTTGGATGTTAACACCTAGGAAGAGAGTCACCTGTAGTCCGATGTGTCAGCCTTGTGAAGGTAGGATGGTTAAAGGAGACAGCATTAGGGGAGATTTCATGTCTGCAGTGCTATTTACATTCTGAGGATGAGTATGTGAGTGGAATACAGGTATGAGTGAAAGTACACTAGGGCTTTTGGGTTTTATATTAGTGATAGTCTACTTGAAAGTTTTGTAGAAGAATATGGGCCTCTTGAATGTGCATCATACTTTTTCTATAGTATAGTTTTGGAACGCAGCAATGGAGATGGATTATGACAAAGGTGGGAAATAAAGGAAATAGATTTAGTGAAATTGACCATATACAGAACAGGCTAAAGAAAAAAAGAAAAAGGTCTGTGTTTAAAAAATTCTTTACATTCATGTTATTTAACATAAACTCGTGTGTGTGTGTGTGTGTGTGTGTGACAATTTTGCATATAGGCTCTGAGTTTGTTGGTAGAGATCCTTCTAAAAAAGTTAGATGTGTGTGTCTTTGATAAAAGGTGACGAGTTTTAACGTTATAGTTAATTGCCCTTCTTTTATAAACTCCCTAAAATGATTTATTCTGGGTAGTGGTTTTGGTTTTTTTCTTTTTTTAAGATTTCATTTATTTATTTTACAGGGCGCCTGGGTAGCGCAGTCGTTAAGCGTCTGCCTTCGGCGGCGTTCGGAGATCGAGGCCCACATCGGGCTCCTCCGCTGGGAGCCTGCTTCTTCCTCTTCCACTCCCCTGCTGTGTTCCCTCTCTCGCTGGCTGTCTCTCTGTCACATAAATAAATAAAATCTTTAAAAAAAAAATTAAAAAAAAATATTTCATTTATTTATTTGAGAGAGAAAGCACCAGTGAGGTGAGGGGCAGAGGGAGAGGGAGAAGCAGACTCCCTGCTGAACGGGGAGTCTGATGAGGGGCTCCATCCCACAGGGCCTTGGGATCATGATCTGAGTGGAAGGCATACACTAACCGACTGAGCCACCCAGGCACCCGTTTTTTTCCTTAGTGTGAAAATTTAGTTTGGGTAGGAACTTATTAAACCTCTCAATAGTGTTTTCCTTGGCTTTTTTTTTTTGGCCATTTGATAAGCTTATAGATATTCTGTAATTTTCATGGGTAAAAAGTATCTTTAAAGTGATTATTTGAGGGGCGCCTGGATGGCTCAGTCGTTAAGCTCAGGGCATGATCCCGGCGTTCTGGGATCAAGCCCCACGCCAGGCTCCTCTGCTGGAAGCCTGCTTCTTCCTCTCCCACTCCCCCGCTTGTGTTCCCTCTCTCATTGGCTGTCTCTCTCTCTGTCAAATAAATAAATAAAATCTTTTAAAAAATTTAAAAAAATAAAATTATTTGAGTTTGGTTTTCCCATTTGTTTTGAGTTACATGCAACTGAAAGCACACATCATTTTCTTTAAAAAAAAATTTGTTACTTTTTTTGGGTTAAAAAGAGCTAAAAGTCACTGTTTAGACTTTAATAATATAGGTGGCTTTCCTAGAAGTACAAAATAAAGGTACTAATTTTTAACTCATGTAAGTAATGGTTTTGGATGGAAGTGGTAATAAGTAGCAAATGCAAAAAAATGGGAAGAAATAGCAAATGCCGATATCATACATATTTTCATTCTTAGTATGTTGTCATGGGAGATTATTTTTTGTTTGTTTAGACACCCTAAAATGTAATACATGATATGCTAAAATGGGTTGTATTTGTAAATTTACTGTTTGCATATTCCAGATTGAAGAAAATTTTCATGGCAGATTGGCATGTTGTTACAACATAGCATTTCAGAGCAGTTGTTAGGTTTTCAGATAATGGAGTTGCAGTGGGTATGTTGGATTCATTCGATCCTTGCGCATGATCCACTGTTGTGTTTTTTATTTAGCTTAATTTACAGTTAACTAAATTTATAAAAGATTCTTAAGCATGTTGCGTCTTGTCACTGGTGAAACGAAGGCACACAATGGGGTATTTCTGAACCAAGCCAGTTTACGTGTAATTATTCCCTATAGACAAATTAGAAATATCATATGCTGGTAGAGCCTATCTGTTGCTTTCCACTCCTTTTGTAGATGTGGGACTTGCCTATAACTTTTACTAGAGGAAAGACAGAAGGAGGGTACCTGGAAGAAATGACTCCTTTAACTGGTTGGGAAAAACCTAGTACCATTTTTGTTGGCACTGCAGTTAAGGGAGAGAAACCATCTTAGTCAAGAACTTTATATCTCTTTTCCTACTGCTACATGAACAGACTGAACTCACAAGTCTTGTTTGATGTCTTTATCTTCCTTCACTTCCAAAATATCCTAGATATCTTAGTCATAGAGACTATGTAGGGATTATGTGCAATTGGGAGATGTCATGGTTTCTATCAGAAATAACTTCTCATTTTCAGTACATGAGCCCTTTAAGAGTAAAGTTTAAGTAAATCTAGGGGATATATTAATCACTGAAGAAATGAAAAGTTTAGAAGAAGTTCAGGCAAGCATTTTTCAGGAAAAAAACATGCATTTCTACCCAAAAATGTTGTCTTTAATGGGAAATGTTTTAAGTTATTTATACTAGATATATTAAATATATATAAACACATATAATTCAAGACTTCTCATTTGGCTTATTATAAAAAAATTGTCTTGGTGTATTTTTTTTTTAAAGATTTTATTTATTTATTTATTTGACAGAGATAGAGACAGCCAGCGAGAGAGGGAACACAAGCAGGGGGAGTGGGAGAGGAAGCAGGCTCATAGCAGAGGAGCCTGATGTGGGGCTCGATCCCATAACGCCGGGATCACGCCCTGAGCCAACCGCACACGCTTAACCACTGTGGCACCCAGGCGCCCCCTTGGTGTATGTTTTAAAAAGTAATAGAGTTTGTAATACTTTTTGGACACTTGCATCTTCCTATTGTAGTAAAACATCATTATGTGAATCAGGGCATTTAGTTTCTAGTTTTGTCCCTATGTCTGATTTACTGTGTGACTTCGGAAAAATTCTCTAAATTTTCTCTGAACAGTTAATCATATGAGCCTTCTACCTACCTCACAGATACGATATGAATATTAATGTGCAGACTATAAAAAGGGCCTGTGTACGTTAGAATCATTAAATATAAATGAAATTTTGTAGTTTTTGAAATATGAAAATATTTTAAACTCTTTTTTCAAAAATATTTTACTTATTAATGTTAAGCTTTACTGTCATTTACAAAATAATAGTCTAATGCATCCCAGAGCTAGAATCTCACTGCGGTCCCTATAGGTATGACTGGGAATTGCTAAGGAAAGCCATCGCTATTATGTGCTGTTACTGTGAATTCAGTCCATATTATGGTCTTTTTAAGTACACTAGGAGATTGAATATGTTGTCGTCTCTGAGTATGATGGATAAGGCAGCAATAAGCTTCACAGACTGAGATCATTTTATTGGTTCAGTGGTCGTGGAGGGGTTATACTTGGGTTGAACTCTTAGAGTTTACTTGCTGCCATAGATTTGCAATCTTTATTACATTAAATCCTGATTAGTAATGTCTGGGGCTGCTCAAATGGGAGAAAAATTGTCACCTAGCAGCAATGAGACCTGACTTCTCAGATAAATAAACTACAAAGGTGAAATGAGTATTTTGGAGGTATTTTCTTAAGGCTGAGAAATTCTGATAATGTGATTAGCAGCTTCAAAGAATTAGTATGCCTTTAAAGTGCTGGTGGGACTTGTTTAAGGAGACTGTTAACTATTTCACAGAAAAGGACTTATTTTGACCAGAGGACTTCTTGGCAAGTTTTAGTATTCTCAGTTAAGGACAAATTTGTTCTTATGTCCTTTGGTCTGCCTCCTAAATATGTCTGACTTCATTCTTCCTGGCCCAACTGCTATAGGCTAGAAGCCAGAAGTTGCTTTTATAGCTCTGTGTTTCCTATCACTGCTTTGTCTCATCCTCTCACAGGGTTATTACTTACTTTGTTGTTAATTTTTTTTTAACCATTTGTTATTTTTACTGTAATTATCTGTTTTCATTTTCATTTCTTGGCCACTAGACTTCAGGGCAAGGTCTGTCTTGCTCAGAGTAATTCCATTACCAAGCAAGATGCTTGGCATTTAGTGAACAGTCAGTAAATGTTTAAATGAATCATGTATATATAGGTTGGTTGACAATTTAAAACACAATATTTTTTAAAAAGATTTTATTTATTTATTTGACAGAGGGTGTGCACATGTGCACAAGCAGGGGAAGCAGCAGGCAGAGGGAAAGGGAGAAGCAGGCTCCCCGTGAGGAGGGAGCCCTTCATGGGGCTCCATCCCAGGACTCTGGGGTCATGACTTGAGCCGAAGGCAGACGCTTAACCGACTGAGCCACCCAGGCACCCCTAGATTTTTCTTTTTTAATAGTCTGATTTTCAGGGTATCCTTAGGTGGTGACTACTGCTCTATGAGCCATAGTCCACATATCAAAATGGTGTTTGCAACTGACAGATGTGTGTATATATATTTTTTTTACCCAAAATAAATATACGGGTATTTTCTTCTGTTCATGAAAGCCTCTAATTAATTAAGGGGAAGACGAGAGCTTTTATTTGAAAAGAAGTAGAAGTGCCATTATTTCTCTCTCTTTAATATCTGTTAACAGGTTCTTAGAACTTAATAGGTACTCAAATAACAATTCGAAAATGTTAAATCAGATATTACTTTTTTTTTTTTTTTAAGATTTTGTTTTTAAGTAATGCCAACACCCAGCATGGGGCTTGAACTTAAAACCCTGAGATCAAGAGTTGCTTGCTTTACCAACTGAGCCAGCTGGCGCCCCCCCCACCCCGCCTTTACTTGATTTTCCAGTATTGTTTTATCGAAGGAATAATCTGAATACAGATCTCAGAGGCAGACTTTTTGGTTTTTTATTTACTTTTTTTCTTATAAAGTAAAAATAAAAGTACTATTACAGAAAATGCAGAAAAAAAAAATAATAAAATTACTTACGTGTATTTATTTCTAGTTTCTCTTGTGTATATGAACTTCCATGTAGCTGTAATCAGAATCAAATCTAAAATTTTTTATCTGTATTTCTCCATTTGACCTTACCTCAGAAACATTTTTCATATTTGTGTATTGTTTTTGTAACCATCGCTTTGGATGCCTACTATTTCATAAATATTTAACGATGAGAATGGTTATGTTGACTTTACTTTTTCTGTTAAAAATAATGTTGTTTTCAGGGGTGCCTGTGTGGCTAGTCGGTTAAGTGTCTGCCTTAAAGATCCAGCCCTACCTGGCTCCTTGCTCAGCAGGGAAGTCTGTTTCTCCCTCTGCCCCTCCCCCAAGTCATGCGCACAAGCACCCTCTCTCACTTTCTCTCTCTCTCTAATGAATCTTTAAAAAAAATAAATTTGTTTTTATACCACACATATATATATTTAGTGTTAATTAAATACCAGTGTTTTCTATATTTGGCTTTATTTCCTGAGGTTAATTTCCCTGAGGCCAACTACAGCTACTGGTCAGAGAATATGAACTTTTTTAAAAAAAAGGTTTATTTATTTATTGTAGAGAGAGAGAGGGAGCGCGTGCAATCGCGGGCACCCGCCTGTGGAGAGGGAGAGAGAAACTCAAGCAGACTCCCCACTGAGTGTGGAACTGTACTTGGGGCTCGATTTCAGGACCCTAAGATCACTACCTGGCTGAAACCAAAAGTCAGATGCTTAACCGACTGAGCCATCCAGGCACCCCGAGAATATGAACATTTTTAATGGCTGTTGATACACATTAAGAGATCGGGTTTTTGTTTTTTTTTTCACTGTGGCTCAGAGAATTCATTAATTCTCTCTCTTCTGAAACAAATATTACACCAAGGTAGAACTTAAAATTGAGCCCGTTTTCAGAAACATGTAGATTTTTCTGAAATTGGAAAAGGTTTAAGTAGTGTTGGTTTTTTCCTAAAACAAATAGACTTTGATAATTTTTAAGTAGTGTTTCTTGGCTTGGGAACTAAGGTAAGGAAAAACCTTTACTCTCTGGTCTTGGGATTGGGTATATGTCTGAAATCTGCAAAGCTGATGTGCTGGCATAGCAGGTGTGTCATATACCTGCAGTGGAGATTTCATTAAGGAGGAAAAGACAAGTTTGAGGTTTTATGGGTAAGACATTTTTAAGGCAATATTTCTATTAACTTTCCCTGATGAAAATTCATTCTAGTTGATTTTTATTTTTTAAATAAAAGATAGATAATTGAAAGATGTTCTTAGAACATTATTATGCAAGACATGAATTTTAAGGAGTCCTCATATTTCTAATTTCCATTAAACTTACGGAAATTTCTTTTGTTCTTTATTTTAATTGGAAGGTAACAGGATTTACAGTAGGAAAGTGTATGTGGTATAAAATAGATTTTACTCTGTGGAACTGTAGCTGAGTTTTAGTTCCACAGGTGTGCATTCTTCCTGATCTTGAGTGGATCACTTAATTTGTCTTTACATATTTACAAATTTAGGTATCTATAAAATGAATAATAACTTACTGATTGTGCTGTTAAGGCCTTTTAAAGACAATACTTGAATAGTAATTTTAGATGGGTATTATGTTTTCTAATCTCTTTGTTATAATAGAAGTCCCTTTCTGTCTGTAAGTATGTGTATTTAACATAGCCGTGGATCCAGAAATCTTAAATCTTTTTCATTCCCAAGTATTCTTGTCCCCACAGTTATGCAAAATGAATTTTCCATAAGCTTTGGTTACAAATAAATAGCTGAAGGATTTTACTCTGGGATAAGAGAAGTAAGAAGTGATCCTGCATTTGTCTTGTAAATTATCAAGGATCTTAGTCATGTTCAAATTTTTGTGACACACTTCTTGGAAGTTTGGTTGGGCTACTGTTAGCATTGGTACCATAGCTACTGCAGTATTTTAATTGTCAGTTGTTAAGGATTATATGGTAGGGGGGTGATGAAAGAATAAATAAGAACAATCATAAAGGTACAGAAAATTACAGCATGAAACTCCCTAGTGTATTTAAGTTTCACCATTCAACTGGTGTGACTTATTATTTCACACCAGCAATTTTCTTCATAGTGCATTTTATGGATATATATTAGGAGCTGTTAAATTTAAATGGTCCCATTCCTTTGGCTGTAAACATGCTTTTTGTATTTGGTACAGAATTCTAACTATCAGTTATTAATCAGTTGTTCACTCATACTGCACAAATATTTAAAATCTGTGATCACTCTCTTGGTGTCTAGTTTTTGTTTTTTGTTTTTTTGTGTGTTTTTTTTTTGCTCTTTTACCTTCTTGTAACTATTCATCTTGAGGCTTAGCACATCACATCAAAATGTATTTAATCAGGAGCAACCTTACTTTGCATTTGTTTTTTAGAGTCTGAATACTAAATACATGTATAAGATACCTGGGTTTGTTTAACTCCCCTCATTTATGCAATAATCTGATGTTGTACCTGCTTCTCACTAGAAACCTCGTATTATGCAGTTTTCTACTTGTTGGGTCATGAGACTTCTTAAAGGTTCTCCTAACAGCAGAAAAAATGATATTGCCTCTTTCTACCTTTTTAATTTTTTTTTTTTTTAATTTTTAAAGATGTAATTCATTTACTGGAAAGAGCATGAGAGAGAGTGAGCGAGCACAAGTGAGGGGGAAGGGCAGAGAGAGAGGGAGAGGCAGGTTCCTTCCTTGAGGGGCTCGGGGATCATGACCTGAGCCAAAGGCAGACGTTTAACTGACTGAGCTACGCAGGTGCCTCTGCCATTCTTATTTTTAAAAATCCTTTTCTTTCTCTGTTTAGAATATCTTCCTTATCCAGGATCTGAACTTTTTAAGTAAAGGTAGAAATGTGATAGATTTTTTTTTTATACCTCTCCCTTCCATTTGAATGTTGATTAGAACTATACTGATCAAATACCTTACTGTTTTCAGGAGTGAGATTAAATCTCTCTACACATTTCTATTTTAAGGGATTAATGGATTAAGCAAGGTGGGCAGGGCCTGTGTAACATTTTTGAACATACTGTATATTCACTTTATTACCTATTATTACTATTTTTTCGTGAGTAATTGACATACAGTGTTGTATTAGTTTCACATATACAACATAGTGATTTGATTTATACATTGTGGAGTGGTCACCACAATAGTCGAATTACAGTCTGTCACCATACAAAGTTACTAGAATATTATTGATTATATTCCCTATGCTATACATTACATTGCCATATCTTATTTTATAACTGGAAGATTTTATCTTTTTTTTTTAAGAGATTTTATTTATTTATTTGAGAGACAAAGGGAGAGAGTGGGGGGAGGGGCAAAGGGAGAGGGAGAAGCAGACTCCCTGCTGAGCAGGGAGCCCAATGCAGGGCTCGATCCCAGGACCCTGGGATCATGACCTGAACCAAAGCCAGATGTTAAACTGACTGGGCCACCCAGGTGTCCCTGGAAGATTTTATTTCTTAATCCCTCTTACCTATTTTCATCCATCCCCCTGCAACTCCCCTTCCCTCTGGCAACCATCAGTTTGTTTTCTGTATCTATGACTATTTCTGTTTTGTTTTGTTCTTTAGATTACACATGTAAGTGAAATCATATGGTATTTGTCTTTCTCTTAGCACATTTAGCATATACCTTATAGGTCCATCCGTGTTGTTGCACATGGCAAGATTTCATTCTTTTTTTATGGCTGAGTAATAATACATTATATGTATATATACCATGTCATCTTTATCTTTTTTATTCTTTCATCTATCAATGGATTTTTTTGGTTGCTTCCATATCTTGGCTATTATAAATTATGCTATGATGAACATGAGGGTGCATATGTCTTTTCTGAATTAACTAATTCAGGTAAATACCTAGAAGTGGGATTACTCTATCATGTGATAGTTCTGTTTTTAATTTTTTGAGGAACCTCCATACTATTCTCCGAAGTGGGCTCACCAGTTTACATTCCTATCAGCAGTGCATGAGGGTTCCTTTTTCCCTACATCCTTACCAACAGTTGTTATTTCTTGTCTTTTTTTTTTTTTTGGAGATTTTATTTTTAAGTAATCTCTGCACCCATCATAGGGCTTGAACTCAAAATCACGAGGTCAGGAGTTACGTGCTGTACCCACTGAGCCCGTCAGGCGACCCTCTTGTCTTTTTGAAAATAGCCGTTCTGACAGGTGTGAGGTGATATTTCACTGTGGTTTTGATTTGCATTTTCCTGGTGGCTAGTGATGTTGATCGTCATCTTAAATGCCTGTTGGCCATTTGCATGTCTTTTGGAAAAATGTCTTTTCGGATCCTGTCAGTTTTTTCTTTTTTTCTTCTTTTTAAATTTTTTCTTTGTTTAATTGAAGTGTAATTGACGGGGGGGTTTTGTTTTGTTTTGTTTTGTTTTGTTTTTTTGTTTAGGTTCTCTACTCATCTTTTGATCAGATTATTTGTTTTTCTGATATTGATCTGTATATCCATTTTAGAATTTAGCAGTTGGGTTTACCACGGTAATCTGTTCAAAAGTGTAATTTACATTTTTTACTTAGAAAAAACCTGGCTTTCTTTTAAATTGCATGTTTTTATTAATGTGTACCTCCTCATCTTGCACACTTACACTCTTTCCTAGTGCACTTTGACCCTTACCCTTAACTTATTTTATTAGCTCTGAGTTTTGTAAGATTGACAGTCACTGAAATTTGCTCCCTTGGATGTGGTGCATAAATGTGCATTGATGTTCAAAGAATTAGCCTTTCCCACAGCAGTATTGGCAACAATAAATTCTCCTATTTTATTGAATTATGAACTTTAAAAATATAGACTAGAAGGAAGTAAAGGTGCTGATGCTTGGTTTTTCTTTTTATAAAATTTGCTTTATTTACTTAAAAAGTATATTTTTCCATTACACACACACACACACACACACACACACACACACATATTTGGAGCACAAAAACTTTCTGTTTCTGGTAGTGTAGATAAAATATTAGGTCCGAAGATTGCTACCTGTCAGGAGTTGACAACTCAGGGAACATGTGCTGCCCTGGCATAGATGATTTTGAATGTAGAGAGACAGGTGACTGGGGTGCTTGGGTGGTCTGCCTTTAGCTTAGGTCATGATCCTGGAGTCCTGGGATTGAGCTTTCCATCCGGCTCCCTGCTCAGTGAGGAGCCTGCTCCTCCCTCTCCCTCTGCTGCTCCCGCTGCTTGTGCTCCCTCACTCTCTTTTCTCTCAAATAAATAAATAAAATAAATAAATAAATAAATAAATAAGTTACTACTGACTAGAAAAAAAAAAGAGAGAGAAGTAGGTAGAGGTTGTCCCTGCTGCCCTTCTACCACTTCTTTCTTGTCTAGGTCCCAGATTTTTTCTTTCTTGCTTATAGCTGCTAGAGTGTTTGTCAGTAATATTTAAGGTGTCAACCTTCTTGTGTTCTTATTTTTTAAGAGATCCTTAAGATAAGGAGAAGATTATCAGTGGACTCGATTGCTATTTTTAGATCCTGGTGCCCGGGGTTATAGGGAATGGGGAAAGGTGTCCCACTTGCCCTGGTTCTTCATCATTGGTCACATGGAACAAGAGATAGTTCCTGAGGATATCAACAGTGCTTCTATAGCCCTGCAACTCAGGGGTCAATTGCCACCCTTTCTCTGTTACCATTGAGAAAGCAAATGTAGATTTAGTCCAAAATTCTGGGTATAATTAGAACATTGAACATAGGAGACAAACAATTTTATAAAAGTAAGCAGAAAAGGACAGTCTTACCTGCACTATGTATGTGCTTTTTGTTATACAAGTCTCCTTTGTTTGCAGTCACTTTATTTTAAAGACCTTAATCTTTCCAAGATAGGGGTGACTTTATTGATGACATTGCTATTTGGAAAAAAAAAAAGTTTGAAAATTTTTGTTTTCTCTTTGTCTAACTAGATGCGATGCTGACCCTTCAGCCTTAGCCAACTATGTCGTAGCACTGGTCAAGAAGGACAAACCTGAGAAAGAATTGAAAGCCTTTTGTGCTGATCAACTTGACGTCTTTTTACAAAAAGGTAAATATTATTTGCCTTCAGCCACATGTTTAAGATTTTAAATTTAAGACTTCGTATAAAATCTTGGAAATAAAAGGTTGGAAGAAAAGCATCCTTTAACATTTGAATATATCCATTCATGTTAATTATTTATCATGTATTTTGGAAGACTTTTTTCCCCCGTTTCCTATCCTCTGCTTCTTTCCTGTGTTGAATCAATTGTAACTAATGTTTTTTAGGTGAGTGGGTCCTCTGTGGCTTGTGGCAGAGTCTAGTTGATGGTTGGGGGTGACAACTTGAGGATAAGGTAGCTGCTAATGCTTACTGCTTGTTAGGGCACTGAAGCTACTTTTTTCTTTTCCCCTCTTGGCTGCAGCTTCTTGCTGTCCAGGAAGAGATGGGCATAATCCTCAGCTCTTTATACCTTTAACTTCCCATCTTCTTACCAAAGTCCTTTCCATACCTGCAGAGCTTCCTGGAGACCTCCCCTCCTAATTCTCTGACCTCATCCCCTGCCACTCCCCCTCACTTGTTCCATTTCTAGCCACCTTGTCCCCCTTGTTTTTTTTCCCAGCATGGCAAACATGTTCCCAACTCAGGGCTTTTGAATTCATTGTTCTCTTGCTTGAAACGGTTTCTTCTCTTATGGTTTCTGGTCTCTTCTCAAATGTTAGCTTCTCAGAGAAGTTTCCCTTGAGTGCCCTATGTACAGTATATTATACCTCATGCCCCTGATCATCCTCTCCTCTTCCCAGTCCTGTTCGTTTTGTTTTTCATGGCACTTGTCACTTCCTGCCATGTTCTGTGTTTATTTGCCTTTTTATCTGTGCGTATTACTCCCCGCCCCATTTGTTTTCCTTTGTTGAGAGTGGTGACTTGGAACCTACGGTGCTGGGCACATAGAATGTATTCAATAAATATTGTTGAATAGATGGAAAGAATGTGGATAATGCACACTTACTGATTGATTTAACTGTTGGTGTGAGAAGATATCCTTTAATTCAAATATCTCCTAAGAGAGGAAAGATAGTAAGTATGGCTTCTCACTTGAAAAGATTACATAGTATGGTGAATTTTAAGGCTTTTTTTTTTTTTACACACTAAAAATCTAATACTTTCCCCAGTATTAGATGAATATTTTCTTTCCAAATCTATTAATTTGTATTATTAGTTTACAGTAGTTTCAAAACCCAGAAATGGGATTCTTCCTCACAAGGATTAGACTCATTTTTAGTTCCACCACCAATATTTGAGATGTCCTGTTTTCCTCACTTTTGCCATAGAGTATGTTTTCAAACATCTATTTTTGTTTGTGCAACACTTAAATACTATTTCTCCTCCTTAGAAACTTCGGGTTTTGTGGATAAACTGTTCGAAAGTCTCTATACTAAGAACTACCTTCCACCTCTGGAACCAGTTAAGCCTGAGCCAAAACCACCAGTCCAAGAAAAAGAAGAAATTAAAGAAGAGGTAATGCAAAGTTTTCTTTTGCTTTTGGGGGCTTCTTAGAGCCTATTACTAGTATCATTCTTAGTTGGAAGTTGACCTCTTTAAAAGTAATTATCTGTTGATTAAAGGTTCTATGTTTGGCACATGTTACAGATTCTTTATCAGGGCTTCTGAGTTCTTTGGACTTGAAATGTTGGAAGAATTTCAGATAGCTTGTTTAGTGTTCCAAGAAAAATTTTAGTAATATCGAATTCAGAGAAATCTTATTCAGTGACTTTAGAAAACTTGGTTAAATATAGAGTTTTGACTAAAAGTAACGTATTGATGAAACCTGAAGAGAAATTATTAAGTACCGCATTTCCATATAATAGACAAACCATTTTCTTTTTTTTAACCAGAGAATATTTTTTATAGTTAATGTAGTTATAAATATCGTTGTTAATGAGTGAGAGAAAAAGAAAAAAATGTTTTTACAACGTTGAAGTACAAAGACATGATAATTCATGGTAATCTAATTGTTTGAACCAAGGGGAAAATTTTACAGAGTTCATTTGTAATTCTTTTTATGTATAGACAAAACAGTATTGTTTGATAAGAATATGGGTTCTAAAATCCGGCTGCATGAGTTAAAATTGTCGCTGTTGTTACTTATTTTCTCCATTTTCACATCAGGAAAATGATGATCATAGTCATACTTATTTCATTGAGGTTTAAGTGAGATTTTATATACATATACATCCTAATCAACTGCCTGGCACATAAAAGTTGGTTATTATACAGAAATATTTATTAACTTTTATTTTTATTATGATTATCTAATAAGCTTTTTATTTGGGAAGAATTTTATGCTTACATAAAAATGACAGGAATCCTACCTAAAACATCCATTCACAGTCTTATCTTTATTCACCTATTGAAAATTTGCCCTGTTTGCTCTTTTTATGTATTCACAGCCAAGACTCTCATGTGAATCTAGGAGTAAGTTAATTATATCATGATCTCATGATGCTCTGCACTTCATAAGAATAAGGATGTTTATTACTTTTTTTTAAGTAGGCTCCACTCCCAGTGTGGAGCCCATTGTGGGACTTGAACTCTCTAGCCTGAGATCAAGACCTGAGCTGAGATCACGAGTCAGTTGCTTAACCTGCTGAGCCACCCAGGCACCCCAAGGATGTTCTCTTAGATAGATATAATATCATTATTAGTTTGAGTAAATTTAATTTTAATAAAATACTTTATCTGTATTTCAGTTTTATCAATTGACCCAACAATGTCCCCACCCTTCCCCCCCCAAAAAAGTGTCCCCTTTTTGTAGCTTTTTTTCCTCCTCCAGTATGGGATTCAATCTAAGGATCGTGTATTACATTTAGTTGTCATTTCTGCTCCATCTTAAATGCTAGGCTGATTGAATTGGTCTATCATTAAAATAAAACAAAATATGACTATATTTCAGATCAGTCGAAACCACTGTCACAGTTTTGCTTTTGGCTCATGCCTTGTAATTGTTTCATAAAATCTTATTAAAATAGGAGAGGTTCCCAGTACGTTACTTCAAGTAATGGAAATAAGAGGAAAACTTTTCTACCGTACTTGATAATGTATAATTAGGGGTCTGTGCGTATATGCTGAATCTTTTAGAAGAAGTTAAAATTTTTGTGCCATGTGTCCTCTTTTGCAGTCATTGAAGTTCAGTGGACTAGAAGTATCTGTTTGAAAGATAGCTGATTTGAACATAAGAGAAGAATTTCATTATTTTGAGTTTTGAAAGGACAGTTTAAAAAACACCAGATTGTTATGCTATTTCATTTTGTATCTTTGTAGTAAATCCTAATTTTGAAAATTGTGAAAAGTGGCTATCAGCTTCTGTGTGTAAATATCCCAGACGACACTGTCTGGCATTTCTCTTGTTTTCTGAGATTTTTATACACAACTTAATTGTCATTACTGACATAAAAGCTCATATGATAGTGTATAAAGTAGTGTATAGTAATTTTGTTAGATAATGTGGAATGAAAGGGGTTTGAGGTAGCACATACCTTTGGCTAATTGGCTATATTTCTGGTCTATGCTAAGTTGATGCAGTTGCTCAGAATAGTGCACAGAAGTGCAAAAGAATCACCCATTATTGTAATAGATCTTTGGTATCGTAATTCCTGATTTGCACTATGCCTCGATCATCTGAAATGTTAGAAGGCAATTTTTCTTAGATTTGGATTTATGACTAGAAATATGAGAACCTGTAGCACAGTTTTTCCTTCCTTTGATTTGTCTGAAAACATATTTCATTTTACTTTTTAAAAACATTAAAAACATTACAGAGAATTTTCAGCATACATCGAAAGGGGACAGTAGTATAATGAAGTCTTATGTATTCATAACTCAGCCCCAACAACTCATCAGTCCATGTCCAGTCCTGCCCCAACCAAATACCTGTTTAGTGTTTGTTTGTTTGTTTGTTGTTTTTTGTTTTTTGTTTTAACTAGGCTCCACACCCAGCATGGAGCCCAACTTGGGGCTTGAACTTGTGACCCTCAGGTCAAGACCTGAGCTGAGGTCAAGAATCAGATGCTCAACTGACTGAACCACCCATGCATCCCTTATTTATTATACTTACATATCAAAAATGGTCTAGTGGAATAGAGGCTCTTAGACTTAAGTAGCCGTGATAGACCAAGATAATGAATAATTAAAACTTCTTACATGTGTGTGTAATGATTAGACTTCTTATAGAGGATGTGAAGTAGAAAAATTTAAGTCAGGTGGACAACATAGAAGAAGAATTTTAAAAATTACCATGCCTGGTCATAGCATGATTCTATAAAGAAATCTACTTTTCATATTCTTAGAATAGGAAGACTGAAGTAGATAAGAGGTTTTGGTTTATGAAGTCTTAAGTTTATTTATGTTTTAGTAATCTCTACACCCATCATGGGGCTTGAACTAATGACCCGGAGATTGAGAGTCACATGTTCTTTATCACTGAGCCAGCCAGGTGCCCTGAAGTCTTCATATATAGTATGAATTCAAGAATATGTAAGGCATTATAATGCCAAATAACTCATTTTATTTTTTTATTTTTATTTTTTAAAGACTTTATTTATTTGACACAGAGAGAGATAGAGAGAGAGTACAAGCAGGGCAAGTGGCAGGCAGAGGGAGAGGGAGAAGCAAGGAGCCAGGCAAGGGGCTTAATTCCAGGACCCCGGGATCATGACCTGGGCCGAAGGCAGACACTTAACCGACTGAGCCACCCAGGCACCCCCCCAAATAACTTATTTTAGATTAAGTTAGAAATAATTGCGGGAAACATATCCTTAACCACTAAGGAAGTTCTAGAAAATTTATTTAAAATAGAAAAGAATGCAGATTGTTATTTTTTAACCTTTAAAAAGTATTTGAAAGAAGCCAGAATAATAAAATGAGCCTCCCTATACCTGTCATTCACCTTCAATAATTACAGATCCATGAGCAGTGGTCTTTTACTATATTTCAGCCGGTTTTCATCCTCTTAAATTATTTTGAAACAAATCCCAGATATATAATTTTATCTATAAATACTTAATATGCATCTATAAAAGGTAATATTTTTAAATAATGTTTTAGAATATTTTATATAAAAATAGCAGTAACTCCTTAAAATATTAACAGACACCTAGTTAGTATTTAAATTTGTAATTGTTCCTAAATGTCCATTTTTCCCCATTTGTTTTTTTTTTTTTTTTTTTAAAGATTTTATTTATTTATGTGACAGAGAGACAGCCAGCGAGAGAGGGAACACAGCAGGGGGAGTGGGAGAGGAAGAAGCAGGCTCACAGCGGAAGAGCCTGACATGGGACTCGATCCCGGATCGCCAGGATCACGCCCTGAGCCGAAGGCAGCCGCTTTAACGACTGCGCCACCCAGGCGCCCCCCTTCCCCATTTGTTTTAATCAAGATCTAAATAATTAGATTGGTTGAAATTTCTTTTTTTTTTTTAAAGATTTTATTTATTTTTTTTCGAGAGAGAGAGCATGCACACACATGCAAGAGAGGGGAGGAGCAGGAAGGGAAGAAGGAGCCTGCATCAGGCTCCATCCCAGAATCCTGGAATCATGTCCTGAGCCAAAATCAAGAGTCAGACACTTAACCGCTTAACAAACCGAGCCACCCAGGGGCCCCTGAAATTTCTTTGAAAAAAAAAAAAAAAATTTCCTTTTCCTTATTCCCTCTCATTTCCCTCTCTCCAGGGTAACCACTACTCTTTCCTCTAATACCACATACTAGTTTCTCCTGTTTTTTCCATTTTATATAAAAGAAATCATATGGTTTTTGCCTTTTTTAGAAAAGTTCTTTTTCTTTTTTTTAAACATTTTTAAGTAATCTCTACACCCAACGTGGGGCTCGAACTTACAACCCCAAAATCAAGAGTAGCATGCTCCACCAACTGAGCCAGTCACGTACCCTATTAGCTTATTATTATGTGAGGTTCATCCATATGGTGCATGCCCTCTGACTTTTTAATATCATTTTTTTTTAAAGATTTTATTTATTTATTTGACAGAGGGAGACAGCCAGCGAGAGAGGGAACACAAGCAGGGGGAGTGGGAGAGGAAGAAGCAGGCTCCTAGCAGAGGAGCCTGATGTGGGGCTCGATCCCAGAACGCTGGGATCACGCCCTGAGCCGAAGGCAGACGCCTAACGACTGCGCCACCCAGGCGCCCCTTTAATATCATTATTGAAATACAACTCTTCTACCATACCATTCCCCTATTTACAGGGTACAAATGTGATGGTTTTTATTGTATTCACAGTTGTGCAACCATCACTATGATCCATTTTTAGATCATTTTCATCATCCAAAAAAGAAACAGTGTTCCCATTAATCTATCACCCTCCAACCCTTCTCCTCCAGCCCCCTACCCCTGTCTTAGGCAACCACTAATCTACTTTATTTCTTTATGGATTTGCCTATTCTGGATATTTCATATAAATAGAGTGATACCATTTGTAGTCTTTTGTGAGTGGCTTCTTTCACTTAGCATAATGCTTTCAAGGTTCATGTATTCCTTTTTTTTTTTTCATGTATTCCTTTTTTTAATGGCTGAATATTCCATTTTATGGATATATCACATTTTCTTTATTTGGTCATCAGTTGATGCATATTTGGGTTGATAGGCAAGTGGTTAATGCTTTTTTGCTTTTAGCGGTAATGCTGCTCTGAACATTTATGCCCAAGTTTTTAGGTGATGTTATGTTTTTATATCTATCTCTTCGATCCTTTAACTTTTTTTTTTTTTTTTTGAAGATTTTGTTTATTTGAGAGAGAGAGCACGAGCAGGGGGAGGAGCAGAGGAAGAGGGATGAGCAGAGTCCGTGCTGAGCACAGAGCCCAACACAGGGCTTGATCCCGTGACCCTGATGTTATGACCTGAACTGAAGTCAAGAGTTGGACGCTTAACCGACTGAGTCACCCAGGCTCCCTGGATCCTTTAACTTTTTAAGAATAGTTCTTTTCCATTAAGATTTAATACACATCCAGTGTGCCTGGGTGGCGCAGTCGTTAAGCGTCTGCCTTCGGCTCAGGGCGTGATCCCAGCGTTCTGGGATCGAGCCCCACATCAGGCTTCTCCGCTGGGAGCCTGCTTCTTCCTCTCCCACTCCCCCTGCTTGTGTTCCCTCTCTCGCTGGCTGTCTCTCTCTGTCAAATAAATAAATAAAATAAAATAAAAAAAAGATTTATTACACATCCATCAAAATATCCTTGCAAAAGACAGAAAAGGAAAAAGATCTCCAAGTTGATGTCTTTTAAGCTTCTCTTAATCTTTAAATCCCCCTTTAAATCTACCTTTATCTTTCTCTTGGTCTTCTTTTCCTTACCACTTTTTTCCTTAAATGTTATTTTGTTAAAGGAACTCAGTCTTTTGTCCTGTAGAGTTTTTACTGTCTGTATTTGCAGATTGCATCCCAGGGGAGTAATATATACTCTGTATTCTCTGTAAATAGGTAGAGAGAATGAATTTTAAATATAGTCTAAACAAAGGAATCCTGTTTTAGCCAGTGCCATATGGTTGCCATATTGTGGCTACCATTTTATGTTGCCTGAGTTTTACTAAATTGTTATCATCCGTTCCTTTCACTGACTCCTGTTTGTTAAGTGAGCTTCTCCATTAGATGGACATTTGTTTAGCTCTTGCAGATGACTTCATTTCACCTTTCTTTAGTAGAGGCTGTATGTTTGTTTTCGGATTAACTTTTTTAAAAAAATAATAAAATCACAGATTATTTCTGGTCAGTCTTAACTGTTAGGCTTTAAAAGAAGACAGTATTTCTATGAATTCCAATACCATTTTTCTGTAAATCTTGTGAAATGTGTGGTTTTATGGCACTTACTAACTTTACCATTTGTTCTTGAAATGTTTTCTATGAAATAAATCTACAGTTCTCAAATTATGAATATATTTTATAATTAGGAAAACATAAGCCATTTTACTATATGATACTTAGAGACTTGCTCTTTTTTTTTTTTTTTTAAGATTTTATTTTTATTTATTTGACAGAGAGCGAGCACAGGTAGGGGGAGCAGCAGGGAGAGGGAGAGGGAGAAGCAGGCTCCCTGGTGAGCAGGGAGCCTGACATGGGTCTCTATCCCAGGACCCTGGAATCATGACCAGAGCTGAAGGCAGACACTTAATGACTGAGCCACCCAGGCGCTCTAAGACTTGCTCTTTCTTTGGTTTCATTATAAGGGATGAATTGCTGTTTTCTTCCTGCACTGCTGTTCTTACCTTAAATTAACATTTGGGTGACCTGGGTGGTGTAGTCGGTTGAGGGTCCGACTCTTGATTTTGGCTCAGTTGTGATCTCAGGGTTGTGAGATCAAGCCCTGTGTCAGGCTCCATGTTCACCTCTGCAGTCTGCTTGAGCGTCTCTCCCTCTGCACCTCCTGCTCGTGTGTTCTCTCTCTCAAATAAATCTTAAAAAAAGAAAAGTTAACATTTAAAAATTAGTGTATTACTGTTGAAGTAATTTCAGCATCTTTTTTACTCCTCTCTGTTACCTAACTTTTTTGGGTGTAATTTGACTTCAGTATTTCATTGTATTTGTGCTCTCTCTTGCACTGGAAAGATTATCAGATGTGTTTCGTAATTAATAGAAGGACTGATCTTGTTCCTGTTGAATGCTCTCATATAGGTTTTTCAGGAGCCAGCAGAGGAAGAACGAGATGGTAGAAAAAAGAAGTATCCTAGTCCCCAGAAGACTCGTTCAGAATCTAGTGAACGAAGGTGTGTGTTTATATTTAATTAAGGAGACACTGATAACTCCTTTTTTGGTTACCTTAAGAGCATTGATGGGATTTTTAACATATGTACTGACACCTTGCTCTAAACTGATTAAAGAAGGAGAAGGTTATCTTTCTTCCCTCCGTTCTGTGTTTTTTGTCTTTGTCATGCTTTCTCTTCCTTTTATAAACAGTCATCATTATGTGCTTTCCCCAAGAGCACAGGGGTGGGAATAGTCTCCTTAGAGGATATTAATGAAATGTTCCATTTGGTTAGGGGTGCTCACTATTAAAATCATCCATAGTATTTTATACTACATATAGTTCAGTTTATGTGTTGAGTCATCAGCCTGCCATTAAAGAATTAGTCTTTTGTTTAGGAAAACTTTGTTTCTGCTTTTTTTCTTTTCTAGTTTTAAATTTCCGTATTTCCCCTACCCCTCCCCATACTTTGGTTTCACCTCTTTTTTTTTTTTTATTTCTCCCCACCCAGTGTAATTGAGGGAATGTTTTTTCTTTTTATATAATGGATCAGAAGAATTATGTTGTGGTTTTACGGCTTTCTGAAAAAGCATAGACATTATGAATTTTGATGAATCAAGGAGGGTATTTCATACTCCTGATTTGTTTGCATACTTGGTTTCTATAGTATACATATGGCTTTTATATCTGTGTATTATAGGACACGTGAGAAAAAAAGAGAAGATGGCAAGTGGAGAGACTATGACCGGTACTATGAGCGGAATGAACTATACCGTGAGAAATATGACTGGAGAAGAGGCAGAAGTAAGAGTCGGAGTAAGAGTCGAGGCTTGAGTCGAAGTCGAAGCCGAAGTAGAGGGCGCAGCAAAGACCGGGATCCAAATAGGAATGTTGGTGAGTAGATGAGGCTTCCTCCTAAAAACTCTGTATTGCTTATCTTCCTCTGTCGTAGGGTACCAGAGCTCCCTTTAAATGCAAGTGTACCTTTAACGTGTCTGAGCAACGTAAAATCTAGAATTTCTCAAAAAAACCTCATGCTAATTTTGTTACAAAGATAGGATGGAGTCAAAGGAGTTGGACTAAAAAGCTGTTTGTAAGGATATCATAGTACATGTCTGGACTTAAAGCCATTTTGTATAATTGAAACTAATGCCTTTTAATCAACAAAGGTATCATTGGAGGAAGAGGACTACCTGTTCCCTCCCCCAGCCCCTCACTAAAAATAATTGTTTTGCTTTAAGGTTGTCTAGTGTTTATAAAATTAAAAAGAAAAAATGATACGTAAATAACTGGGATCCCAACCACTGATCTCTTGGGATATCAGTTTGGAAGTCAGTGCTTGGATACCTTTCTTATTAAATACCAGGCTTTCTTCATTATGTATTGATGTTGGTGTTATAAAAGAGGATTTTCCACAAGTTACTGGTCAGGATATGTCACGTTGTTGATGTTCCTGCTTTTAGGGTATATTAATAATGAGCGCACTTTGACATGTGGACAGCTCAGTGAGTTTACTGCAATATTCTCTTCTTCGCTGTTCTGTGAGAAAATAAACATCGTTAAGAACATAAATGTCTAATCTTGCTTCTTGTTTTTATTTTGTCTCTGAAGCAGAGCACAGGGAAAGATCAAAGTTTAAGAGTGAAAGGAATGACTTGGAGAGTTCCTATGTGCCTGTGTCTGCACCACCTCCGAGCTCTTCTGAGCAGTACTCCTCTGGGGCACAGTCTATTCCCAGCACAGTTACTGTGATCGCACCTGCGCACCACTCTGAAAACACAACGGAGAGTTGGTCTAATTACTATAACAATCATAGCTCTTCCAATTCTTTTGGTCGAAACCCACCACCAAAGAGGCGATGCAGAGATTATGATGGTAAAAATTCTCTTTTATATTGTACTCAAAAGTA
This sequence comes from Ursus americanus, assembly GCF_024610735.1. Lineage (NCBI taxonomy): Eukaryota > Metazoa > Chordata > Mammalia > Carnivora > Ursidae > Ursus > Ursus americanus. Next base: position 48,162,859 of record NC_142131.1, on the reverse strand, counting down.
CTGGTAAACCAAATGTTGCTGATATTGCTAGTGTATGCAGAGCTTATGATGGCAAAAATTCTCTTTTCTCTTGTACCCAAAAGTACTGGTAAAGCAAATGTTGTTAGTATTGCATACCTTTTCATTATAGTCCAGATTTTGTTAAAAGGGATGAATGAGGATGAAAACCTCCTTTGGCATATGCTTATTTACTTTCTTGATTTAATAGTTTGGCTCTGGTTAAGAGAGTGTTCGAATTTGACCTATTCGTCTGTCTTTTGTTATTACTTCAAACACTATAAGTACGCCACAAAATTTGGTAGACATTAGGAGTTGTAATTTTTTTGTGTAGTGTTTGATGCTGGGAATTTGTTAAGCATTATAACCTACTTAAAATTTTAATTTGCCGACTTTCCACTTGAATGAATGTGTGTGTGTGTGTGTTTTAATTTTTTATTATGGAAATATTTAAATATTAATAAAAGTTGACAAAACAATGTAATTAACCCTAATGTAGCCATGATCTCACATCAATAGTTAGAAGATCATGGGTAATTTTGTTTTTATCGGTATTTCTCTACTGCTTCTCCCAGACCTATATTATTTGAAGCAAATCGCAGACATTTTAATGTTTTTTCTATAAATATAGAATATATATTTTACATTTTATATATTTTTAAGTAGGAAATACAATCAAATCATAACTCAAGCATTATGTCATTCTCACCCTGATCTGGCCACAGAGTTCTCATTCCCAAGGCCAATTTAATGTTATTAATTTCTTGTGTATCTTTCCAAACATAGTGTATGTATATGTACATAAACAGATATGTAGGCTCCCCTATTTTCTCTTCTACATAAATGCTAGTACACTCTTCACACTCTTCTGCATGTTTTTTCAACTTAGTGGTATTTTATGGCAGTTATTCTATATTCATACATTAGGGCTTCCTTAATACCTTTTTCAGGTTTCTTAGTATTCTGTATGTAGAAAAATATGTTTAACTTAATTCTTTATTAATGTGCTTTTGGGGTGTTTCTAATATTTTGTTGTTATAAACAGTGCTGCAGTGAATAACCTAGTAAATAATACCCACTTGAATATTTTCTTTTTCTTTTTCTTTTTTTTTAATTTTAAGTAATCTCTACAGCCAATGTGGGGCTTCAACTTAAAACCCCAAGAGTTGGTGGTGGCTTCTCCACCAGCTGAGCCAGTCAGGCTCCCCTTCCCACTCAAATATTTTATTTTATTTTATTTTATTTTATTTATTTTTTGAGGGTGGAGGGGCAGAGGGAGATGGGCGTGGGGCTCGATCTCACAACCTTGAGATTATGACTGGAGCCGAAATCAAGAGTTGGATGCTTGGGGCGCCTGAGTGGTGCAGTCAGTTAAGTGCCCGACTCTTGGTTTCAGCTCGGTCATCATCTCAGGGTTGTGGGATAGAGCCCTGCTTCAGGCTTCATGCTCAGTGTGGAGTCTGCTTGGGATTCTCTCTCCCTCTCCTCCTTGCCCCTGTGTGTGCTCTCTTTCTCTCAAATAAATAATTAATTCACTCTTTAAAAAAAAGTCAGACGCTTAACCGATAGTGCCACCCAGCCAAGCCCCCACTTGAATATTTTAAACTAAAGTTTCATATTGCAGATATAGCAAGAATATAGAATTTAGAATAATACCATGAAAATAGATAATTGAAATTAGATTGTCCAGATAAGTCCCTTACTCCCATAACCTGTCTTTGCTGAAATGAATCTGAATTTTTTTTTTTTTTTTTTTTTTAGTTTCCTTAAAGTAATCTCTGACCAATGTAGGGCTTAAACTCATGACCCCAAGATTAAGAGTCACATGTTCTACTGACTAAGCCAGCCAGGCACGCTGAATGTGAATTTTTATTATGAAAACGTAATAGGAAATTGGTTAATCTAATAGTGGCTAGTAGCCTGTTTTGGACCCTGTTACATGCTACCTCAACAAAGCACAGTCTCAGAAAGTTGAGAGTACATCCATCTATCCTTAACCTCAGGGATATGTGATGATTAACAGAATAAGAAGGCTTTTAAATTCCTTGGAGAAAAATTACTTTGTAAATCAGATCGGTAGGCTTTTCAGGGTCGTTTTGTTTTCTGAACTCTAAGATCATAATAAGATTCTTCTTATATTCTTACAGAAAGAGGATTTTGTGTACTTGGTGACCTTTGTCAGTTTGATCATGGAAATGATCCCCTGGTTGTTGATGAAGTTGCTCTGCCAAGCATGATTCCTTTCCCTCCACCTCCTCCTGGGCTTCCTCCTCCACCACCTCCTGGAATGTTAATGCCTCCGATGCCAGGACCAGGCCCAGGCCCTGGCCCAGGCCCAGGCCCAGGTCCAGGTCCAGGTCCAGGCCACAGTATGAGACTTCCTGTTCCCCAGGGACATGGCCAACCTCCGCCTTCTGTTGTGCTTCCCATACCAAGTAAGTACATGTTCATTAAATATTTTGTTCTTTAGCAAAGAATTGTATTTAGAAGAACCTACCTCTTCACTAACTTGATACTAGATTTAAAGTTTTTGAAAGGTAAATTAATAAGAGAATTTAGAATATATTCCTATAATTAAAACATTATTCTTTATTCTATCCATTATTGTATTATATTATTTTTAGTACCTTAAAAAAATTTAGGTGTCAAAATCTTGTTAGTTGACAGCATCTTAAGAAATCCTGTTTTGAAGATGCCAGAAAAAAGAACATGCCAGTAGTTTAATGAAATTTTCTAGTCCTTCAAGGTAATGAAATTTTCTAGTCCTTCAAGATAATCTCTTTGGGTGGCTCACTCAATTAAGCCTCGGACTCTTGATTTTGGCTCAGGTCATGATCTCAGGATCATGAGACTGAGCCCTGTAGTAGGTTGCACACTCAGTGGGGAGTCTGCTTGAAATTCTCTCTTTGCCCCTTCCCCCTCTTATGCGCTTGCCCCCCAATAAATAAATCTTTTGTAAGTTCTTCAAGAATATTAAAATAATTTTTAAAGTCTTATTTTGGAAATTTTCAAATATACACAAGAGTAGAATATTAATATATTACCATATGTACTATCATTCAACTTCAGTGATTATCAGTATTCACCTGTTTTTGTCTCTCTCATTTTCTCCAACCTCTCCTTGCCCCCCGCAGTGTGTGTGCATGTGCACACACACACTTCTTTGGGCTTGTTTTTGCTGGAATAAATTCCCAAACTTGTATCATTTCACTAGTACGTACTTTAGTAGGTATCTCTTTACTGATAAGGACTGTTTATTGTTTATTTTACTCTATTTTTTAGTGAACAGTATGTTCTTATCACATCCACCAAAATTGAATAAGAAATGTTTTAAATAATCGTTTAAAAATCCGTAACAGTTGCTACCTTAGTGAAAGAAGACTAAATTTTTTTGTAATTAAAAAAAAATTGTGGTGAATAGTTCACATGTGTGCAAAGGTAGAAGAAAATATCTTTTTGAAGATATTTAACATTGTTAAGAGATGGCAAATTGTTAATTTTAAAAATGGTTTCCATTCGATTTATTGATCAGTACTTTTTCGGTTTTCTTTTTTTAAACTTTTCAGTTATTTTTTTTAAGATTTTATTTATTAGAGAGGGCACGAGCCGGCGGGGGGGGCAGAGGGAGAGGGAGAAGCAGACTCCCTGCTGATCAGGGGGCCCCATGTGGGACCCAGTCCCACAATCCTGGGATCATGACCTGAGCCAGAGGCACACGCTTAACCAACTGAGCCACCCAGGCGCCCCTAAACTTTTTATTTTTGAAATTATTCTAGACTCACAAGAAGTTGGCAGAAATAGTTTAGCATGAACCCATGTACCTATCACCTAGCATTCCTGCATTAATGTTCTTTATTTATAGAGCACGTTAAAGTTAGTAAAGGTTTGGAGACATTGAATACGTTAGATTTTTTTTAGATTTTATTCATTTATTTGAGAGAGAGGGAGAGGCAGAGGGACAGGCAGACTCCCCTCTGGGCAGGGAGCCCAAGGTAGGTCAATCCCAGAACCCCGAGATCATGACCTGAACCGAAGGCAGACACTTAACTGACTGAGCCACCCAGGCGCCCATACATAGATTTAATATTGTCATGTAAATGGTATAATTGTGAAGCTCAACTTGAGATTTTGTTACCCAGATAAAAAAGCTTCTTCATATACAGAAATTCTCAAATAAAAGATGTGTTACGTGGGAATATTGCTGTTTAAAAGTGAAATCCAAGAATGTCATTTTCCCCCAACATTTTGCTTTGAAAAATTTCAAGCAAACTGAAAAGTGGAAATAATTGTACTCTGAACATCCATATACTTACCATTTAGGTTCTATGATTAATATTTTATTATATTTCTATTATCATATCTTTCTAACTCTTCCATTATTATTTTTGATGCATTTCCTAGTATGTTGCAGACCACAGTATATTTAAACATATTCCTAATGTTGTAGAACTTAAGAGTTCTATAGAACTCTGTCATTATTCCTGGGACGCATGGGTGGCTCAGTGTTAAGCGTCTGACTCTTGATTTTGGCTCAGGTCATGATCTCGGTGCTGGGATGGAGCTCTGCATTGGGCTTCTCGCTCAGCGGGGAGTCTGCTTGACCATTCTTTCTTCCTCTCCCTCTGCCCCTCCCCCTGCTCAAGTTTTCTCTCTTTTTTAAATAAATAAATCTCTTAAAAAAAAAAAAGAAAGAAAGAAAAAAGGAACTTACCATTATCCCAGAAAGATTGTTCAAGTTCTTCTCAGCCGTTTTTCACTCCTACTCCCCAGAGGTAACTGTCCTGCTTTTTTTTCACCCTAGAATTGTTTTGTCTGTTCTAGAACTAAAATGTCATCTTAATTAATTATGCAACTTACAGTGCTGAAGCCTGCATATATCAAATTCCTTAATTCTGTTCTATGCCAAAGTAGGTACTTTAATTATGACCGTCCAAATTAGTTTTAGTGTAGTGAGTATTTTTATTAGTTAGGAAAAATTAATGCTCTACCTTTCTATCTCCTCCTCCCCTCCCGTTCTCCCCCCTCTCCTCCCCCTCTTTCTTCTAATTCTTAGGACCACCCATAACACAGTCAAGCTTGATAAACAACCGTGACCAGCCTGGGACAAGTGCAGTGCCCAATCTTGCACCAGTGGGAGCAAGACTACCTCCTCCTTTACCCCAGAACCTCCTTTATACAGTATCAGAACGTAAGTAAATAATTGCTTGACTTAAAATTGCTAGGGTATAGAAAAGCTAAGTTTCAGTGTCATACTTTTAAAAAATACAATTTTTCTTCTTATGGACTATGCCATATATAAATTATGTTTGTTTTCACAAGGCAGTTCACTGTATGATTATGCTGTGTGACTGTATTTTAACTTGTGTGCTAATGGAAGAGAAGGACAAGGCCTTCTGCTCTAGAGGAAGTAGCAACATTTAGTATCTTCTTTTTTTTTTTTTTAAGATTTTATTTATTTGACAGAGACACAGCGAGAGAGGGAACAAGCAGGGGAAGTGGGAGAGGGAGAAGCAGGCTTCCCGCTGAGCAGGGAGCCCGATGCAGGGATCGATCCCAGGACCCTGGGATCATGACCTGAGCCGAAGGCAAACGCTTAATGACTGAGCCACCCAGGCGCCCCGACTAGTATCTTCTGAAGGACATTTATTTTGAAGCTTTAATCTCTTCTAAACGAAATTTATTTTGAAGCTTCTGTTCAAAAATTGTTCCTCTGATAGAATTTCCAAAACATCAGGCTTATCTTCTAAGAGTATACAAAAGGTCAGTTAAAATATGCCAAATAATTATTTAACTTGTGTTCTGGAGTGATGATAGAGAGCATCATTTAAACTGTAATATTTAGTGGCTATGCTATTTATAACATTTATGTTTATAATAATTTGTTTTTAAATCTTAATTCTCCTGATTTCTTAGGTGTTTTTGTCGTTATTTTTAGTTTATGTAAAGCTTTTTAAAATATTCCTTTCTCCAAAAATGTAAAAATAAGGTAGCTGGTTGTTAAAAATGTCAGGTTGTGAGGTTGTTTTTTTTTTTTTAAGGTTTTATTTATTTATTTGGGAGAGGGAGTAAGAGAGAGAGCATGAGAGGAGGGAGGGTCAGGGGGAGAAGCAGACTCCCCGCTGAGCAGGGAACTCCATCCCAGGACACTGGGATCATGACCCTAGCTGAAGGCGGACACTTAACTGACTGAGTTACTCAGGCGCCCCGAGATTTTTTTTTTTTTTTTTTACAGAGCTATGTAGCTTTATGAATAAATTCATCTTTTGTGTAGTGTATTTATCACAAACATTTCTTCATCTTTATCATGTCATGGTAAGGCCATTCAGCAATATAATGAAGCCCAGGTTTAAATCCTGGTTCCATTATTTACTGTCATTGTGATCTTAGAAAAGTTACTAAACTTCATTGAATCTCAGTTTTCTCTTCTGTAAAATGGGAATAATAACGTTACTCACCTCAAAAGTGTGTTTGGGAATAAATGCATTAATACATATATCTAGAATAGAACCTGGCATCTAGTAAGCTAAATATAAAGGTTAGTTTTTATAATATTATGGTTACTATTGTCTCCTTAGATTGCATCTTTGCTGAAATCAAACATAATTATCTTCTCTTTAAGAGTCTACTTCCAGTATCCCTGTGTTTCTTTATAAATTGAAATAACACGCTTCTAATCACTAGAATTGAAACCTCGACATGATTGACTCATTGCTTTATTTACATCTAGTTAATCAAAAAATCCTTTCTCTTTCTCTTTGAAATATCCCTTTCTATTCCTACTGTGGCTTCTGCCCTCATCCACACATGAATCACCTCACATTTGGGTTATTGCTATAATCTTCTTGACTCCATTATGTTTCACTCCCCCTCAGTCATACCATATAATGCTGTTAAGCTAATTTTCCTGAGAAAACAAATCAGAACAGCACCTCATGAGAACTCTGCAGTGGCCACATTTTTCCCCTAAATTACATATATATGTTTTTTTTTTTTAAGTAGGCTCCTTGCCTAGCGTGGAGCCCAACACAGGGCTTGAACTCAAGACCGTGAGATCCAGACCTGGGCTGAGATCAAGAGTCTGAAGCTCAGCCACTTGGCCACCCAGGTGCCCCTCCTCCCAGACTATCGATGAACCCCTCCCTGCAGTTTCTCTTAATATCTACCCTACCCTTCTTGATAGGGTCTTTTTATCTATACTCCCACAAGTATCTTCTCTGGTTAGGCCAATTATACCTTGTCTGTGCCCCCATTGTGACTCAACTTTCTTTTCCTGCCTTCATTCCTAATAATCTCTCTCTCTTCTCTTCTTTCAAGGTCTAAATCTTCTAAGTACTTGGGAGGAACGTTACTGCTCTGTTGTAAACTCCTACAGGACCAAAAAGCATTTATTACATAATGACATATGATTGTATGTAGGCCTACTGTTAGATTTCTTTTCATGTATGTTAATTTTATGTTCAGCTAAGCTTCAGAACAGAAACCACATCTTAGTATTCAGTCTTCTAACACTATAGTGTCTTTTTTACAGCGCATGATTGTTTTACTGCTTCTCTCATTTTTTAGACAAATTTTAAATGTAAAAATAAAGAAGACAGTATAATGCATTCCCATATACCTATTACTCATCTTCAGCATTTATCAATCTTGTATCATTTATTCTCACCGGTTCATCTCTTAATTTCTAATGCCTTTGGACTTGTAAGTACAAAAAATGGATTATTTATCTGAGAGTTTGTTGCAGATGGCACATTTTCTTACTGTTAAATTTAGCATTGTGACTCACGATAAAAATTCTATTTTGTTTTTAATTTTTTAAAAAGTCTGGCCAATTACCATTTATTTTAATATTGTTAAATTTAACATCACGACTCACTCTGTAGAAATTCCATTTTGATTTTAATTTATAAAAATCAGACAGTTACCATTTATTTTAGTGACTTAGCTTCATATTCATTAATGGGGCAAATATTTATTGAATGCCTTCTATTGCCAGGGATTGTGCTGCATGCTTGAGAGCCAGGATGAAAAAAGTGAATTTCATGTTACTTGAACATCATTTTTCTCTTTTTAAAGCAAAAATATTTTGTGATATATTAGTAAAGGCCTTTTAAAACCCAAGTTTCAAACTTCTGTTTCAGATGCTGGTGACATTTTTAAGAAAATTTGGGGGAGATGTAGTTAGCAACTTTTTATTTGCCACATCAGGGAATTGTATGTGAAAATATCTAGGGTCATTTCAATTTAACAAATAAATTTTTACATTAAAATACAGGATAAAGAACTATCCTTTTGTATTTGGTTTTATGAAATACTAATTACATTTTTTCCCTTTTTTTGTCTCAGACAGGTAAAAGGTGATAACATCCTTTTGGCATTTGTGAATTACTGCTTTAGAGGGTAGTCTCATGTATTGCATCAGTGGTTTAAAGAGATTTAGTTGGTTGGCGACTGTTTTGAAAGTTACAGAATTATTTGTATCAGACAATTTAAAACTTTCTACCGTGCAAGCTACTCTCTTTCTTATTTATTTTAAAAATTTATTTGTTTTAGAGAAAGAGAGCACACACACATGAGTGGGAGGAGGGGCAAAGGGAGAGGGAAAGAACCTCAAGCAGACTCCCTGCTGAGCATGGAGCCTGATGTGGGGCTTGATCTCACGACCCATGAAATTAGTACCTGAACTGAAATCAAGAGTCAGACGCTTAACCAATTGAGCCACCCAAGAGCCCCTCTCTTCCTTTTTTAAAAGTTAAATTTTGATTCTAAAATTCAGAGAAATTTGAAAATAGGAGATAGTTTCTGATCTCAGTGTAAGAAACAGTAAAACTTTTTTTTTGGTGTAATGTAGTTTGTTAGTCATTAATTTTTTTATGTCTTTCTATTCACTTGATTTAAAAAGTTTTTGGTTTTTTTTTTTTTAATTTTGTTCTAGGCAAGATAACTTGAATCTTTCAAATTGTTCAGGTATATTTTCCTCAATAGTATAATCAGTAATTTCCCCCAAAATTAGAACTTCACTTCAAATGAAGTAAAAAACTATGTTTACAATGTATTAGCTCTCAAAGTTTAATAAGTTGGGAAATTTTAAATTAATGGCTATTTTATTGTCAAAATTATCTTTAAAATTCATAACAGAAAATGTTTATAAATGGAATAGAGTGTATCAGATGGCATTTAGTTGTGAAAATTATGTCAGTAGAGACCCGGAATATACAGAGAAAAATGAAATCTGGAGTTTTAGAGGTAAAAATAGGAGTCTGCTCAATGCTAGGTATTGGGAATATACAGATGAGTAAGAAATGATTCTTCAAAGAAACTGAAAATCTAATAGTGGAAAAGGAATGTGTTTGTTTTTTTTTTTAAAACAAGTACAGTGTATTTTGCTGTTATGACTAGATGAACAGAGTGGCTCAGAAATACAGGTGACAAAAGAACTAATTCTGTCAAAAATAAAACCGTCATTTCGGCTGTGGTTATTGCTTGTTTTGGAATAAGACAATTGAGTATTAACAGAAGAAAAGAAATTATCCCCACCATATAACTGGATAGGATATTGGTGGCTCCTGTAATGCTATTTAAAAGGTGATGTCAATAGAAAAAAAGTCCAATTTTGTTGTTTCTTGAATTAAAAATGTCACAGATACTCTGAAAAGGACTCAAATCATAGATATAATTGAAATTGTATGGAAAGAGCAATATGGTAACACCTATTACAAAATCAACTATTTCCTCTGAAGTACTTAAAATATTGTACCATAATTTGAATTAACCAACTCATTGTATATATTTTTGGTTTTCATAGTACCATTTTCAAGTTTATTCCCTTTTTTCCCTTAAATTCAACCTGTTAAGTTTCTTTGAAGAAGGCTAGTAGAAAAATTTTATGATTGCTAAGCTCACTCTAATGAGTGTGTGAAGAAGTAATGCTAGAATATAATATCCTGTATTCAACAGACTGATTTTTAGGTTGAAGGCAGTTGTCAGTCTTCAAATGAATTTATGTAAATTATCTTTATCTTCCTGAAAATATATTTCCTCTTATCAACTCTCTAAAATTACTGAAACACTATACTCCTACTAAACTTGAGATTCCTCGTTTAATTCTATAGAACATTTTTCAGTGTAGAATCATGGATTTTGATGTCTAGAAAAGTATATCGATATTTGATAGAGTCATTGAATATTGTCTGGGGTTTCTGTCTCCTGTGTTTTACTTTGGTTTGTGACATATTCATTATCTTACTGCCCATTTCAACATACAGAGTTTCATCCAAAATACTGGTCATTGGGATACTTCTAATAAATAAGCTTTCATCCTTTCTTTAAGTGATTCTTTATTGAGTTCCTACTATGCATCAGGCACCGTTTAGGCCCTGGAACTTCAGATGATGTGCTAGGGACCTTGGATTCTAATACAGAGATATATGATAAATATGGCCAGTAATTAGAAGGTGTATCTTTTTTGTTTTCTAATTGAGCTTTTAGTTTAAAATTTAAGATTTGTCTCCTGGGAATACTCTTAATGACAAAATCAGGAAATTACAGAGTAAAATTTCAGCTTGCGTAAAGACTCTTCACCTGACTAAAGTTAACATTAAGAATGTGAAAATTTTGCTCTCAGGCATGTAAAATACATGAAAAACTTAAGATAGGAGCATGAATTGGGGAAGTTTGCAGTTTGGAATTATCTAGTCACTCTCTATGCCAACCAGAGCTAAACTGAATGAATATAAGCTCACCTTCACCGTTACTTGATTTAAGAAAAACTTATTTTGGGAAATTTCAAATACACACAAAAGGAAAGCAAATATTGCGGGAGTCTTTTCAAGTACTCACCGGCTTCAGTGCTTCTCAACATACATGGTTAATCTTGCTTCCTCTGTAACTCACCCCTGACTTGATTATTTTAGAACCACCCCCAAACGTAACATTTCATCAGTAAAAACTTCAGTCTGTATCTCTAAAAGGTAAGCATTAAACACACACTATCACAATACTTCATCACACTCCCAAAATTTTTGTATTTACCGTTGTCACATATCCAATCAGTATTCATATTTCCAAACTGTATCATAGGTGTCCTTTCCCAGCTGGTTCTTTCGAAGCTGCATCCAAACAAGGTGATATATTACATTTAGAAGATATCTTTCTTAAGTCTTTAAATCTTTAATGATTTCCTGTACCTCTTTTTTGGTTTTTCCTTGACATTTATTTAAGAAACACATTGTCCTGAAGAATTTTTTCACATTCTGGACTTGGCATATTGCATCCCTTTGTGTCATTTAACACATTCTTCAGTCCTCTCTATTTCCTGTAAATTTGGGGGCTACATTTGGAGACTTTAGATTCACACTGGGTTTTTTTTTTTGTCATGAATATTTTATTGATATGTTTCTACTGTAATATTTTGTGATGTACATAATGTCGAGTTTTTTCCTTTGTTATAAATATTGATCAATGTATATAGGTGTTTCATTTAATTCATCCATTTTAAAAGTTGCTCATGGTTTCAGCAGCCATTTGTGATCACTGCTTAGATCTGTTGTTTCATTAGGGGTTATAAAAGTGATTCTAATTCTATATTTATATATAGAATCTATATTTATATATATATAAATCTATATAAATCTATATTTATATATAGAATCTATATTTATATATATAAATATATAAATCTATATAAATCTATATTTATATATAGAATCTATAATTCTATATTCTATATAAAAGTGATTCTAATTCTATAATTCCTTCTATGTTTATTGACTGGCATTCTATGAAGTGAAACTCAGTAGTGTTAACCATTTGGTTAACTTGAAATGCAGTTTTTATAGGAAAGACGGGATAAATACTTGATTCCTTTCATTTGTCAGTTTTCAGAAGAATGACCTGCTTTCCTAGTATTTTCCAAAGGGGTCATTATGAACTCATGGATTTTTAACATGTTGATATGTTTCACCCCATTACATCCTTTTTGGTGTTCACATTGCTTCTTCTTTGACCATGAGAGCCTCTTCATGTTGGCTCCTGCAGATTGTTTTGTTTTTGACACACCTAGTGTTTGATAGTTGTCTTGCTTCTAGAAGCACAAGGTGTGTGTGTGTGTGTGTGTGTGTGTGTGTGTATGACAGTATACCAGATTCATCTTAATTTTCTGCCCAGACCTAGAGTCAGCCTTTTATCTAAGGAAGCTTTTTGTTTTTAAATAGTATTTAGAGATCTCAGCAGGTGTTGAAGAACATCAGGCTTAATTTGAATAAACAGCCTTCTTTCTGCAATTAAATGCATATTCTTTGTCATTCGTGTTGAAAGGACATTGTGCAAATTAGCCTTTAACTTTTCAATTCACTTTGAGACAGTTATTAGTTAATTATACTGGGTACATTGAATGCTGTGTCAAAAACTTAAACCAGTCATGTGGACTGAGAATGCACTTCCCCATTTTTCTCTTTAGTATACTCCTTCATTCTGCAGAAATTCTGCACAATAGGTCATTCTTAACAACTATTTTTAGGTTGTTGATGATATGTTAGATTGTTTTTGTAACAATGATTGAAAGAGCCTTTTAAAATGTAGATATTGAAAGAATTGGTGCTAAGCACACAGTTCTGTGGTCTGCTGTACAGTATGATTCGTCACTTGCCCCTTTACTTCGCATATAGGAGAAGAAGGATAGTAAAATTTATTACATCTGTTTCCCTTCTACATTTACTGTGAAATCAGGTGGTTGCTTTGTGGCTTGTTCTGTTAAAGTGTATTAAAAATCTTTTGGAAATTCGTAACTTTTAGGGACAGTCATCGGGTATAAAAAAAATTCTGAATTCACTTTATCTTGTGCCACATAGTGAATGTCTGACTTTAGATATAAAGTATTGAGTAAATATTATAAATAGGTCTCATAGGGTAGTCAGGAAAACAGATACTATTAAGTGAGCAATGAGAGAAAAAAACTGCTCTTTCATACTTCTTTTTAAATCCTGTTCTACCAAATTTAACTTCATTGTGTCAGACATTGTTCCATTAATAAATGTGAGCACTAAATGTCCTTTCTTTCAAAAAGTGGTTCTTAATATTTGAGGTGATTTCATATATACAGTGGTTGGTCTTTGTAACTGGGGTTTTGTCCTTTTTTTCTTTGTACTTGTTACCCACGTGTTAAGGAGTAACAAGTTTTCATTATCTTGTTTAGTTTTTTCTTTTGAATATTTCTTATTCTCTATGAGGGTATGCTTGTGGTATGTGTGTGTGTGTTTTAATTTTTTTGATTTCTTTATTCTTTTTCTCTTAGATATGGGAGTAGTTTTGTGTGAACCTGAAATTATGTGAGTTTGAGGAGAACAGTTTTTGGTTTTGATGGGTATGACAGTCTTCAAAACTACATGTTTTTATTGGATACAAGTCTCTATATGAATAATAGCTCAGGGCACCTTTGTCTGATAGTGTGATATGGTTGACTGCACATTTCACTTCTATGACTATGCAGTCATACTACCTAATTCTTATTCTTTCTTTATACCTTAGTGCATCCTAACCGGTTGTATGTCTGTTTCTTGAGTTAGGAAGAATCTCAGTAATACGTTTCTCGACTGCCATTCCCATTGGTGTACTTTCTCTGTTCTTGGCTGAAGTCTCAGGAAGTACGGCATTACCTGAGAAGCTTGTGACTCTCATTGCCAGCTGCCCTCCTATTCTTTCCCCTGTAGGACAGCCCATGTACTCTCGTGAACATGGTGCTGCTGCATCTGAGCGACTTCAGTTGGGGACACCGCCTCCTCTGTTGGCAGCTCGTTTGGTGCCACCTCGAAACCTCATGGGATCCTCCATTGGGTACCATACCTCAGTCTCCAGCCCCACCCCTCTGGTCCCAGGTAAGCTTTGCTACAAATGGCCATCCACCTCTCTGATCTTTTTGTACCACAGCCTGCCAGCCTGAGTGGTGGCTGGCATCCTGATCTGCTGTCACAAAGTTCCATTAAACCTCTTAGGTAGTTTTCTTTCCTTTTCCTCTGCGTCTTTGATTTGTCCCTAGTGGTTGCAAGATGATGAGGCCTCCTGTGTGTCTGTTATCTCTGGTGTCCTCTATGTTGAGTTTTAGTGCCTCAGGAACAAAAGTCATGCTAGTTCTTTGAACTAATTTCTAATCCAGTAAATAGGAAGAGGATATTTGAATGTTTTCTAATCATTGATATATTTCAAGAAAAACTAGGTTAATTTTTTTTAAAACAAAACAAAAACATCTGATTTCTTGCTGATCATGGATGATTATGTCTCCCCCCGCCCCCCACCCCATGTATGGACTGGCTGTGTATAATGCAGTGGTATCTTGAAAACTCCCCCTCCCACCTACATGTACATGTTGAAGACCTGTGTGGAGTGCTTCGTGGGCGTCTCATGAGGTTTTTAACATTTCTTACTTTGCCCTTGGATTTCAGTTCATCGTAATTGACTTAAGGACTTTTAAGTTTCTAGGGGTTCTGTGTATTCTCGGGAATTATAGAACAAGGTCATTTGATTATGTAACTTCTTTAAAACTTCCTGCAGCTATAGGAGATTTTAACTATAAGAGATCTTCTGTCAAGACTACCAAGTGGTAACTGAAAACTTTTTTTATAATAATTTGCTGATCACCTACTTTGAATCACAGAACTGATTTGCCGTTAATAAGGATCTGAATGTCTCTTACCTTGTAGCTGAAACTTCATATGAACGCCATAGAGAATTTTTCCACTAAGAAAATAAAAAAGAGATGCAAGGACTTCTGAAGCACAGTGGGGAAAACCAGTGTCTTCACTTAATCTTAACCGTTCTTTGATTTTATGTAGGATGAAGAGGATATATACTGTTTAGAGATGAACACTCAGAATTTCTTTAACACTAACAAAATAGTTATTTAGCATTAGATTTTAAAAATTAAATATTTAGTTTTAGAGAAAACAAAGGGAATGTGATAAAAGGGACATTGATAAGGTAGTTGGTAGTAAGATCGTGATTACGTTTAGACATATAAAATTTATTTAGGTGTTGGAAATAAAGCATTTGAAATGTTTTATGTATGAAACCAGCTATTATATTTCCATTTTAAACTGTACATAACCAATAACCAAATTAGATTGATTTCCCCCTAATTAAGTGTACTTGGAAATTGGTGAGACATGGTAATTGAGGAAACTCAACCAGTCCTTTATATATGGTATTCATGTATGTGCATGTTTCTAGGATTAAGCGATTAATATAGAGGATAAAAATGGCTAGGTAAATGAATCTGGGAATATCTCCATAATTAAGCATGGATCTGTGTATCTGTATTTTGGGACAGGAGCATTTTCATTTCTTTCACTTCTAACAGGTATATCTATATACTGTAATTCAGATATATATGTATAGATTGATAAATTTGTTGAAGAAAAAATTCATTTTTGCAGTTGTTTATTTTATTAATGAGAAATTACTTAACTTCTCTCTGATTTGTTATGTGTCTTGTTTTGTTTTCCCCCAGATACATATGAACCAGATGGTTATAATCCAGAAGCTCCTAGTATTACCAGTTCTGGTAGATCTCAGTACAGACAGTTCTTTTCAAGAACACAGACACAGCGCCCAAACCTGATTGGCCTAACATCTGGAGATATGGATGCAAATCCAAGAGGTGGGACTGCCTCATACTTTCTTTGATGCTATTGTTATACAGGAGTTCACTAAATTTAGCAGTTTAGACCTCACTAAAGTTCAGAATTACTTACACATTGTCTTTTTGAAGAGTGCTATATAATTATCAAATAAATGTGTTTGAATAATTGTATCTCCAAATTTTATTTTAAAGCTATAATTAGGATATATTTAAAATAAAAATAATGCTTACATTTTTCATTGCTATTTTTGTAGACCTTTATGTTTTAGCTATTTACTGGGCACTATGTTAGATATTAGGTAAAGAAAGATGAAATGACATGGTCCCTTGCCCTCAAAGAACTGATCATTTAAGGGCCTCCTTTGTATTATAAGAGCTGTGCTTCACACTAATAACTGAGAATCTGAAACACTGCAATAAAATTATCATTTGATCTTTTTTGGTATTTGTGATTACAACCATATGTTAGGACCTTTGCAAAGCATAGTTAGAAAACTTTAAGGACTAAATGCAGAAAAATAAAATAAAGACTAAATGCAAGCATTTACTTTTATTTTTTTATTTTTTTAAAGATTTTATTTATTTATTTATTTGACAGAGAGAAAGACAGCCAGTGAGAGAGGGAACACAAGCAGGGGGAGTGGGAGAGGAGGAAGCAGGCTCCCAGCGGAGGAGCCTGATGCGGGGCCTGATCCCAGGGATCCGGGATCACGCCCTGAGCCAAAGGCAGATGCTTAACGACTGAGCCACCCGGGCGCCCCAAGCATTTACCTTTAATATGGGTTGATGTCCTTCTTTCTCCTCCCCTCAGAAAGGTTGGGCTAGAAAGCTTGATGACGTTCCATTTCTTCTTTCTTACATAGTTTGATTTGTAATATTTAATTTTAATTCAAATGACTGGCCATGGGCCATCCTGACAGTATTTTTCTGATTTAATTACATGGTGTCCATTTTCCTGTTCTTACCTTCTTTCCTGTCTTGCTTTTATTAACTTCTCTTTACTACCATTAATATCACTGTTACAGACTAACAGTTTTGTGTCAAGAAGAAACCAAATGCTTTTATATGTAGTATTATCTCTTGTATTCCTTTCCTGCAACTCCTTGAAAGTGGTACTATTTTTATTCTCTTTTTACAGATAAAGACACTGAGGGTTAGAGAGGTTAAAAGATCTTGCCCAAGGTCACACAGCTATTAATGACAGAACTGGAACTTGAACCCAGGCGTATCTAATTCTGAAGAATGTGCTTTTACCTTCTGTGCTATAATGCATAAATTATTACCAGATTACTTGAAATTAGTGGGAAGATCATATTCTCAGAAATTCATGTTTTCCTTTTGCCACTAGTCTGGTCTTTGTGTGCGTTCATGTATAGTAATTCATGGATAATCTCACTCAGAAGTCATGTGGTTTTTGTACAACAGGCTTGGTTTGTTGCGTTGGCAAGTCATTGAAGTTCTAGCTATGTATCTCTTTCCTTTCCTTATAAAACACTTCAGTAAAGAAAAGCACGAAGCAATGTTAAGAGGTCATCAAAAGTATTCTAGGGAAGATATAATGGCATTTCAAATTCTAGAATGCTTTATGCCATCACAATTGTTATCTGCATTGGCCTTCTAAAAACAAACGCCATAGAAGGTCAGAGATCATAGTGACTTTGTTCACGAACTTACACATAAGGTCTAATATAATTGTTGGAGCTGTAGCAGCTACTGAAGAAATACATGTTAAATGAGTGAGCTTGCCTCACAATTTCACTGTCACACAGTGAAATCCCCCGATCAGAATACAAATAATTTCATTATATTTATGTTGCTAAGTTTGATTGCTTGCCTGCAGTGATAATTGTTAGATCTCTCTTTGTAGTGTAATCATTTGTGGAGTGGTACTTTGGCACCACATAGATATCTAGCCCTACATGTTACTCTTTGCTGCTAGCTTTACTTTTGGTGGAGTTACTAAAGTTAAGGAGAATATTCAGAGTATGTCAGGCATAGATTGGTGTTAACTTACTTTTTTATTCAACACACCTCTTCCCACCCACAGATGAGCCATTGTAAGGTCAGTTAAAGTATTTTAGTTTTAAATGTTGTGAATGAAACATGCCAGTTTATAGTGTTGGCTTTGGATTTTTCTTCCAACGTTTGAGTTTTGAAAATTTTTAAACCTGCAAAAAAATCGAAGTACAATAAACATCTAAATACCTTCACTTTGGTTCACCATTTGTTACTGTGTTTGTCACCTTTGGGTGTGAGTGCTTGCTTGTATACATACACATTCTTCTCTTCCTCCTTTCTTCCCTTCTCCCTTCACATTTTTTTTTTCTTGAACTACTTGAAAGTGTGTTGTAGGGATTGTGCACTTTAGATCCTTTATTTTACATTCAGGAATAAGGTGTAGTCACATATAAGCACCGTATCTTTGCTGCACATAAGAAAATTATAATTGCTGCACATAAGAAAATATAATATCCTATCTAGGTGGACTTTTTATTGAATCACATCAGAATACAAATAATTTCACAGTATTTATGGTGCTAAATTTGATTGCTTGCCTGCAGTGATAATTGTTAGATCTCTCCTTTGTAGTGTAATCACTTGTGGAGTGGTACTTCGGCACCACATAAGTATCTTGTTTGGGCACCTGGGTGGCTCAGTGGGCTAAGCATCTGCCTTCAGCTCAGGTCATGATCCCAGGGTCCCGGGATTGAGCCCCACATAGAGTTCCCTGCTCACCCAGGTGGCCCAGAGCCTGCTTCTCCCTCTCCTCTCCCCCTCCCTGCAGCGCCCCCCCTCACTGTGGTGCTGCACGCGTGCTCTCTTTCTCTCAAATAAATAAAATCTTTAAAAAAATTTTTTTCTAAAAAAAATATCTTGTTCTGTAACAGTCTTTCACCGATTTATTTTTTTGCATCCATTGAGGATCCTTGCCTGAATTAGTTATTACATTGGAGTTGCCTATGACTTTTTAAACTTGGATGTTGTATTTTTTGAAAAAGGAGAAAAAGGCAGTTGATAATTTTTTCTTGCTGTTAAGCATTTCTGAAAAGGGATGGTAGTTTGGTGCTATTCACTGTGCTTTTTTAGCTTTTAGGCTAAATATTTTAATCATTTGAAATTCCCCAAGGACCATGCATTGTTAGTAATGTTAATTTTTGTTTTCAACAGCTGCTAACATTGTCATCCAGACTGAACCACCAGTTCCTGTTTCAATTAATAGCAACATAACCAGAGTAGTTCTTGAACCAGATAGCCGAAAAAGAGCTATAAGTGGTTTGGAAGGGCCACTCACAAAGAAACCTTGGCTGGGAAAGTAAGATAATTTGCTACTTAGTAACATCTAATTGGTGTTTTTGTTATTGTTGTGTGCATTAGTTAATTTGTAAAATTAAGAGCTGTCATTAATCAATGATTTTCAAACTATGTGTCTCAAAGTTAGGGTTCCCAGAGGCATCATTAGAACATCTTAAAAATGGAAGAGCTAACAGAATATTAATAATAGATATTAATAATTTGTATTTACTATATCTAGGCCTAGCCCAGTATTAAGAATTATTGAGACACTGGAAATGAGTAGTAAAGAGGAAAAACTCAACGTACTTTTGCCAAAGTTGGAAAACATGCCATTAAAAAAAATGATGTTCATTCCTTGCTTTAAAGTTAGACTCCTTGGTAATTGTTGTGGATCTTTGTACCATATGATTTTTTATCTCATTTGGGTCTTTTTCGTTTTGTCATCTTTTGCCATTCAGTCTTCTTTCTTTCTCTCTACAAGGAAGATGTGAAAATTATATAGTAATTTCTGAAGAATGTTAAGTATATTTCTCAAGAATGTAAGAATGTCTTACAGATGATGCTTTAATACACATAAACTTAAATTATTTGTTGACCTTTCTCGTGGCTAGGTGTAAGGTGGGGGAATTAATCAAGATCTATTAATATTCTTTTCAGGCAAGGGAATAACAGTCAGAGTAAACCAGGATTCTTGAGAAAGAATCAGTATACAAACACCAAATTAGAAGTCAAGAAAATCCCTCAGGAATTGAACAATATTACCAAGCTCAACGAACACTTCAGCAAATTTGGAACTATTGTAAACATCCAGGTAAATGTGGCTAGGTTGGTGACAGAATTAATGTGGTTTTATGCATCTTTGAAAATACTCTTACCAGTTCATTTTGCTTAAATGAGCCAGTAATTACTCTCATTATCTCTGCTAAGTGTTTTAAACTCCACTATATAGCTCGATACACAATTTTATGATGAAATTGTTAAGCTGAATTTGTATTTTTAAATGCATTTGTTTCTTATCCACAACTTCTTCTTGAAAGACACACAGGCTAGTTAGTGTATTTTTGTTCATAGTGTTATCTCTGGACAAATGACTTTTTAATCTGCTTTAGTATTCTAACTAGATAGGTGAGATTTTTGGTAATTTCTAAGATTGTAATTTTGTTTACTGAATGACTCTTATATTGCAGTGAAATAGTAATTGGTTATGGATGGTTCTAATCTTGAGAATTCTAGGCAGTATAACATGTTATCTAATATTTCATAAATTGTATTCTGCTGTCTCCAATTTATGAATTTGTGGTTGAGTGTTATGCTGTAATTGAGAGTATTTGGAAGGCCTCATTAATTTGCAGTTTCAGTTAGTCACCCCTGATGGTTAGTGTTGTCATCAAACCAAATGTGATTTATATAACTGAGTTTAAGAAAGTAGTACTAGGAAATTTGATATTTCAAAGAACTCAGAGAAATCTTTTTGAGAGATTTTTAAGCAGTTTTTTTGTCCCTGAGTGTAGTACATGTTTAATTTTATAGATGATTGGAAGTACATTAAACAAAAGTGAAAAAACAAATCACCTGAATCTCACTACTCTGCAATAATAGTTACTAATATTTTAATGAGAAGACATACTATATTTGTTTATATGGAAGAACACACATATGCACATATACACATGTTCTCCTTTTAAAAATACTTTACACACTTCAAGAATACAAAGTCATACCAAATGTCTCTGACTGCCTTTTTTCTCTTAAGATGTTTCCTAGGTCGTTATTGTTTACAGCATTTAGAAAAAATAAGATGGCTTAATGTAGTTTGGTCAGTGAGTCTCGTCCGATTTCCGTAACACATACCATAGACTGGGTGGCTTAAACAACAAAAACTTATTTCGGGGGAAGTCCAAAATCAAGGTGCTAGCCAAGTTGGTTCCTGATGAGGATTCTTTTTCTGCTTTGCCAGTCGCAACTTTCTTGCTGTCCTGGAGTTGTGGAAGGGGAGAGAGATCTCTTCCTCTTTCTATAAGGCCTCCAGTACCATCTGATCAGGCCCCCGCCGTTATGACCTCATTTAACTTTAATTACTTCCTAAAAGCCCTGTCTCCAAATGTTGTCACACTGGGGGGTTAGGATTTCAACATAAAAATTTGGGAGGGAGGTCATAAATCAGTCCCTAACAATAGGCCATAATTTGTTTACGTTCTTTGTTGTTGGGAATTTCTGTTGTTTTATTGCTTTATATAAAAACAATGCTGTGGTGAGCTTCCTTGTCATTGAACCTTCATTATTTTTTTATGATGCATTGCTGAATTAAAGGGAATTTTAAGACTTTTTATTTGAGCTGCCAAATTGTTCTCCAAAAGGGTTGTGCCAGTTGATACTCCCAAATGCACTGTATGAACCCTCATCAGCACTGTAATGTGGATCCATTAAAATTTTTTAGCCAGTTTCGTAAGTGAAAAATTATACTTGTTTTAATTTGCTTTTTTAAAATATGTTTCTTATATAGATCTTTTGCAGGTTTTATTTTTGGATGTGCCTGTTGTCTTTGCCCATTTTTTTTGAAGGCATTTACAATAGTGCTTTTCTAAGCCACTGCTTGTCATATATATTAACAGTTTTTCCATTCATCATTTAGTTTAGGGCATATTTGGATTGACAGATTTTAAAATTTTATGTGGTAGAATCTCCTGTTCTTTGTCTTTATGGATCCTACTTTTATAGGTATGCATAAAAAGGTTTTCCAAACACTCAGATTATACAGATGTCCACCCTTTTTTCTTCTGTGTTTTTATCAGGTGTTTTGTTTATTATTGTAAAATAGTTTCTTTTTCTGGAGTTTATTTGAATGTAAGATATCTGGGAGGGATCTAACAACTTTTCCCCAAGTGGTTAGGTAACATTACTAGGATTATTTATTGAATTATCTAATATTTAATATTCTTTTATGTATCATTTTGGAAAATATGCATATTATCTTTTAGAGGGATGAAGAACTTTATTTACAAAGCATTCAGAATGGATTTCAGCAGGCTCTTCCCTACTTTTGAATTATTGACTTCTTCAATAATTTATTTGCATTTAACTATTTGTTAATTTCTGTGGATTTTTTTGTTGATGCTTTTGTTTTTTCTTACAGGTTGCTTTTAAGGGAGATCCGGAAGCAGCACTCATCCAGTATCTTACCAATGAGGAGGCCAGGAAAGCCATTTCCAGCACTGAAGCAGTTCTAAACAACCGATTCATTCGAGTTCTGTGGCATAGAGAAAACAACGAGCAGCCAGCACTACAGTCTCCAACACAGCTACTCCTGCAGCAGCAGCAAACACTTAGTCACCTGTCACAACAGCACCATCATCTGCCACAGCACCTTCATCAGCAGCAGGTGCTGGTGGCCCAGTCTCCTCCCTCTACAGTACATGGGGGTATCCAGAAGGTAATCCACTGGTTCACAGAGGATGAGAGGTCCTCTAGTCCCATCTTCTATCTAGATCATTGTTTCTCAGTTTGGGTCCTTAGGTGATTTATGTTAAAGCCACTCAGTTTTATCTGCAGACAGTAGCATCTCCTCTCCTGAGAACTTACCAGACATGCAGTTTCTTGGACCTCACCCCACCTTACTCAGTCAGAATCACTGTGGTTGGGGCCTCAGCAAGCTCTCTAGATGATTCTAATGAACCGTAAAGTTAGACAAGTGCTGTTCTATTGGAATTAATTACCTGGGTACAAATTCCTGGGCCTTATCTCCCCTAACTTATAGAGTCAGTCTTTAGAATATGAGGCCCATAAATCTACATGTTTAAAGAAATACCCTTAGTGATTCTTCTCAACAGTAAAATGTAGTAACTGTCCACTACCAGACAACTCTGAATCTAGAACTTTTGCTTTGTTTTGTGTTAGAATCAGTCATCCGTTTACCCACTCTTCTGTCTTAATTTTTCCATGTAGAAAACTCTTAAAAAGCTCTTAAAACTTTTAAAACTGAAATGTAAGCTCCAAGAAAATGGGGATTTTGTCTATTTTATTCATTCTGTTTTCCATGCCTAAAACAAGGCCTGGCATGTATTGCTCATAATACACTTGAATGAATAGATGAAGGAAGGAAAGAACAAACTACCATGCACTAGAGCCATTCCAATATTGATGATAATCATAACCTTTTCCTGGGTGTTCTCTTGTTTCAGTTAAATGCATTCAGATTTTTAAAAAGGATATCTTACCGTACATAGTTTTAAGTCCAGTCATCATCCTTTTTATTTGCACCTAAGCCTGAATTTCTTTTGTCTATGTCCCACTTCATGTTAGAGCCCAAAGGTAAATGCTTCCCCTAGATGTTGACCAGGTGGTGTATAAAAGTGATACTGTCACCTTTGTGATCTATTAGACCCTGTTCTGTTATTGTTATAAGCTACCCTCAGTTAAAATCCCCAAATCCCTTAAAGGGAACATTTAAAAAATTATTAGAAATTTTTACCTGAATGAGCATATATAACATATAAGCATGCATATTTATCTGTATGAGCGTATATACATATATACATGCACCAAGCTACTATTATTTTTTTTTCTATGAATACTTTTTTTTTTTTAATGATTTTTTATTATATTGTGTCACCATACAGTACATCCCCGGATTCCGATGTAAAGTTCGATGCTTCATTAGTTGCATATAACACCCAGTGCACCATGCAATACGTGCCCTCCTTACTACCCATCACCGGTCTATCCCAGTCCCCCACCCCCCTCCCCTCTGAGGCCCTCAGTTTGTTTCTCATAGTCCATAGTCTCTCCAAGCTACTATTATTGATGTAAGCTACCATCAGTTAAAACCCCCAAATCCCTTAAAGGGAACATTTAAAAAATTATTAGAAATTTTTATCTGTATGAGCATATATGTATGCATTTTGTTATGACATTTTTCAGACATCCATAGAAGTATGGATAATAGCAATCATTTGTATATCTGCCACTTAAAAATAAAACCTTATAGATAATTGAAGCACCCTCCTTTCTCATTTCTTTATTTTCTTCCCCATGGTAATCACCCCCCTGAATTTGTATCATTCTTGGACATTTTAAAAACTTTTACCACGTATGTGTTTATTTTGTGTGTGCAGATGATGAGTAAACCACAGACATCGGGCGCCTATGTTCTTAACAAAGTTCCTGTTAAACATCGTCTTGGACATGCAAGTGGTAACCAGAGTGATGCATCACACTTATTGAATCAGTCAGGTGGTGCTGGAGAAGATTGCCAGGTACGTATTTCTATGATCCTCAGATATATTTAAAGCTGGTCAGTGACACAGAGAAATTAAGAAATTGACTTTCATCCAAATTTGTAATGTCTTGTTTCTTCAGTCAAGGTAAATGTGAGAGCTAACCTAAGTGTGGCAGGTATACTTCTCTAATTTCCATGATTCTGCCAGAAATAAGCTAGTTAAATTTTTTTCCTATTCAAAGCGAAGTAGGAATTTGAGAATTTTAGCCATTTGTTAATAGATGTCTTTCTTAGTCCATTTCTTTTCTTCTTTAAGTAAGAACATAATGAAGAAAATTCTGTCATAATCAGAAGTCAAACTTTGGAATATATTTTAAGTAGTTTCTTTGCTTTTAGGAATATATCTGTACAGTGACTTTCCACAATGGTGATTATTTCAAAGAAGACCTGAAAAATTCTGAAAAAGAACAAGGGGAGACTAGACGTATTAGACATTAAAAAATACTATGAAATCGGGGCGCCTGGGTGGCACAGCAGTTAAGCGTCTGACTTCGGCTCAGGGCGTGATCCCGGCGTTATGGGATCGAGCCCCACATCAGGCTCCTCCGCTATGAGCCTGCTTCTTCCTCTCCCACTCCCCCTGCTTGTGTTCCCTCTCTCGCTGGCTGTCTCTATCTCTGTCGAATAAATAAATAAAAATCTTTAAAAAAAAAAAATACTATGAAATCTGTATAACCATACTGGCACATGGATAGACCAGTGGAACAGAATAAAAGACGAGAAATAGACTCACTTGAAAATAGGAATTTTTAGATGTCAAAACAGTATCTTAGGTCAATGGGGAAAGTATGGACTTTTTGGTAAATGGTCTTTGGGTAACTGGATAGCCATATAGAAAATATAAAATTAGATCCATTTTAAAGATTACATAATAAACTAGGATAATTTCTGAAAAGATCTGAGATTTAGATGCCAATGGAAATGCTAAATGGTACAACCCCCATGAAAGCAAATTTGGCAGTGTCTGGCAAAATTATGTATGCATTTTTTCTAAACCAGTAATAATCCTCCTCAGAATGTATGCCAAAAGTACATTTGTTAAACTATGAAAAAATGTACATACTAGGCTACTAATTGTAGACTCCTTATAATAGCAAAAGACTGGAAACAACCCAGATGTCCATCTCTAGGGGACTAGTTACTTAAAATGTAGTAGTACATTCATAGAACAGTGTATGTGCAACTTTACAGTGGAATGAGGAGTAGTATCTTCATATGAACCATGTGGTGATCATCAGGATATATTAGGTAAAAAAGTAAAATGGAACAAAACATATATAGTCAGCCCTGTTAGTCTAAACAAGTAGGTCCAATGAACACATATTAAGTATTTGCTTATTAACAGAAACAAAAATTTCTGAAATTAACTAAAAAATTTTTTTTAATTCCTAAAATTTAAGTCTTGGTGATTATGGTAAGGATAGAAGAAACTAGACAGCTTTGACTATGTTTTGTTTTGGAGATTTGTCTTGGAACCATGTAAATGGTGAATGCGGTTATAAAATAAAATGAAAAAAGTCATCTCTAAAAATTAAAAAGAAAAATGAAACAAATGAACTAATGTTTACATAAAAGGTACTTTTAGTTACTTGACTATATATTCGTAGTGAGATAAACCCTGAAGACAAAAAGCAATTTTTAAAAAATATTTGAGAGAGAGAAAGTGTGCATGAGCGTGAGCAAATGGCAAGGAGGGGCAGAGAAAGGGAAGCGAAACCCAAGCAGACTATGCACTGAGCATGGAGCCTGACTTGGGGCTAATTCCCATGACCCTAAGATCACGACCTAAGCAGAAACCAAGAGTTGGACACATAACCAACTGTACCACTCGGGTGCCCCACAAAAAGCAATTTCAAAAAGTATTTTTCAGCAATCATGTTGTTGCCAGTGTTGGTATTCTGAAACTGGTTTGTGAGCATTGTAGGATAAATCAAATGAAGGATTATATTGTCACTGACAACTGAGATTTTTAGTGTGGTTGAAAAGAAGTGTACGGTAGGTGAGATAAGTAAAAACACTGTAGTCCTGCTTTGAATTGAAAGTATGGTTGATCCTTGAACAACATGGATGTGAATTGTGCCAGGTCCACCTGAACATGGGTCTTTATTATTTATTTATCTACCTATTTATTTACTTATGGTTTTATTTAAATTCAAGTTAGTTAACATACAGTGTATTATTAATTTCAGGGTAGAATTTAGTGATTCATCAGTTGCAGTTAACACCCATTGCTTATTACATCAAGTGCCCTCCTTGATGTCCATCACCCTGTTACCCTACCCCTTCACCCACCTCCCCTCCAGCCCCCCTCAGTTTGTTCTCAGTAGTTAAGAGTCTCTTATGATTTACTCCCTCTTTGTTTTTATATTATTTTATTTTTCCTTCCCTTCAGTGTTCATCTGTTTCTTAAATTCCACATATGAGTAAAATCATATTTGCTTTTCTCTGACTGACTTATTTTGCTTAGCATTATATATTCTAGTTCTTTCCACATTGTTCCAAATGGCAAGATTTCTTTTTTTTTTTTTGGTGGCTATATACACACACACACACACACACACACACACACACACACACCCACACACCTTTATCCATTCATCCATCAGTGACATCCGGGCTCTTTTAAACATGGATTTTTAAAGTAATTACAGTAAAGAGTGTAAATGTATTTTCTCTTATGATTTTCTAAACAATTTCTATAGCTTATCTTGTAAGAATACAGTATATAACATACAAAATATGTGTTCACTGTTCATGTTATCAGTAAGGCTTCTGGTCAACAGTAGGCTATTAAGTTTTGGGGGAATCAGAAGTTAAATATGTGAATTTTTGACTGTGGGACAGGGGGTTAGCACCCCTTAACTCCTGAGTTGTTCAAGGATTAACTGTATTGATACAAATTCAGATACCATTTTATCTTAAAAAACAAGCAATAAAAAACTCTAGAACATTTCTTAATTCTGCTCACTGAAAAGATCTAGAAATAATAGTATTTCCAAGGGTAATGACCCCCTGCCCCCTCCCAAGCACTCAGAGGAGCCAGGGGTTCTTGAAGAAATGGCTTTCCCCAGATCTGGGACTGACAGTGTTCCAGATGACCCTAGAATATTTTATCCAGCCAGAAAATGAAGTTGTCAGAGATTTCTAGAGTCCTGTCAAAGAATGAGAAATTGTCATAAAGGTTCTAGATCTACTCACTAATTTAAAGAAAATTCTAGGACAGCAGAGCATGTTACCAGGGTATCATAGAATTCTGTGGCAAATACTGCAGGATGAGTAACATGGTTTCTTCAACAATTTGCAAGGAAAAGAAAGCAATGGGAAATGAAATAGTATTAAAGGAGACTTGAAAGAGATATAACCAGTTGCAGTAGATGGACCTTAATAGATCCCATTCAAATGGGAAAAAAAATGTTTAGAAATTTATAATACAATCTTAGGATGTGAATATCTAATCACATCTATCTTTTAAGTGTGATGATGGTATTGTGGTTATCTTTAAAAGGGGGGGTCCTTACCTTTTAAAGATACAACTGAAATATTTACTGATAAAACAACATGGTATGAATGTGGAGTTGGGGATTTAAGTAAAACAAGATTATAGGAGTCTCCGCTTATCTGCAGGGGATACTTTCCAAGACCCACAGTGGGTGCTTGACACCACAAATAGTACCAAACCCTAAATATATATATATACACTGTGTTTTTTCCTGTATATCCCTACCCAAAATAAAGTTTAATAGGCACAATGAGATGAGTAACAATAATAATAAAATGGAACAGTTCTAATAATATACTTTAATAAAAGAGAGGTCGCTCTCAAAATATTGTACTGTACTCATCCTTGTTCATGTGATGAAGTGAAATGATAAAATAAAATGACTACATGATAAGGGAAAGTGAGGTGAGTGATACAGGCATTGTGACGTAGTGTTAGGCTACTAATGACCTTCTGATGAGTCAGAGGGTCATCTGTTTCCAGACCGCAGTTGACCTCACGTAACTGAAACCATGGAAAGCCAAACTGTGGATAAGGGGGAACTACTGTTTTTTGTCCTGATAATTGTTGGTGCTTGGTGATAGATACATCAAATTGGTAATACAACTCTTTTGTTTCAAAAATTCCATTATAAAAAGATACCAAAACAAAGACAATTACAGATTTTGGAAGTCAGACAGCCCCGACTAACTTGACCTGCCTCTTACTAGCTGTATTAGATAACTCAGGAACATTGGTTTCCTTTTCAGTAAGTTGAGTTGCTGTGAGAATTGAAAATTTTCATGTTGGTAAAGCATGGTTACCTTTTCAATAAATTGAGTTTCTACGGGGATTGAAAAATTTCGTGTTAGTGAAGCAAGGAAGGAGAAGTGTTTAATGCATGCTAAGTGCTCAGTAATTTGTAGGTGTTGCCATTTTTATTTTAATAAATAATAACATGAATTTCAGCTATGTAGGGTTCCTACAGTACTTCAGAGACTCTTGTGTAGTTAAGGTAGCTTAATTTTGAGGACAGTTAACTATTGTACGGTTGAGAGAAGTTTTGTATTTGGTTCTGAATATTTAATGATGTTTACACAATTGAATTTTCTGTGAATTTCTCAATTATATTCTGTGTCCTTTATATCATATATTTAATTAAAAGATAAAAGAGGAGTGTATGTTAGGAAAGACTTGTACCAGAGAGATTGTACTGTACCATGTCGTTCTGCCGTTCCTTAAGGGAAGACTAACTGGAGAGTGGTCTGTTCAGAAGGGGAAAGGAATCTAAATACCAAACCTGGCATAGTAGAGATGACCACCACTTTGCTCAGATCTGTGAGCTAACTGCTTGTCTTATGTTTTATTATAAATTCATGTAGCATTTGATTAAATATAAGAAGATTATGATTACAAAGTACCTTAATCCTGTGTTAGGTGATTTGGAGGGAGGGTTTAAGGAAACAGGAGTAATTCTGTGATCAGACATCTTAATTAGTCTTAACCTAGAAGGAGGGAAAACTAGAGGCTAAAGCTATAATGGGTAAAGAAGCTGCAGTCATTCCTGTTAGGTTAGAGAGATATTTAGTCGTTTTTACTGTTTAGATTATATTCCTCTTTTTTGTGTCTGTTCAGTCAATGGAGTGATCTTGTTTTTGTCTTGACCCATCCTGGTCCCAAAAGTGGCCTTGTTGGAGGTTGATACTCTGTGAAATTGTTTAACGGGACAGTAAGGCCTCACTCAGAGTAGTTGGCCAGCTCCTGTATACAAGGGGCTGCAGTTCTTTTTCTCTCAATTAAAAAAATACAAAGAGAAGAGGAGTAATGTAATTGCATTCCAAAACACAACATTTTTGCTAAAATTAATTTTTGTTTTTATATTTGAGTGACAGTCGAATTTATGTATACATAAAAAACTCGTTTTGTAAATGAAGTTTTTAAATGTAAAAAAAAATTTTAACTCCTGAAAAAAACCAAATACATGCAGTCTTTCTAAAAATTTACTTGAAAACCGTTCTAAAATTTAATTTAATTATATTTGTGTTTCATAGATATTTTCAGCTCCAGGCCATCCAAAAATGATTTACAGCTCCTCAAACTTAAAGACACCTTCAAAACTTTGTTCAGGGTCTAAATCTCATGATGTTCAAGAAGTTCTTAAAAAGAAGCAGGTAACAGCCTTGATTCTAATTTCCTTAAAGAGGAAACGACCCATTGAATTCTTAAGTGATTATGTTAACACATTTGACTAGTTCATGTTGTTATGGAACTACATTTAAATGTTTATTTAGCTGCTTCTTGATGCAGTGTACATTTGGAAAAAAAAAAAAGATGAACAGACAAAAAACTATTTTGCAGTTGCCTTTCAGCACAAGGAAAGAATTTTTTCCATATAAAAATAAACAACACTGAGTTGTCCTGTTTGTTTTTCCTCCAAGGTAAAGAAGTAGAGAGTTTTATTTCATTATTTCCTCTTTTAATTCCTCTCTTGCTTTGTAAGTTAGACAGTGTTTCACATAAAGTAAAACATTTATGTAGTAGTTATTCATATGACTCACTTCTGAGTTTCCTTATCTTTTTAGATTTAAACTCATATAAGAGTTTTTCAACTAAAATAGATATTTATATGTATTGTCTGAGTATAATTGGAGATTTGATTAACAGAGAGGGGTGAGAGGCAATATTTTCTTGGCAGAAATCCATAGAATTTGCTATGACTTCTGTTCTCTATCTTCGTCTCACATTTTTTAAACTTTAAACTTGAAAAATAAGTATTGACTTATTACACTGGAAAGTGAAAACAGCTCTTGTTTTTCTTCATAAATATATTCACATCATTCAAGTGAATATAAATGTCATAGATACAGTGTTTAGTATTTTAAATATTTTTTAAAGTACAGTTATAAATATAAACTCTTATACAGAAAATATATTTAAAGGTTTCATCTCTGGTTTCAGCTGTTTTTTGATTAGGAGCAAAATTTTTCTTGTAAAGCATAGGGATGACCCAGAAGAAATGAGTTGGTCTTTTTTCAAATGCATGCAAATGTTGGCAAATTTCATTATCCGTTAGTAACTTTTTTAATCTCTTCATATAGGAAGCAATGAAGCTACAACAAGACATGAGGAAAAAGAGGCAAGAAGTGCTAGAAAAACAAATAGAATGCCAGAAGGTAAGACAAGAGCTCATTATTTGCCTGCTGGAATTGATGGATACAATGGATTTTACAAAGATACCCTCAGAGTAAAGTTTATAAGGGTTATTTATATTAAAACTTACTAAGTGTAGTTTCACTTTTTTGTTTATTTTATAGATGCTAATATCTAAGCTAGAAAAGAACAAAAACATGAAACCAGAAGAGAGGGCAAACATAATGAAGACTTTGAAAGAGCTTGGTGAAAAGATCTCACAATTGAAAGATGAATTAAAAACATCTTCTGCAGTCTCCACACCATCTAAAGTAAAGACAAAAACAGAGGTATCTATTTGCATTTTCCATTCAGCATAGGATTATTGAACATCTCTTTATGTGCTTGGCTCTTTGAAAGTACATTGGAACCCTTAGGTAGCTAATAGTCTAATGGGGAGACAATTAGAGTAACTTTTTTTTTTAATGTTTCTATGTATTCTGTGTACTCTCTTTGAAAGAGATGCTAATACCCTCTTTGAACAAAGATGTGTTTTTTAACTGGATTTTTAAGTCCCTTTCCTGAAGATGAATTGCTAGAGTGATGGCAAAAAAAAGAAAGGTGTATTTTCCTGTTTCATGAATTTTCTAATATTGTAGTACAGTGGAACCATCTCTTAATATACAGAAGGTATCATTGGCTTTATATAGGTAAAAATGTGGCATTCTGTTGAAAAGATTAATCAGAAATTCTAGATCCACTTAAGTCTAATTTTGTTAATTGCCATTTGTTTCCTGACCCTGGGAGAATACTTGCTGTACACAGTGGTTCCATTATGCCACAGCTCTGAATGAAATTTTAGATTAATTTCTGGCCGTTTGAGAACTCAGAATAATAAATTTATCAGATATATAGAATGCAAATTTTTATGTACAATATTATAATACGTTTGAAATTCTCGTTCTCTATTACTGGAGGAATATAAAGTAGTTCATCAAGATTGCTTTGAAAAAAAATTGTTATTGAAATGCCCCCCAATTATAGAAGGAATACATACACGTTTTAAAAATTAAAGAGTATGTATATGGGGGGGGGATTCTCTCACAGTCATGCCATCTAAAGACGGATAGTACATCAAAAAAAGAATGGCAATAGTTGTTCAAATCTGAAAGCAATTATGTAGCTATTATTTATGTTTTTACCATTAATGAATATTTCCTACGTATTTTGTCTGATTGTGTTTCATTTATGACTCCTTATTATTAGAAAATTATTCTCAGCTCCGTCTTCTCAGTTGACTGTTTCCAAGGTCTGATTTTTAGTCCATCTTAAGCAATAATGATGCTTATTATTGTTACTAATGTCAGTATACACTCTGTGTGTTTTTGCACAGTTAACCTTCCCTAAAACACTCAGGTTTATTGCATCCTTTTATTCTCAATATAATATTCTGAATAAGGTCTTAGACGTTATCTAACAAATACTTTTTTTTTTTAACAAATACATTTTACTCTTAATTTTTCCAAAGGCTCAGAAAGAACTATTAGATACTGAACTGGACCTTCACAAGAGGCTATCCTCAGGAGAAGACACAACAGAGTTACGGAAAAAACTCAGTCAGTTACAGGTTGAGGTGAGGTTTAAGAGAAGTTACCCACTACATTTAACACCTCAAATAATACTTTTTTCTTTCCTCTGTTTTCCAAGGTTCAGTCTGACAGTGTATATTATATTTTACTTTTTGTTGTTATTCAGGCTGCACGATTAGGTATTTTACCTGTGGGTCGAGGAAAGACTATGTCGTCTCAAGGTCGAGGAAGAGGCAGAGGCCGTGGAGGAAGAGGAAGGGGCTCACTGAATCACATGGTGGTGGACCACCGCCCCAAACCACTAACAGTTGGGGGATTCATTGAGGAGGAGAAAGATGAATTACTTCAGCATTTCTCAGTAAGTTTTTAAAGTAGACAGATGCCGACTTTAAAAGGACTGTATTCAGCATTTTCTTGCTGCATTCTGCATAAGTATCATGTTTTATAGATTAGAATATCAAGTTGTAAAAGGCGTATTAACAAATTCTTATTAATATATTTGAAGGTCAAGAAGCAGCTTATGCTTTGTAATTCCATAACACTCCACATAAATGCGTTTGTAGTGACAAGTTGTTCCCAAGCAAATATTTGATTTTTTGTTTTTAGGGATATTACATGGTTTACCAAGTGTTTATAGTCAGTAAGTGAAAATAATCTGGGACGAAGGCAGAATTCAAAGGAAGAATTTATTAGAATAAGAGACATGTATTGTTATATTCTGTATACAGTGGGAAACACTTTTAGATAAACATGCAAATAGAGATTTGTTACAGGTAACTGTCTTTAATTTGCTCCTTAAACAGAGTATATCCTCTTTCCACTCACTCATTCATTTAATAAATATTGAGTGTTACTTGTGCTAGAGTGTTTTCATACATGATCTCATTTAAATAACTGTATAAAGTGCATGTGAAATTCCATGTGTACAGTTGAGAAAACAAAAGTTTAAAGCTTAAGAGTAAACCAGCCAAGATCATACAGTTAGTTAAGCGGCAAAACCAAGATAAAAATGCACACAGTTGACATCTGGAATCCCTATTCCTCAAACAGCTTTTTTGAGAGAAAACATTTTCAGCTGTATTTATTTTTATTTTTGTATTTTTTATATTTTTAGAGAGTGAGCAGGTGAGCATGAGTTGGGGGGAGGGGCAGAGGGAGAGAGAGAGAGAATCTCAAGCAGACTCCATGCCCAGTGCACCGCCCTACACAGGGCTCG
Source organism: Ursus americanus (assembly GCF_024610735.1). Taxonomy (NCBI): domain Eukaryota; kingdom Metazoa; phylum Chordata; class Mammalia; order Carnivora; family Ursidae; genus Ursus; species Ursus americanus. The sequence continues at coordinate 48,129,253 of NC_142131.1, read as the reverse complement.
ATCCCACGACCGTGAGATCATGACCTGAGTTGGATACTCGGGGCGTCTGGGTGGCTCAGTCGTTAAGCGTCTGCCTTCGGCTCAGGGAGTGATCCCAGGGTGCTGGGATCGAGCCCTGCATCAGGCTCCCTGCTCTGCTGGGAGCCTGCTTCTTCCTCTCCCACTCCCCCTGCTTGTGTTCCCTCTCTCACTGGCTGTCTCTCTCTCTGTCAAATGAATAAATAAAATCTTTAAAAAAAAAAAGAGTTGGACGCTCAACGGACTGAGAACTGCCCCCATTTTCAGCCCTATTACATGTTAAAGATGGTGAAGGAAATCTTAAAGAGCAGGACTTCACTCTCTGTCTCTTATTAGTATGATGCCCCCTAATCCTTTTTCACCCTGACGTTTAGAGAATAGTGGGTTGTTAAAGTGTCCAGATTTGAGAGCTGTGTTGGCTGCATTCTGTTCACTCTTGAGCCAGTTTCTTTGACCAGTCTGACCAATATATACATATTTTTTTGTAAACTGGGAGACTAGCTTTAAAAGTGACTTTTGAGTAAGTATGGTGAGCAGCACTACATGTGTGCAGGGTATTCTTGTGGAGGCTGGGTGAATGTTGATTTTCTTTTGATGTTGAGTATATAAAATTAATATTTCCTTGCCAAATAAGTTGGGCATTTAGACCCATTATGAGCTCTGGTGAGGCAGTACTGAAGTAAAGCAGAATTGTTGTAAATTTGAATTTGCAAGAAGTTCTAGTTAAAAAAATGAGGTAATCTTTGTGTAGGAGGCTGCATGTTGAATCTTGAGGGTCTCTGGAGACGATATGCAGATTTTTAGCCCAGAACTCATGCTTACATGCATCTCTTTGCTTCCCATAAGTAGGATCATTCTAGAGCATATGATAACCAATTTTCATGTACATATATTGGATAAGTCTGAAATACGGCATTTGGTTTGTGGAAAGGGGCATGTCCAGGCATTTGGTTAAGGACCAAACAAAGCCAATGGAGTTGAGGTAACTTCAAGAAGGAGACATTTCCATCAGTTTTGATGGTGTTTTGTTGTTTTTTGTTTTAACATGGTGCTGTTAGACAGTCTTGAGTACTAGAAACACACCCTAGTAATGGATAATTGGGCAGTGTAGTATGCTTTCTTTGAAAGAACTACAGAAATATATATGCCTAGACAGTATTGTAAATAGATTTAGCAAACATAAAGGTAACTCTTCTTTGAGGTATTTTATATCCCACAAAGGCAAAAGTAAAATGGGTATTTTCAGTATTCTTTTACTCTCCTTAATGATTGTGAAAGGATCATGGATGAACCATATGAAAAGATGGTAGATGGGTTTTAGTGAAGCTCTTTTGCAGTATGAGGACCTAATTCTGGAATCCTCCAGTTTATTCCTGTATCCAGTAATCTGCTTCTAAGAATTTATCATAAGGGAATTATGATTGTATGCAAGTAATAGCTCTAAGGATGCTTAGTATAGCACTCTTTGTATTAGTAAAGAGGGAACAATCTAAATTCTCAGTGGCATTTTGCTGCTATTGAAAATATCTTTTTAGGGGGCGCCTGGGTAGCGCAGTCGTTAAGCGTCTGCCTTCGGCTCAGGGCGTGATCCCGGCGTTCCGGGATTGAGTCCCACACTGGGCTCCTCCGCTGGGAGCCTGCTTCTTCCTCTCCCACTCCCCTGCTGTGTTCCCTCTCTTGCTGTCTGTCTATCACATAAATAAATAAAATCTTGAAAGAAAGAAAGAAAGAAAGAAAGAAAGAAAGAAAGAAAGAAAGAAAGAAAGAAAGAAAGAAAGAAAGAAAGAAAGAAAGAAAGAGAAAGGAAAGGAAAAGAAAAGAAAAGAAAGAAAAGAAAAGGAAAGGAAAGGAAAGGAAAGGAAAGGAAAGAAAAGGAAGGAAGAAAATATCTTTTTAAAGAATAATGACATGACAAGCAGAGAAAGACAATTATATGGTTTCACTCATTTATGGAACATAAGAAATAGGAAGATTGGTAGGAGAAGGAAGGGAAGAATGAAGGAGGGGTAAACAGAAGGGCGAATGAACCATGAGAGACTGTGGACTCTGGGAAACAAACTGAGGGCTTCAAAGGGGAGGGGAGCGGGGAATTGGGCTAGGCCGGTAATAGGTATTAAGGAGGGCACATATTGTATGGTGCACTGGGTGTTATATGCAAATAATGAATCATGGAACATTACATCAAAAACTAAAGATATACTGTATGGTGACTAACATAACATAATAAAGTATTAAAAATTAAAAAAAAAAGAAGAAGAATGACATGAGAAAATGCTCAGGATTGACTTTTAGGTTAAAAAAAGGTAGGATACAAGATTATACATAAACTTGGAATGAAAGTCTATTAAATTTATATTTCTGGGTTGGCAGAATTAAAGTTTTTTCATTTTTTTCTTTCTGAGGACCTATTTGCTTTCCAAATGAACATATACTACTTTTTAAGTTAGTCTTTTTAACATCACGTTTACATTTAGGATGAAATATTAATTTTTTTTTTAAGATTTTATTTATTTGAGACAGAGAGAGTGCACGCAAGCGGGGACAGAGGAAAAGGGAGAAGCAGACTTCCTGCTGAGCAGGGAGCTGGTCGCAGGGCTCGATCCCAGGACCCTGAGATCATGACCTGAGCCAAAGGCAGATGCTTAACTGACTGAGCCACCCAGGTGCCCCAATATTAGTATTTTTTAAAAAAAGATTTTACTCATTTATTTGAGAGAGAGAGAGCAAGATAGTGAGCAAGCACAAATGGGGAGGAACAGAGGGAGAGGGAGAAGCAGACTCCCCACTGAGCAGGGAGCCCGACGCAGGGCTCGATCCCAGGACCCTGGGATCATGACTTAAGCAGAAGGCAGGTGCCTAACCGACCAAGCCACCCAGGCACCCCATATTAGTGTTTTTGTACTGTATATTTTAAAACCAAATTAGAAGATATGTGTTAATGTTGGTCTTTTAGATCCCAGATGATTATATAAAACTTATATGTAAATTGAAGTACTTACATATTTAAAATACAGAATATATTTAACATACAATGAAAACTATAACATAAAACATCTTATATAAATATTTTAAAGATTTTATTTATTTATTTGAGAGCACACTCGCATGCACGTGGAGAAGGGCAGAGAGAAAGGGAGAGGGAGAGAGAATCTGAAGCAGACTTCTCACTGAGTACGAAAGCCCAACTCAGGGCTTGATCCCATGACTGTGAGATAGTAACCTGAGCTGAAACCAAAAGTCAGACGGTTAACCAACTGAGCCACCCAGGCACCCCTATATATAAATATTTTAATAGCATATATCAGAGATCAGATTTTTTCTATAAAGGACCAGATAATAAATATTTTAGGTTTTTGTGGACTATATACAGTCTCTGTCATGTTTTCTTCCACCTCTTCCTTCGCCTGCTCCTCCCCCTCCCTCCTCTTTTTTACTTTATTTTTAAAAATTTTTTTTTAATTTTTTATTTAGGTAATCTGTACACCCAGTATGGGGCTCTAACTCAGGACCCTGAGATCAAGAGTTACATGCTCTTCTACCTGAGCCAGCCAGGTGTTCCTCTTTTCATGTTTTTTAAGATTTTTTTTTTTTTTTTTTTTTTTTTTGAGAGAGAGAGAAAGAACACACGTGGGGGTAGAGGCAGAGGGAGAGGGAGAAGCAGGCTCCCCATTGAGCAGGGTGCCTGATGCTGGGCTAAATCCCAGGACCCTGAGATCACAACCTGAGCTGAAAGCAGATGCTTAACCAACTGAGCCACCCAGGCGCCTCTCTTCTTTTTCACTCTTAATAACCTTTTAAAAACATTAAAATTATTCTTAGTTCACAGGCTATCAAAAACAAGTTGCTGGGCCACATTTGGCCTGATGACTATAGTTTGCAAAGAGATGGTATGTGTTATCTTATTACTTTATATATTAAGTATTTAAGTTAAAAAATATGAAATAGTATTATGTAGCATATAAAATAGAGTTTTATGTATTTTAAAGGTACAATCAGTGACTCTGGAAAAAAAACTTTAAAAAAAGAGTCCTTATTTATATATCTTTCATTTGACAGAGATCTGAGGATATTAAAGACCTTTATGAAGAATTCCCTCTAAGTATTTTAATGTTAAACTTTAGGTCAGAAGATGAAAATTTTAAGTCATAGAGCCTTGCTTGAGGGCACAGACAGGACAAAAACTAAGGCACATTCTTTTGCCCCTGATTAAAGAGGTTTGGTGAGTTTCAACAGAAAAATTACTTAAACTAAATGTTTGGAATACTTGAACTGCACTTAGTCATTTTCAAGTAGTATGCATCAATTGCAAGATTTTTGACCTGTGGTAGTGTGTTTTAGCTGTTGCACTCAATGATACAGGGTGGAGCTTGATTTTTTTTTTTCTTCTTCCTGATCATTAAAGTAATACATGCATCTCAGAATGTGTTTGGCTGCAAGTAAAACATGAATAACTTGGGAAATGTGAACATTTATTTTCTTTCTTTTCAAGAAATCCAGAGGTAGGGAGGTTTTAGGTTTAATTTATTCAGAAACTCAGGCACACAACTTCTTTTCATATTTCTCTTCTAGTATCCTAGTATGTTGGCTTTTGTTCTTAGGCCTTTTTCTTCATGATATGACACCAGGATGTCTGCAGCAACCACAAACCTCATGGCCTCTAAAAAGAACGTCCAAAGGCAGAAAACAGTACCTTTCTTATGACATTTTTTAAACTTATGAGATAACCTTCCCAGAAAGTATCCCTGCCTCAACCCTCACCTTCCATGCCCAATATGCACCACTCTCACTCAGCACTCATGCCCTCTTGTGTCTTAGCCAGAATTGTCACTTACCCATTTGTAAGCTAATCCCCGGTGGAGGAAATCATTACCGTGATTGAATTAGTCAGTCATAGTTCCATATGCCAGTTAGCTAGTGATAAAAATCAGGATCAATTAGAATGGAAAGACATTAAGTAGTTCTTCTTGGTTTAGACAACTAATACAATGTCTTTTTTTTTTTTTTTTACAGTTTTATTTAAATTCCAGTTACTTAACATACAGTGTAATACTATTTTCGGTGTACAGTATGGTGATTCAACACTTCCCAGTGCTCATTCATGACAAGTGTGCTCTTTAATCCCCACCACCTACTTCACCCATACCCCACTCACCTCCCATCTGGTAACCATCAGTTTGTTCTCCATAGTTATGATGAGTCTGTCTCTTGGTTTGCTTCTCTCTCTCTTTTTTTCCTTTTCTCATTTGTTTTTTTTCTTCAGTTCCACATATGAGTGAAGTCATACGGTATTTGTCTTCCTCTAACTTACTTTGCTCAGCACAGTACTCTCTAGTTTTATCCGTTTCATTGCAAATGGCAAGATTTCATTCTTATAGCTAAGTAATACTCCGTTGTGTGTCTGTGTGTACACACAACACATCTTTATATGTTCATCCGTTGGTGGAACTTGGACTGTTCGTATAATTTCGCTGTTGTAAATAATGCTACTATAAATGTCAAGTGCATGTATCCCTTTGAATTAGTGTTTTGTATTCCTTGGGTAAATACCCAGTAGTGTGATTGCTGAAGTAGTTGTATTTTCAGGGGGCAGAGGTGTGGTTATATTTTTAACTTTGTGAGGAACTTCCATACTCTTCTTCACAGTATACTGCCCTAGTTTACATTTCCACCAACAGTGCAAGAGGCTTCCTCTTTTACCACATCCTTGCCAACACCTGTTTCTTATGTTGTTGATTTTAGCCCTTCTTATGCCATTCTTATCATCATCCCTGATGATAAGTGATAGTGAGCATCTTTTCATGTGTCTGTTGGCCATCTGGATATCTTCTTTGGAGAAATGTCTACTTTTGTCTTTTGCCCATCTTTTAATTGGATTATTTGGTTTTTGGGGGGTGTTGAATTTTATAAGTTCTTTATGTATGTTGGATACTAACCCTTTATCGGATATGTCATTTGCAAGTATCTTCTCCCATTCTGTAGGTTGCCCTTTAGTTTTGTTGATTGTTTCCTTCATGCAGAGGCTTTTTATTTTTATGTAGTTCCAGTAGGGTTTTTTGGTTTTGTTTTTGTTTTCTTTTTTGCTGTTATTTCCCTTGCCTCAGGAGACCTATCTAGAAAAACATTGCTACAGCTGATAGCAGAGAAATTGCCCTGCTCTCTTCTAGGATTTTTATGGTTTCAGGTCTCACATTTAGTTCTTTAATCCATTTTAAGATTATTTTTGTGTTTGGTGAAAGAGAATGGTTCAGTTTCATTCTTTTGCAAGACAGTGTCTTCTGTGATGTTCATTGAAGAAAACTTGGAAAACATTTGGTTACAGAAAGAAGAAAACAACTTGAAGTACCTTAGATTCTTTTGACAGGAATGTTTAGTTTTCATAAAAGTTTTATGTGTACATCGTTTGAAGAGTCAGTGAACTTAATAGAGTTGTTAAACATTCTCCTATTCTATTTCTCTTCATTTTCTATTCTTTAAGGATGTCTACTTTTAAAGTGTTTAGCTGATTTTTGGGGTGTTTTTTCATTTTTAAATCGATTTTACTGTTAACTTCTTGATTTTTAAATTGTAAGCATTATGTATTGACATTAATCCTTTTGCTTTTTGGCTCCCCAGTTTTTTGGCTGTGTTATATTCTCTCCTATTTTCTCTTTTCTTATGGATTTTTACCTTTAAAAAATAAATCACTGTAGTATCATGGCATACTGTGGATGTAATGCAGTCTTCTATCTGTAGCCAAAGAGCATTTTGAGTCTTAAAGTAAGAGATTTAGAAGTCTGATTTTTTGTACGCCCAAAAATATTTATGTAATTCTTTCAAATTTTTGTGTTCTTACTGGCAAGAACTTCTAATTTGCCTGCTCCTTCATTCCTGGAACTTCATATAAGACAATGGAATACTTTTGTTATAATTACTAAAGATTTCTCACATATGGTTAGCTTTTCCCTCTAGCCTCTCTAGATAGGTGTGAAAATACATTTGAGAGTTTTACTGTATATGAAAGTGATACCTTATCGTTTGACAACTAATATGTCTTTGTGTTTACCAGAACAAAAGTTACCCTTTCTCTGTATCATTCAGAGAAACTTTTCTGAATAGCGCTTCAGTGATTGCCCTTCCTCAGACCGTGTAAAAAAAACTTTTAGTAATGGTAGATTTTTTGTGAGCTACTGATAGTTACTGCCATTTGATGGCTAGTGTGTTTTCCATTTGTTTCAGTGTTATGAACAATGTTAATATTACATTTTACTGGATTTGGCGATTTTGAGTAGAACAGTTTATGTGGGACAGTCCTGCACATGTCAAGACCTTTAGCACTGCTGTTAAATGCCAGAAAGTGCTCTCCAGTCTGTGTGACACCCAAAATGCCCCCAGAGTAATGTTAACTGTCTCAGTTGAGAACCCTTTCTTTACATTGGTTTGTAGGAGTGAGATGACTAGATCAAAGACATGCATATTTAAAATTTTGGGACAGCTTGCCAAATAACCCTGCAGTAATGTTGTACTAATTCATACTTGCGGTGACATTGGATAAGGGTACCTATTTGCTTATATCCTCAATAGCACTTGAGTTTTGTTTTTTCATATTTGCTAGTCAGGTGATTGATGAATGATGACTGACAGAATTGGCATCAGTTTCTGATCTGGGAAAATGGATGGGCTAGATAAATTTCTCTCTGAATAGCTTCTGCCTCTAAGGTTCCAATTACCGCTGAGTTAATACGTATAACTTCATTGATGGCATATAATTATTTTCTCATATTCGCATATATATTGGTACATATTCTTTTATTTGAATTACCTTATTATATTTTGAGGGGCAGCACGCATGTACAAAGAATAAAAGAAATAAAAGTGTGTGCAGTGAAAAATAAGGTTTCCTTCTATACCCACTCAGTTTCACTCCCCATAGGCATTTATTGTTTTCTGTTTTCTTACATATCTTCTTGAAGATATTCTTTCTGTATATGTGTGTTATTTTATCTCTCTTTAACACAGATGGTGGTAGGTTAAACAGTACTCTCTTACATGTGCACTTTTTGTTTAATATGTATTAGCTTGTTAATGGAGATGATGCTATACTAGCGCACGTGGTGTTGCTCTGTTCTTTAATGGCTGCGTGGTATTTCCCCGCACTGGTGTCCCACACTGGATTTAAGCAGTCCCGTGGTGCTAGACAGCTACCTTCTTCCCTACTGTTTCATTATTTCAAGCCATATTATAGGTAATGTGTGTGAGATAATATACATATGGGTATAGAAAAATTATGTATTTTAATAGATACGTGACATTTTAGAGGCCAGTTTTAAAGTTGCTAAAGTACTTTTTAATAAAAAATGAGTGCATGCAAATAGTTTAAAATATGGTTAATCAGAAGTAAAAATCTCCCGTTGATCTCTGCCTACTCTTAAAAGGTAGTCCATATTCTTAGATATCTTTATAGAAAAAAATTATTACTATAAGAATATACACACAAAGTCTCTCACTTGAAAAAATTTACCAGAGTGGACTTACATTATAAATACAGAGCTGTGTTTCAGGCCTTCCTTTTTTTTTTTTTTTTTTAAAGATTTTATTTATTTGACACAGAGAGAGACAGCCAGCGAGAGAGGGAACACAAGCAGGGGGAGTGGGAGAGGAAGAAGCAGGCTCATAGCGGAAGAGCCTGATGTGGGGCTCAATCCCAGAACACCGGATCACGCCCTGAGCCGAAGGCAGACGGTTAACCGCTGTGCCACCCAGGCACCCCAGGCCTTGCTTTTTTAACATAAATATCTTAGCTGTTTGGTATTTTCTTAAAATTATAAGGGTAATTCTCAATTTAAAATATTTACTGAAACAAACTATACCAACTAGAAACATATATAGTTCAGTGATTATCAGAAGGTAAACTTGTATATACCTACCCCTCAGGTCAAGAAAAAGAATATTCCCAGCCCCCTTCCAGTTACTGTTTTCTCTCCTCCTTAGAAAAGTGACCATTATCCTCACTTTATGATAATCACCTCCTTGCTTTTGTTATACAGTTGATCCTCATTATTCATGGATTTTGTATTTGCACATTAACCTACCTAGTAAAATCATTTGTAAGGTCAAAAATCAGTATTCAAGATGTTTTTGTGGTCATTTTCAGACTTTGACAGAGCTGTGAAAAATTTGAGTTACCCAATGCACATGTTCCCAGCTCAGTTCAAATACGGTGATACTCTGCCTTCTTGTTTCAGCTCTCATACTGTAAACTGCTGTCCTTTTTGCAGTCTATTTAGTACCACATTTTTCTCATTTTGTGCTTTTCATTGGTGATTTCGCTATTTGAAATGCACCCCCAAGTATAGTTCTCAGGTGCTCTGTCCAGAGTTCAAGAAGGCTGTGATGTGCCTTATGGTGAAGATCCGTGTATTATGTCAGCTTTGTTCAGGCGCGAGTGCTTTTGGCCATGAGTTCAATGTCAGTGAATCAACAGTGTATTTTAAATAAGGTGTCTTTTAATATAAAGCAAGGTTATATATTGATTAGTTGAAGAAAATGTTTTGACCAGAGGCTTATAGGAACCTAACCCTCTTTTGGCCCTAGGTGCAGTGGTTCAGTATTTGCTAATTCTGTGCTTGCAGTGAACTTCATACTTCTAGTGCAAATAATGAGAACCACCTATAGTTTTATCACCTAAATGTGTATTCCTAGAGATGATAATATTATTCTATTTTAAAAATTTGTATGAAATGGAACCACACAGTCTATATTCTTTTGTGTCTGCTTTTTCCCCTTAACATTATGTTTGTAAGATTCATTCATGTTGTCACATGTAACAATAGTTTGCCATTTTTATTGCTGTATAATTTTCAGAATAACACAGTTTATTCTTCAATTCTCCTGTGGATAGGTATTTGGGTTATTTTCACTTTATTTTTATAAATACTGTTGACAGAAGTATTCTTCTAGATCCTTTAGTGTATATATATGTACAAATTTATGTTGGATATACGTGGAATTGTTGAATGAACTATACCAGTTTCATTACTGTAGATCCCCACCAGTAGTGTGTGAAAATTCTTGACTTGGTATTATTAAAATACATCTTTATTCTAATCACTAATCTTGTTTATTGTTGTAAGTTAGAGTGTGGAAGTTATTCTTAATTCTTGACTGCATACAAATTAAATTTCTGATTCTTCAGTAGTTTATATGCAGTACATTTAATGCCCTAAAGTTCCTTTTGGAGGACAGAACTGCTATCCTCTTTGGAGGGCAACCTAGTAAATATAGGTTAAAAAATCTCATCACTTTCTGTGGTTATAAAAGTAATATATCTTTTTTACATTTTTCAAATAACAAAGTCTAAGGATCTAATTAATGTACTACATGGTGACTATAGTTGATCACACTGTATTGTATAATTGAAATTTGCTAAGAGAGTAGAACCTAAATATTCTCATCAGAAAAAAGGTAAGTGTGTGAGGTGATGAATGTGTTGTTAATGAACTAGATAGGGAGAATTGCTCTTTATACGTCCATCAGATCATGATGTTTTACACTTAGAAATAGCCTTCAGTTTTGTCAGTTTTACCTCAGTAATGCTGGAAAAAATTCAGGTAATACTGAAGTGAACAAAATAGTGAAAAAGTCTCTCTAATTGGGTGTGTATGTTAAATGAATTAGGGCAAAAGATGTCTACTACACACGTTACCAGATTTTTTTCTCCAGGTTTATTGAGATGTAATTGACATACAACGTTGTATTAGTTTAAGATACACAACATAATGATTTGATATATGTACCTGTAGTGAAATGATTACTAAAATAAGTGTAAGTCACATCCATCACCTCACATAGTTAGAGTTCTCTTTTTCCTTGTGATGAGATCTACTCTCTTAGCATCCACCTGATTTTTAAAAGTTGGTAAATGTATATTTGGATGGGGTCATTTTGATACATCATTTTAGTATGTCCCATGAGTTAAAATGTGTGGTATCAGGTTATAAACATGCAGCTCCCCACAGAGATGATAGAGTTTTTCCTTAGATTACAGGCTAATTTCTGTGCAAACAGTAACTAGTTATGGATCTGGCTTAACATACACTCTTTTATTAAAATTTTTTTAATTTTTAAAAAAGATTTTATTTATTTGACAGAATGAGCACAAGCAGAGGGAGTGGCAGAAGCAGACTCCCTGCTCAGCAGGGAGCCCGCCATGGGGCTGGATCCCAGGACCCCGGGATCATGACCTGAGCCGAAGGCAGACACTTAACTGACCTAGCCACCTAGGCACCCCCTCCCCCCGCTCTTTTTAAAAGATTTTATTTATTTGACAGAGAACATGCAGTGATCTGAGTGTTCTGTGGAAATGTTTGGCAAATGCTTAATGACATTTATCAACGTTTTTCCTAGAAAAACTAAAGTGAACCCCCATATTTAAAAGAACCATTTCTATTACTTTTTCAGGATTGAACTCAGAATTGGGGATATTCTGCAATCTAGCATCATTGATAGAAAAGTTGTAAGAATGACTGAGCTTTCACTTTAATGATACTTGGGTCCCTATTCTTTTCTCTCTGTTGCTTTTTCTTTAAAATTTTTGCTTTCTTTTAATGAAATTTCTTGGGGAGGAAGAAATTGGGTGGTAGTACTAAGAAATACACTTGAAACTGAGCAATTTTACCTTGAGTTAGGAGAGTAGGTGTTAATTAGCATTTGTTAAATGTGTAGAATGGCTGGGTGCTTGTCATTGTTGTATGGCATTTCAGAAGAGGAAGTGGGGATAGCTTTATCAGCTACGGGTGGAGCTGTAAGAGATGCTGTGATATCAGTAGGTATACTTTTAAGTTTTCAGTCTAACTCTGTCGATTATCAAAGGTAAAGACCAGTAATCGTATTATGACGGTATTTGTTGAAACAGGATCATAGGGGAAGAGAGGAAAAAATAAAACAAGACGAAATCAGTGAGGGAGACAAACCATCGGAGACTCTTAATCATAGGAAACAAACTGAAGGTTGCTGGAGGGGAGAGGCATGGGGGGATGGGGTAACTGGGTGATGGACATTAAAGAGGACATGTGATGTCATGAGCACTGGGTATTATATAAGACTGATGAATCTCACTGATCTCTGCCTCTGAAACCAATAATAAATTATATGTTAATTAATTGATTTAAATTAAAAAAAAAGAAAAGCATGAGGTTAACCAAGTGTGTCATTTGCATAGCTGTATACTTTGCTATGTACTTTAAAAATTTGTATGTTAGGGTGTATTTTAATTTGTTTTTTGGTTAATGCCTCTTTTTTAATATTTATAATTATGCTAACAGTAATTTTTGTGCTTTTGGATAGAACACTCACATTTTTCTTATGGACTCCTTAGAGCAATCCTGAAACAGGAACAAATGAAAGAAAGCTAAGAACTTTGATATTAAGCAACTTACAGAGGCTCATTTATGTTCAGTTACTTGCCAGTTAGTGGTAGAGCTGGATCAAGATTTTAATCCTAGGGGCGCCTGGGTGGCACAGTCGTTGAGTGTCTGCCTTCGGCTCAGGGCGTGATCCCGGTGTTCTGGGATCGAGCCCCACATCAGGCTCCTCCACTAGGAGCCTGCTTCTTCCTCTCCCATTCCCCCTGCTGTGTTCCCTCTCTCGCTGGCTGTCTCTCTGTCAAATAAATAAATAATCTTAAAAAAAAAAAAAAAAGATTTTAATCCTAGCATCTTGTTCAGTAATCTTTTTTTGTCTCTCTCTTTTTTTTAAAGATTTTATTTATTTATTTATTTATTTTTGAGAGAAAGAGAGAGCAAGCGAGCACAAGTTGGGGAGAGGGGCAGAGGGAGAAGCAGACTCCCCACTGAGCAGGGAGCCCCATGCGGGACTTGATCCCAGGGCCCTGGGAACATGACCTGAGCTGAAGGTCGACACTTAACCAATTGAGTCACCCAGGAGCCCTTGTTCAGTTCTCCTGATGTCAATAAAATCCTAAGCAGGAAAAAAAAAAAAAAAAAGATAGTATTTGTTGTTTTCATCATGACTTTTATTAAGTGGAGTGACAGTATAATTTATCATCTAAACCAAGACAAATTTTAAAGTTAACATGACATAGATACAAGTCATAACTGTCTGGGCAAAATAGTACATGTGGTCCTTTTAATTAAAAGGGACTTCAGGGTTGCTGGGGAGGTGGGTGGGAGGATGGGGGTACCTGAGTGATGGGTGTTATGGAGGGCACGTGATGTAATGAGCACTTGGAATGGATGAATAACTGAACTCTATATCTGAAACTAATGATAGACTATATGTTCACTAATTGAATTTAAATAAGTTTTAAAAGGGGGGAGGAGATTTCACTTTTTCTAGCTCTTACTGAAGATCGTATAGATCCACTTTAGTATTTTCTTCCCCAAGTCATTACACTTTTTAAATAGCGTACAATTTGAATATAAACTTTTGTGTTTTTCTAAAATCTATTTTAGACTGCAAACCAAGGGTCAAAATTCAAAGACCGTCGGCTACAAATATCATGGCACAAGGCCAAGGTGCCTTCTGTATCCACTGAGACCGAGGAAGAAGAAGTCAAGGAGGAGGTAAATCTAACAATTGAAAATAAGCATTCACTTAAATTGTTTCTCAATTAATATTTTTCTTGACATTAAAGTAAATAAAATAAATTTTAAAATAAATATTGTTCTTTCATGCACGCAGTAACTTAAGACTAGTCTACAAGTTTACTGAAGAATCAGAACAGTTGCAGACATAAAAAGCTCCTTAGCTGGGGGATATTTTCTGGCCTAGGAGAGACTGTTCTTTCTTTTTTTTTTTTTCCTCTTTGCATTTATTTGGCTTTATTTGTGCTCTAGAAATTTTTATTCTGGTAAGTGAGGACATGGGTTACATGAACAAATTTAATTTTAGCTGGTTGTTCTAGCTTTTTTTTATTCATGTTCCATAAGTAATAGATTTGAGTTTCTTGTTTTCCTTCTATGTATGGTTGATTAAAATGAGAGTAAAGACGTGGGAATAAAAGGGAAGAAGTAAGAAAACCCAAGTACTTAACATAGTAGAACTGCTGAATAATGAAACTCTTAAAATACATGAAAAATAATTTTGCTTTTTTACTCCCCATTTCTAATTTGTTTATTAAAATGGACACTTAGCCAGCATTGCAGTTATTCCTGATTTGTTGTAATTTTGTTTTTAAAAGATGTTAGTTAGCATTTATGATTGATCAAGAGTCCTCTGACTATATGGGTAATTTTAAAAAACAAAAGCAGAAACATTTCCCATGTTTAAAAAAAAGAAAAGGAAAGAAAAATCTTGGTGTTTTGGGAATGTTTGTAGAATATTTCTGCTTTGTGAAAGATTTTAGATTTTTATGTAAGGTTGAGGATGTTGGCGTCGTGGGGAAGTTAGTATGTTCTCCATCACAGATAATTGGATATTAAAGGAAAGGTTTAGGAGCTTGGTCATTTATTTTCTTTTTAAATTAATGAATTAATAAATTAATTTTATCAAAACTATTTCATAGATATTTTTCTTTTATTTCTCTTACTAAACATTCATATATTATTTTCTTTATTTTCCTGATGATATTAGAATGGAAATCTTAAAACTTGCAAAATCAGCAAGGGGGAGGAGAATATGTATATGGTAAAAAGCTGTTTTGGGTGTCTTTACCCTGAAGGATGTTCTCTGAGTGCGTCAGTTGTAAATCCAGCCTGGGTTTTGTATACTAGTCTGTTTGTCCTTTGGCCTAATAACGTCACTTTCTTGTACCACTAAGCAGATTTTACCCTCTCTTTCTTCAGGAAACAGAGACCTCAGATTTGTTTTTGCATGATGATGATGATGAAGATGAAGATGAATATGAGTCTCGTTCATGGCGAAGATGAAATCTGATGCGAGCTGTATAATTTTTAGGAATATTGTTTAGAAGAACAACTTTTTAAAATTATTTAAAGAAGTCAATGAGCCAAAAATTTTTTTTATTTTTCTTTTCCACACAGTAGGTTTAAGGACAGCAAGTTTGCTATTTAAACACATCTCATAACTGTTCATGATATTAAAGCACCAAAGGCCTAGTGACTTTTACAAAATTGTGAAGATCCACAGGAATGATATGGATTATCTCTAGAGCCTTATTTTCCACACCACCTGTTTTGTTGCTATTGGTGTTGGATTATGATGTAAATGACAGGGTGTTCAGAAATTTTATTTTGGATTATAATCTGATAAAATTTCATTAAATGTCAAAATCGCCTGGAATCTCTTAACTCTCAGCTATTATGGATGGGTCATCAGACAGAAGGAGATATTTGTAATTAAAATACCCTTTTGCTTTCAAGCATTGTCTTGGAAGAAGAAAAGTAAATTTATTTTAATTTTTTTACTGTGGAGGAGCCCAGTTTGTATTCAATCTAAATTTTCGAGGGGGGGAGTTTATGTGCAGTACAAGTACTATTTTAGTGTAAATCATAACAGACTCTGTATTCTTAAATGCTGTAAGGCAATGGTAGCTAGCTCCATGGTATTTCCATTCTGTCATCATATTAACTGTCCTGGATTTATGCTACTGATCCTTAGTTTGCTTTGAAATTAGTGAGTATTGGTTCAGTTGGTCCTCTTTAAAAATATTCTCAGAATGTAAAAGGCTTTCGCCTCCTGCCCCTTTCTTTTCTCCATTTTCTTTCTCCTGCCTTCTTATTAATAGCCCTGACTTACCCATTGTTGAGATAAGTGATTCTTTTGGGCCACCAAAAGTCAGTCCCCAATAAAAAGTTTAAACCAGCACCTTGATAAATAAGTGGTGTTTTGATGAGAATAATGGAAGGTTTGCGGGGGGAAAGAGAGTCACCAGCTTTTCTTTTTTCTTTTTAGAAGCTTCAGTTTAGTTAATAGTTACACAAAAGGGTTAAAAAGTCTCTGAAATTCTTTTCTTAAATTTAAACCATGATGGTGAGGTGACTGGGGCTGGGGTGGGGGCAGAGTTGGGTAGGGTGATGGGGATGCTAGTAATAAATGGGAGTCATAACTTGACTTTGATCAGATGACTTTATATTTTCATAATTTTGTAGCTTGTTGCTATCCATGAACATATGCATCCTTCAATAGACAGTTTCCTTCACTGTGTGCATTTTTACTGTACACTGTATAGAGTACCTGTTAAGTAAAATATATCTGTAAATTTATGTCCTTGTGTTCTGAATGTTAGATGGAAAAGCAGAGGAGCAACACTACACTGTATTGACCCCTGGGAAAATAAAATGATTAATGTACATAGGATGTCACTTTTTCAAGGATATACACATCTATGTTTTTATATATGTGTGGTGTGAAAATTTGAAACTTCCTGTTGGCTTCAGAAGGTTCTTGGTGATTACTATATCAAGGATTTTGTTTCCTGAGGTAAAGGCTGTTTCTCAAAATAGAAACTGTTCGCTAAGAAACCTAAAACCATCAGGACTCTAGATTTACTTAGCTGTAAGAAGTTAAATCCCACGTTCTGATTATCTTTTCTCTTCCACGTATTTTCCTGGAATGATGTCTCAAACCAGGATCATTTTTAAGTTCATGTAATTTTCCCTTCACAATAATAAGGACTTCCTTTTTCTAGGTTGTGTTACATTTCTGATAACACTGAAGCTAAAATAAGCTCATAAAAGAAGGAAAACCTTACAACGGGGTACCTAGAAATAAGCAATCTTGCTCCTTCCTCCTCCATCATCTCTAATGAAATTTTGATGTCTGTGGCTCAGTCGGTATATATTTTGAAAGATTCATTGTGGTGAATATTTTGAGTCCTGACAGTTTAAACGTGATAGAGGGAACAAAGGATTTATATATTTTTTGTACAAAGTTTTTTCTTAAACTGTATAATTTTGTAAATAATTTGTTTGGTTTTTTTGTGTACTAAAACTACCAGCGTATAGATTTCAATAAGAATTGTTGTATTTTTGTATTTGGAAACTGAAAATTACAGTAAATTAATGGAGCTGTAAAAGAAAATTTTCAGTGGACTGACAGTTCAGCAGAATGAGATTCCTTTTCATATGATTTTTTTAACTTCAAAATTGACATTGTATTATAATACTCTCAGTATGGAGAGAGTTGAAGATTTGTTTGACTTTTTAGTTACTGGGGGAGAGGGTGTTCAAGTAAAGAATAGATGGACACTTTTCAGAAAGATTTGAGGCCCTTTCTATAAAATAGTGTAGCTTTCGATACACAATTAATATAGGACTAAAATAATTTATAAATGTCCTAAGAATTCTAAAACATTTTTGACTCTCCAAAATGAATTCAAAATATGGGCTTAAGTATAATATTAGAAAATTTATTTGAGGTTAGCATAAAATAGTTGAATGTGTATATTTTTTTCCTATAGTATTTTTTTACCCCTACCCTCAAATCCCCAAGCCCCAGAATTTCTCTTAAAAGTGAGTAACTACCACGGCTTGTTTTCCTGGTATCTTCCCTTACGGAAATAACATACTCCATCTGAGGCAAATTTTGTTCTTCTTAATGAGTATGACATCTAAGAAGCTGGTAAGCAGTAACAGCCACTGGTCTGGCGAGGTTAGCCTGGTTTACTAGTGGATTACTGCCCAGGCTTAACAAGGTAACCCCAGGGAATACAGAATTTCCCTCATTTTCTTCATGTTGTAACATCGGGAAAACATTGTCACCAGTTGAGATGATAAATTGGGAAACACTCTAGTTAGGTAGGTCCGTGGTGATGGATCATTATTTAAAAAAGAAGAAAAAAATCATGTGAAAAGGAATAGTGGTTCCTCTTGATGTATAGTATGCCTGTATTATAGTTTTTACAAAATTGTGAACTTGTGTAATAGTATAATAGGAGATATTGTTGAATTTCTAACTGTTTATACATTTAAATTCATATATGTAATGTTTGTTTTATCGATTACAATCTGAATTTCTAAGAAGCATGTTGACTTTTGCAATAAAGATGCAATATGGAATGGTTCACAATTGGAAAAAAGAAAAAAAGATAAAAGTATTACAAATTTAAAATAATTTCGAAAATTTATGAACCATTCCAAAAATTCTAACAATCACCAAAAGAGCTGTAATTCTGGCTTGTTCTGGAAAGAAAGAAAATGTGTGTGTATGCTTGTTTGTATGTGAGAATGAATGAGCAGTGGATATGCCTGTGTGTTTCATGTTGGGTTCATGTACATGAGAGAATGCACTCAATATGAATTTGGGTACCGAAGTCCCTGGCTATTAAATATTCAATGAATTCAAGAAGATGTAATGAACAGGGTGGTCTTAAAAACGAATGAGAAGGGTATTGAAGTGGTAGTTGTGAGTAATCTTGGATAGCCATAATTTTTTAGTCCTGGATGGGTCCTGATATCACAGATACAAAAGCACAATTTTATGAAAACGATTATTTTAATGTTACCTTGAGATTTTGCAGTATGCCTACCAATGAATTGGAAGGGCATTTTCCATAAGTGGAATAGAGAGAAGGGAAAGAACAGCTTGAGGAGATACAGATAGGTCAGCTCTAATTGTGATAAGTATTTGTAAGGAATAACCGGAGAAGAAAGTGATATTACACACTAAGGACTCATGGTGATGAGAAGGGGGGAGGTATATAACTCAGGTTTATTTTCTCATTTTAAAAACTGCTTTTCTTATCATTATAAAATTCCCCTTCAAGTGATTAGGCATTGAAGAATTCTTTAAATCTCACCTTTACAGGAAAATATTAAGGAATGGGAACAAATTTCGTTTTCATTCTTTTCAAATAAACTTTATCTGTATTTTATGAATTAAGTAAATGGCAAGGTCTGTGTGACCATTTGTTTCGAATAGATAATTTAATTAGCATTGTTTATAATAAGCATTAGTTCTTGGGCGTTTGGAAGGGGCCAAGCATACCTCTAAACATAATTATATCTGTTTAATTGTAGCAAAGCAAATATTTTGGTACAGTGGAGCTCTCATTGACAAAAATTACTGGTTTTATGTGATGTTTTTACTGATTTTGATGTCAATTCTTCTAAAGCCAAGGATAAATTTTGAATCCAAGTCCCCGTGTACTATCTAGTCTGTATCTAATTATGTTACTGTAAACAGGGATAAGTGAATGTCAACGTGTGTGATCATTTTAGATGAGTGAGTCAGGATAGCTTTACACACGTGAATCAACATCGGTAGGGCACTTTTTTCCAAATTTAGTCTCAAATATCTGTGTGAGGGGCGAACAGTCAGAACCAACAACTATACTGCTATTGCTTTGTTTTGAATCACCATTTATGCTACCTTGATCTTACTGCCTAGTGATCTCCTTTCTACAGGATCATCTACCGTTTGGCCTCTTAACCTGATTCTGCATTCGACCTTAGGTTAACTGAACCATCCCAGCATTCTGATATAGGTGACTTGATACAGTTGAAATTAAGGTCAGAATGGTGTTTGATGATTATTCGCAAGGTATTTGTAGTGGGAGCCTGCTCTTTTCTTGGGCTTCTGCAATTTTGTTTTGTTTTTGATGACCAGTAGTGATTAGTAAGCATGATAAACATTACTGTTAGTTTTTCTTTGTATTTGTTCTCTTTCCTTTTATGAAATAGGAGCAAGAGAAGAAGGCCCTAATACAATAATACACTATTAGCTTGTTTTCAGTGAAAATCAGCCTGTGTTTTTTACAACAGTTCAGTTTTCCAACCACTTCATAGAGTTCCACTACTTTGGTATAATGATTCATTAGTTCTTAATAGAGCCTATTAAATATAGACTTGATATTTCAAAATTGTTCTTTACTCAATCCTTTGTTGGGGTATAGAGGTGTGAAAACAAGCCTTTCAGTGACCCTCGCCATGTTTCTGTTGGTTTTCTTAACACTGCTTTGTGAAAACTTCATTAACAGTGGATGTCTGGTTAACAGTTTTCTAAAGTCCTTGCGATTCCTTCTCTTAGTCTGTCCTCAGCTATTACCGCAAGATAAGGATATATATTGATTTTAAATGAAATGAGATCCTAGGGGCTAATACAGACCTTGCTAAATTCATTTGGTTTCTTGAGGATGATTAGGCTTCAAGAATGAGCTTACACACATGTTCGGTTTATGTTTTTGGGTCAAACACTGTCTATTTATGGAAACATCTGTTCCTCTATAAACTATTGAGTTCTAGTTTCTGAACAAAAGGGTTGTTTATTTACTGTAGGATCGAAGTTTTTAACTTAGCCTGTAGGGGGCTCCAGCAGGCAAACTTTAGTTGGCCTTAGAGCAGTGTCTAACTCTTTCACAGCAACTCGGAGTGAAAAACCCATTTTGCTTTATGACCTAGCACACACACACACACACACACACACACGAGAAAAAAGTTTACCAAACAATGTATATGCTTACTATGCAGTATATGCACCTGGTAAGTTTTTTTATTCTATTAAAAATTCTTCTCAGGACCCACTATTTGGCCTTCAGGGCTGCAGTTTGGAAAAGAGTAGCCTTTTGAATTGCAGGGTGAATCGCAATTTTTAAACCACTCTCCCTTGCTGTCACATCATCACTATTTTGAATATAAAATGATAAAATTTTGTCTTCTGTGTTTTGCTTGGAAAAGTAGTCCATCTGGATTGTGCTGTTGACCATTGGCCTAAAATTAAAGGTGGAAGTAATTATCGATCAGTGGATGCTCGTGAACATGAAGGTGTTTTATAGTTTTCAGTTTTTTTAAAGATTTTATTTATTTTAGAGAGAGCGTGTGTGCACGTGCACATGAGCAGGGTGAAGAGGAGAGAATCTCAAGCAGACTCCTTGCTGAGTGCAGAGCCTGACGTGGGGCTCGATCTCACGACCCTGAGATCATGATCTGAGCTGAAACCAAGAGTTGGATACTTAACCAACTGAGGCACCCAGGTGCCCCTATAGTTTTCACTGTTTTAAATAGACAACTGTGAGAGACTTTAAACCTACCTGCAGTTGTAAATTTTTGTCATTTGTCCAGGAATGGAGTGGAATACTGTTACATTGGTGCTATTTTTACAAAATTCAAGTCACTTTGTAGATATTATTTGTTATTTAAAAAAAAAAAGGAGGGGACCTGCCTGTGAAGTCCATACAACTGCAACTACTTAGTGGTTGTGAATCAATAAAAATTGTTTGGCTTTGAATTTTATTTTGCATATGGAGTTTCCCTTAGCTATCAACCATTCAAAGCAAGTGTGCTATCTCTGTGAGAACACTGTACGTATTCCAACATTGTGCCATTGCATTTTATCCTTTCAAACACATTGCCCTGTAGGTTCCTGACTGGTATTGATAAACCCCTGTATAAAAAAAAAAATTACCCATTCCATGCCACTTTTGTTAATTTGGGGCAAGTATTTAATTTGTAGCTTTATGTGCCTGGACTTTTTCAGTTTCTAAAATGTAAAGAGAAAGATTGGGAACATGTTGATGAGAATGTGGCCATATCTTCAGAAAGCCACAGAGAAAAGCCACTAAGCCTTCAAAGTAATGAAATCCGTACTAATCATGCAAGTATAAGTTACTTATACATTTCAGTATTTCTATTCTCTTGTCTCTCTGTACATTCCTTGTGGGATTCCTTAAGCAATAAAGCCTAACTTTCCTGTAGTACCAGTGGGAACAAGTAAATGTTTTCAATGAAACTGGTATTTTTAAACTTTTCACTTTTTAAAAATAACTGGCATGTATTGAATGCAGGCTGTGTACCAGATAATGGTTCAGAAGTTTGCCTATACTCTTGCTTGCAGCTGCCCTTTGAAGAAAATGCTCTAACCTCCTTCTGTTCAGCTTTGAAAACAGTTTTGGAGAGGTTAAGTGGCTTCCAGCCTTTAGTGGTGGGACCAGGATTTGAACACTGGTCTGACTTCAGAGCT
Source organism: Ursus americanus (assembly GCF_024610735.1). Classification (NCBI taxonomy): domain Eukaryota; kingdom Metazoa; phylum Chordata; class Mammalia; order Carnivora; family Ursidae; genus Ursus; species Ursus americanus. The sequence continues at coordinate 48,107,383 of NC_142131.1, read as the reverse complement.
CATAGTCTTAATCTCTTTGCTCTGCTGCTTCTAATAAAATGGAATATTGCAAGTGTGTAGAATGTCACTGGCCTTTTTTATCAGTGTCTGTCAAACACTGCCATTCTGGCTCTGTCTATCTCATCTGCCTTGGATTGGACCCAAGCTCCCTTGGGGAGAAACAACTGTGTTTTTAGGTAGCATATTGGAAACCATAGAGAACACTTTATATATGCTAATTTGTGGGGAAACATTTTAAAGTAATTTTCTATGACCTCCATAATGTACAGCCAGCCAGTTTGATACATTTCACACTAATTTGGCTATATCATAACCTATGTTTATTTTATTTTCAATTTTATCTTAAATATTTTCCCCATGGCAAACTGGATTATGATAATCTTGCAGTATTTCTACCTTGCTTCTTTGTGTTTTTCAATATTTCTGGTGCCGCCTTCCTTTTAACCTTGGCATTGAAAAAATCATGTACATAAATAAGTTTACATGCTTTAATTTAATGATGTTTTCATATAGTATACTGAATTTTCTAGGCAGAAAGTGCTGAGAATAGCAGTGTTCGTTTATAGTTATGTTTATGCCATAGATTTTTTTAAAAAAATATATTCTCAGTGAATAAAACTGATGTTCATGTCATTGTTCTATTGTTTATAGAGTTATTTGACTTTTTTTACATGTTTGGATTTCTTATTTTAGTAATGTCATTCTAGATCCTTGGGGAATTGCTAATTTTAGCTATTTTGGCAACTATGAAATGTTTATTGACTACTAATGGTATGGTGGTGATTGTCACCTGCCAAAAAAAAAAAAAAAAAAAAAAGGCAGATGTAAGCACCCTTGAGAGGAAAGGAACTTTTTTTTTCCTTGACAGCCCATGAGGAATCTAGGCATGTTCTACCAGATGCAACAGAAAAAAGATTTTTATTCTTGACAAATTCAGTAGCCATCGGGAATATTTCCAGTATACCGTCTCAGAGAAATGGCTGAGACAAAAGACAGTGATTATAACATTCTGCTGGTAACAGTACATATTTTTAGGTGCTTACCCCCAAAAATTGGATTCTGTCGTTAACAAATATTTCACTGTCATTAAATGCTAAAAAATCAGGTGTACTGTTTTTAAAGCATTATCAACATGTTTTGCTTTGAAATATTAAAGATGGGCAAGAATTTTATACACAGAACTTAATTCCTTAGAATTAATTTTTTTTCTTTTTTGAAAATCTACCAATGACTTTAAAGCACTTCTCTCCCTGTGATTTATTTAAATCCTAATAAATTATACATTTCTGCACTTTAGCCACTCATGTGAACATTATTTAGAGTTATCTCAATAGAATGTTGCTGTGCGGTCTCCTGAGGCCCCAAGTATGTCAAAGAAGTTTCATCCACTCTTAGTTTTATACTTTTGGTGACTATTCTTGATAAGTCAGATAAAGCCAAAGAGAAGACTTTAAAGATCGAAGTAAATGATTAAAATCTGCCAGAAGCGAGGACTTCCTTATGTAGGGACTCTTTTTACGGCAAGCTTCTGTGCTGAGTCCTTCATAGTTTTGAAAATCTATTTGTGACTTGTAGGCACCTACCAGTGTCTCAGAAATGGCCACATCTAGAAATAAAACCCTAACTGATACATTATGACATGTTCAGAGGACTGAACGCTGTCTGTGAAAACAGCACACAGCCTGCTCCGCGTCTCGGGGCGGGGGCGGGAGGAGGATTGCATTTTCTTGCGTTTTGCTGTTTCAGTGACGGTCACTGGCAGCGCTTTCATGCTTCCTGGACTTTGGATGGCAGAACTGGAGTCAGGAGATGGTTGCACTTGTTTTTCTTTCTTTGTGGCCTACGTGAGTTAGACTCCAAAGAGAATCTGCACACTTAAAACAGGAGAAAAGTACAAGTTGTGATTCAGTTCAGCACTTTACTAGGGACTCCTTGAGCATGCTGCCCCAGAAACAGAACCCATTGTGTGTGTGTGTGTGTGTGTGTGTGTGCGCCATAAATAAGAAAACATGTTAGATCAGACAGGGTGAAATATTCTGCGCACATAAGCCCTGTAATAACTGTTGAGTAAATGACTGGAAGAACCAGGGCAGATAATAACTATCTCTGCTTTTTATTTGATTCATTTTCATTTCATTTCACCACAGTCCATTTTAATGGCGCAAAGAAATTATGGTCAACTTGGAAAAAGAATTGTGAAGAATTACTGCTTCCTGATGTATTTTCTATGAATTAGTTTTTTTTTTAATTTGAGTGTTGGTTTCTTTAAAGCATGATAACCTTTTTTGTGTAGTACTTAAAAAAAAAGATTTTATTTTTAAGTAATCTCTATACCCAACGTGGGACTCAAATTTTTAAGCCCGAGATCCTGAGGTTCGTGCTCCCTCACTGAGCCAGCCAGATGCTCTGTGTGTAGTAGACTTTCTGTCAGTATCCCTTTGTGAAGCGAGGTGGCAGGCAGAACCCCGAGGACCCACAGGTCTGAAGCAGGCAGCTCATCTCCCACAACTGGGGCGTTCATCACCCTACAGAGGCTGAGAGAGCCGCAGCCTTAGGGTCACAATAATCCTGGCTACCATTTCAGTGTTCCTTATGTGACTCGCTGAGCTGCATGTTTTCAACCGTTCTCATTTAGTCCTTTCAACAACGCTGGGAGGTATACTCTGGTTTTTCTCTTTTTGTACAAGGGAAAAGGGAGCCTTAGATGGACTGTGTCATGCATGGTCTCAAAGCAGAGCCACGACTGAAAATCACATTTTATCTGACTTTACAATAAGGCTTTTAACCATTGCTTGATACTGTGTTCACGTCCCTATCCTGCAAGCTTGGATTAATTAGCCTTAAATGCTCAACTTACATAAAATGGGCATTTTAATATCAGTACCCATTTAATGTTCACAGGATTGCAATAAGCATTAAATGAGATAAAACCTCTGAAAGTACTTTGTGAAACGTAAACCACTATTAGCACATCTTCTAAGCTTCATCAAATTGTCCAAATGGAGTTATATTCAACCACCATTGAATTTCCTACTTTGGCTGTTAAATCTTAGGGAATTACTTAAATGTGTTTAGCAATGCTGGAGACAAGGGAATACTTTATACCTGAGTTCGCACTTTTATGTTTCTGTAATATGTCACATTAGTCAACTAGATAAAGACAACTGGACAGGTAATGACATTTCCGCATGACATAGCAGTTGTAAATGCACATTACCCGTAGCCCTGAGCTGAGTTAAATACCGTAGGTTTTCGTAGTAGTACCAATCATCTCCTGCAGAAGAATGAAGGGGCTCCATTTCCTGACTAGGATCCCCCTACCAGTCCCCTGAAGAAAATAAGTATTTTTGTCTACTGACAGTGTATCACAGAGAAGCATGAGTATCACCCCAAAGTCTCAAGCGCTGTGAGTTGGGAATTTTAAAGGCATACTTCAGAATCACCCACATGGGCTGTTGTGTTATTTGCCACACAATTTGCTCCAGCTTGAAAAATCCTTTAGTGTGAATTTCTTACATAAAATGAGATTTTTCCTTGCTGTCACATTTCTGTATAATGTGTATACCTGTGTGTAAAAAAGTGGTCACTGAATTATGCTCTACGGTGAGCCCAAAGGAAAACAGTTTAAAATAGAAAAGTTGATGAAACTATTTTGCATATGGAGTATATTTGGGGGACACCAGAATTAGCTATTGAATGGGTATGTCATTAGTACAAAGTATGTGAAATAACTGCACAAATTGTTCATGGGTTTTGTGTTTCTGGGTAAAAGGCAGAAAAATATTTAAAAGCAAGCTATCATTTTCCTCACCTCTTCGTTAAATTATTCAGATGATATACTCTGGAAAGAGTCATATTATTAAAACTATGAAACATTTCTTTTTTTAGTGGGTTCCCTTGTAACCATTTAAGCAAATGTATTGATTTATTGAGCATTCTGGAAAATAAAAATGTTTTAGACACTCAACTTGAAAACACACAGACACATTTCGTCTGGAAAGGACCGAGTCTTCCCCTTGCTTCCCCTCCTCACGTCTAACTTACCACACCTTTAACCAGGGGGAGACTTTGTCTTCTCTGAGGATGAGTTTATATCTCTATTTTACACTTCCTCAGGACATTCTCTCTCTGTTCATAAAACGGCAAGATTTTTACTTTTTTTAAACCCATTTCCTGTAGCAAAGTATTTCACTTTAGGGAGAAAGGAGGTTGTGGATGGTCAGGGGTAGTATGCTAATTCACTGGGAGACCCTCTCCTCTGTTTTCTGCCTTATTCTTTTTTTTTTTTTTAATTTAAGATTTTATTTATTTATTTACTTGAGAGACAGAGAGAGCACAAGCAGGTGGAGCAGCAGAGGAAGAGGGAGAAGCAGGCTCCCCGCCGAGCAGGGAGTCGGATATGGCCCCAACCCCAGGACCATGGTATCTCCACCTGAGCCGAAGGCAGACGAAGGCAGACGCTTAACCGCCTGAGTCATCCAGGTGCCCCTGCCTTATTCTTTCTTATTGTTGGAATGATTAACTTAATGTGACTACCCAGAAGCCAGAAGCGAAGTTGCACTTCAAATTTAAAATCAAAACAGGAGAGCAGATGTAAAATTACTGATAATGGCTTTATCTGGACTAGAACTGGAATATTAGGTGAAGGGCCCTTTTCCACTGGTCATGAATATTATCTATGGATTCCGTTCCGACACTACGCCATAACCCAAAAGAGGAAGCCGTTGAAGGGAAAGAAATGAGCCTGTCTCACAACCCACAAGGTGGTGTTTTTTTTTTTTTTTTTTAAGGCGGCAAACCTAAGAATTATGTAATCATTCAAACGTTTACACTGTTACAGTACTTTACACCCTGGGATCCCAGATGTCATGAGGCTTTGAGCTTTCCTGCAGGAAAAGACGATTTGCTATTGTCACTCTTGCATTGCTAGTAATACTGAAAAGCAGCTCAGGGAATTTTTGAAGAAGTTATTTTTTGCTCGACATGGGGAACAAATGAGTGTCATCTGCCCATTTGTTTCAGGAGTATGTTAAATTATATGATAAACACAGAGGAAACATCCTTGCCCTTCTCCTCTATACAACTTGCTTTTTGTTTGACCTTACTAGCTAAGATTTTTCTAAGGACTTTCTCCTTTTCTGAGCATTCAGAGGCTGGCTGCACTGGGAAGTAGAGAAATTCTGGAATAGTGATTTAATTTTCTTCCTTCTTCCTACTAGCTGGTTTAATTGTTGTTACAGTGCACGCTGTAGATATTTTAGTACCGGGTACTCTTGCCGGTGCTGCTTTTTAAAGGTAGTAGTATCTATCCTAAAGTACAACTGTCTGAGCAGAAGTTTGCGCAGATCAGCTAAATAGAAGAGTGATCTGGAAATCGTACTTTTCCCTACCTTCATAGGCAAATTAAAAATTTTTGTTGCAATGCGGCACGAAACACGTAAGAATTATCAGAAGTCATCTCTTCATCCCCCCCCCCCCCCACCGACCTTTTTTCATTTTAGGGTTTATAAGGTGTCTGTGACCCTATTCACATTAATGGCATTCAGCTCTGTGAGAGTCGATGTGTTTTTACAGATCGCAGAGTGAATAAGCACGTCCTTCGGGCTTAGAAATGTGTGGAGAGGGAATCAGAAACGTGGCCAGTGGGTCGAAAGCCCTAAATCTACGGTCGCCATCCCCCCGAGGGGCTCTCCGAATTCAGCTGGTCTGTGTACAGGAAGCAGGGCCGTTCCCCCGCCTGACAGGCTGTGCTGTTGCATAAAACACAGGAGTGACGCAGAAAGCTCGGACTGCACATTGGGCTTGATTTTGTTAGAACGGCTAATGGCGCGTACGCTTCGCCCAGCCCCTGCCCGCGCCCCCCCACCCTGCCCCACACACTCGACACGTGAGCTCTTGGGCTACTTCCAGCGAGCTTGGTTTTAGGTAATACGCTCTCCTCTCTTTGCGGTATTTCTCTTTTAATTTCACACCCCAATGACTGGTCCAGGGATCCTTGATGCTAAGGGAGTACGCACAGGGGAGGGTGGAAAGCAGGGGTGGGGGTGGGCGTTGGGGGAGTTGGGATGAATACTGAAGGATTACTGAAGGATTCTATTGTTTTTGTCTGGTGTCATGACTCCTCTGGAGGCTCTCGTGGGTCCTTGGCTGCAGCTGTCCCGGCTGACCAGGCACCGAGCGGGAAATGTTCACAGGCATGAAAAGAGGTTGCCTGTGGGAAGAAGGTGGGCCCACGCCTGGGACAGGCTCTGGTTGGAGAGGTGAGCCAGGCCTCCTGGGCCCAGGAGAACGTGCTGTTGGTCGGTGGTAGACCTCCTCGGTGGGCCACGCACCATGCCCCAAGCGATGCACTCTCAGGAGTGGACTGCACTAGCCACTGAAAATAGTTCCCCCCCGCCCCCCCCATTTTTTTCTGGTAAGTAAAGCGTTCTTTGGACCACACGGGCTAGTGGCCCATCCGTGGCCCCCGCTCACGGCGGACTCCTGCAGAGAGGAACCAGGATGCTGGTTTCTGCACGAGCCACATAACTCCCTCTTCCCTCCGTGCAGGAAAGTGTCAGAGCACGGGAGCGAGGGACAGTGCCCGTGTTACGGGGATAGGCTCACATCCACCCTCGTTTAGGACAGCCGGTCTTTCGTCAAGACGATACTCTTTAATCACCGCAAACGGTGAGAGACATGCCAATGCGCGGTGACGCAGGATGTGCAGAAGCCCTGCCTTTCAACAGTAGCTCCCAAATCGGACTGTGTACCAGAAGTTTCTGGCGACCTTCAGAAAATACAGGCTATCAGCCCCAGCAACGACGATCCTAACTCAGTAGTCTGAGAGAGGGGCTTAGGGGACACACACGCTCTCGCGGCACGCTCAGCACACACCCACCACACAGTCACACACAACACGCATGCACACTTGCACTCACACACTACACACTCCATATAAATAAATACATATGTAAATATGCATGTATGTTTTTTAAGCTTCCTAGGATCACTCCATCTGTTCATGACACGTGATTCAACAGGCAGGACAGAGGGGACCTTCCCAAAGAGGGGTCATTCCCTGTGACCCTTTGGATCCAAGGCCCGAGGGCCGCAAGTGTCTTTGAAAGGAACTAATCCTCGGTCTCCAGCGTCGATGGGAAGAGGAGCCCTGGAGAAGGCACGGGGCTAGCACGCCCGTGTCCTGTGGCCCCTGTTTTGGTCCCCAAGTTGATACCAAGCATCCTGCACATCTACATGAAGAGAATTCTGTCCTTTTTAAAAATATATATATTATATTTATTTATTTATTTGACACAGAGAGAGAAAGCACACAAGCAGGGGGAGCAGCAGGCAGAGGGAGAAGGAGAAGCAGGCTCTCCACTGAGCAGGGATCCTGATGTGGGGCTCGATCCCAAGACCCTGGGATCATGAGCTGAGCCGAAGGCAGACGCTTAACTGACTGAGCCACCCAGGCGCCCCAGGAATTCTGTTCTTAAAGGATCCTGAGAAATCGTCATGATGGACAATGTGAGTTAGGAGGCAAGGTGGAACCTGTCACTATCCTTCCATCATGAAAGCTGTGGCCGTACAGGAAGCGAATTCTGTGCGAAATACCCAGTACTGCCGTACTCATAAACTGACCACAGTAAAGCTGTCTTGAAAATAATAACAATAAGTAAAAATAATATGTAATAATAATAATAACTCACAAAAACTGAGCACATATTTTGGGTTGTCCTAAGAGCTCATTTTACAACCTTGTGCTGGGTCCTCTTGCTGTCCCATGTTGCCAGTCAGGAAGCCACGGTACTCAGAGGTCACTTGCCCCAGTACAAAGCTGGTGAGCGAAGAGCCAGGCTTTCAATCTGGACGGGCCAGCTCTCAGAAATGGCCCCACTTTGGGGTGCCTGGAGGGCTCGGTCAGTCGGTCGGTTAAGCATCTGCCTTTGGCTCAGGGTCCTTGGATCAAACCTGATGATCTCAGGGTCCTGGGATCGAGCCATGCATAGGGCTCCCTGCTCAGCGGGGAGCCTACTGCTCCCTCTCCTCCCCCTGCTTGTGCTCTCTGTCTCTCTCTCCCTCCCTTTCTCTCTCTCTCACAAATAAATAAATAAAATCTTAAAAAAAAAAAAAAGGACCCACCCTAACTGCCACTCTGTACTTCAGGTATGGACACAACGTTTGCAACTCAGAAAAGGGACTGACACATTTTATTCTGTCCAAATCAGTATGAAAGCAAAAACGAAGGTTTCAATCATCCAGATTTGTACGCGATGATTTCAGCATTTACGGCCTTGCCACTCATTCAGCAGCCACGGAAGAAGCTGCTTTTGGAACAGTTCTGGAAAGGGCGCAGCCTTGGAAGCTGTTTCCACGTAGCGGACTCGTTCTTTTCATCCTCCACCCGTACATCCAACCCCTGTTCTTACTGCCTCATACAACACTCAAACTCTGGGAAACGCGAACAGAAGAGCCTTGCAGTTTAAACAAATACGGTCTTGGGCAGGGGCAGTGTTTCCACTACTATCGCTTCCTGTCATCCCTGTACGTAGAGGGATTTCTCCTATTTGCACATCTTTATACTCAGTCTGTCCTTCAAGGTTGTCTTTATGGGGCTACATCTGTTTAGCTTTGGTGATTAGCAGAAACATTAGCAGACCTAGTGTTTCAGAGCATAAATAATTAATGGGTGTTCCTCATTAATTTCTTCTGAAACTGATTCTTGTTAGACTACCGTTAGATAGATTTCTTGAATTAAGAGCAGATACAAGGAGCAGGGACTCTCTGCCGATTTTGGAAATAGGCCCCGTACTTTGGAGGGGAAATATGACATCCAAGTCCCTCCCTGGCCATGAAAGAAACCGTCTTTTAATGAGATGTAACACACGTCTTTTGTTTGCTAAGCGCCTGCCGACATGGGGTGCCTGTTCTCCTCTCTGGTTCTTTAATTTTCACACAAACCTGCCTTTTCCCCCCAATTTAGTGTGAGTAGTAATTATGGTCCTGACATATTTACAAACTATGACAGCAAACCTGCCTTTTAATCAAACAAATCTGGAACAGAAGGATCCCTTCCACCTCTGCATTGGCCTGCCTCTCTCCTTTCCCTTTGTACAAACAGCCCATTTCACTCCTTGCTGGGCGTCCCTCTAAGTTCACACACGTACGGTGGAAGCCTTGCCCCCGGTTAGCTTCAGTTCCTTCCCCTGCTATTTATTAATACACATCCCCTTTGAATAATCTGTTTAAATTAATGGGCAGAAAATAAAAATATAGGTTCTGAGGCAAACAGCTCAGTGAAATACTTTCCTCAGACCGTTAACCTAATTAATAGATTGCCTTCTAGGAAAAAATCCAAAATACATCAGTGTGTGCCTGCTGCTGACGCCCAGAGTAGGCAAAGCTTATCCCCCAAATATCAACAAAATTCCATCCCGGACTTCCCAAGGATCTCCAGCGGTTTTTCAGCCTTGCTCTAAGCTGGCCTACCTTTTATTCAACCAAAGGGAAACTGTGGTTGATTTTTAAAACTAAACAACAGAACTCGTACTAAATTTGTCATATGGAAGCAAGTGCCTTCCATCTCCTACACACTGTGCTAAAATTCTAAGTCACGGCAACCAGTGCAGCAAGGAGAAGCTGTATTTCTTAGACGTTTTCTTAGCCACGTGGGCTCCTGAAGGTTTATCCCAAGGGAATAATGCCAGGTATTCTTGAAATGTTGGTGTCAACCTGAAAGATCAGCATTAGTCGATTGATTAAATAAATTATAGTTTGGCAATGCAGCCAATTAGACCCCACCCATTAGAAACCATATTGTCCTAATAAAAATAGGTAACTTTTTTAACATGTTAGGCGTAGTGTTAAGCACTAAATAGTAGCTTTAAAGGATGTGTTAAAAAATGTCTCATTTACGTTTATAATACTCCTTAAGGTGTGTATGATTATTCCCATTTTACAGATGAGAAAGCTCAGAGAGATTAAGTAACTTGCCCAGGGTCATACAGTGAAGAAATGGCAGAACTGGGCAATGAATCTAGGTAATATGAAATTGAAAAATTTTCCAAATGGATTATTAAAGGAAAAAAGGACATTATGAACCCAATTATCCAGTATGCTTCCATTTTAATTTTTAAGAAGACAATTTTTTTTCTTCTTTTATTAGTAGTCATGTATCACTTTTGCATTTTTGTAATTGGAAAAAATTACTTTTATATTTGAAATAAAATGTGTTGGATTATACTTGACGTAAAACATGGTGGCTATTTATAGAAGTACGTTACCGTGTCTATGTGGTGTTTACTTAATAACCTTAAGATGACATTCCTTTCCTTGAACTTGCTGTCAAAATTCAGAAAAGGGCAGGCAATTTGAAAAAAAAAAAAAAAACTCTGGAAAAAAGCATAGGGCTGTAGGTTGCTATTAAACCTGTTTCCACTGATTTAGAATTGGTGCATAGAGCAAAAACCAGGCAACGGGGCTTACGTGTCGAACCAAGTGCAATGCCCCCCACAGGCTGGGGCTAAGAGGCTGCATGACAAGAGCGAGGTGAAGGTACAGAATAGGAAAAGCGCACGCCAGTGCACCAACAGCTCCATCTCGATATTGGTTTCTTTAATAAACGGCGCCATAAAGTTGTATTGAAGTGAATATACATTATTAGTATCGCTTACCATGTTTATGATCCACTCCATATCAAAGTGACATAAAAAGCAGAGTTAGTACCAATTAATATCCAATTGCTCATCAAACTTTAATTTGTATTTGCTTTCCCCTGATTGATACATCTTTTATAACTGAAAGGCTCCATCTCGTTATAACATGTGCTATGATTCAAGGCCACTTGTTTTAATCACTCCGCAAACCAGCATGAAATTGTCTAATAATTCACCCAGGTTTTGTCACAAGTGCCTGAAGTTACGACAGCCTTTTCCAAGGAGCAGCGGTCCTCCTCAGAACGTTTGGAATTATTAAAACAGCGGAGCAGCTTCCTGGCTAGGATTGATGAATTCAGTGCTGATTTTTTCAGACGCATGAAGCTGATTTCTTCTTTTTTTTCACCTGCTGGTTCGGGTTTTGGCAGCACAGCCTCAGAAGAGAATTTCCCGCTGTGGGGCTGCTGGAATAGGTTTTGGGGGAAGGTTGCCGCTGAGGGGTGCCACCTGTCAGCCTGGTCCCGTAACACTGATCTTAAATAGTCATTCTTCCACAGCCAGGGCAAATTTGGATTGGAAATCCAGTAAAAACGAGCAAACAAACAAATACCGGTAACTTTCAAGTTACCTCCTTTTTTTTTTTTTTTAATATTTTATTTGTCAGAGAGAGAGAGAGCACAAGCAGGGGGGAGTGGCAGGCAGAGGGAGAGGGAGAAGCAGGCTCCCTGCCGAGCAGGGAGTAGATGCAGGGCTCCATCCCAGGACCCTGGGATCATGACCTGAGCCAAAGGCAGACGCTTAACCCACTGAGCCACCCAGGCGTCCCTCAAGTTACCTTCTATTAGGCCTTCTGCAGAGAGAGAATACAGACCCATACAAGAGGCTTCCTTTTGTCTGGCTGTCGCAACTCAAGAGAGTTCTCGAGGATACCAGAGGGAACTCCCAGCACACAGCAGGGTGACCTACAAGATCCTGAGCCTTCCCTCCTACAGAGCCCGGGTGAGACTGCTCCGCGGTCCAGCCACCGCCATGTTTTAAAGTCTCCTGATGCGTTAAAAGAAAAATGAGAATATGAAATTGGCGTACTTCAAATCTTCGCATTGAAAAATGTTAATGCTTTTTGTGTTTAAGGAAGAGGAAGAAGAAAGGGAAGAAAGGAGGAAAAAAGAAAAATGACATTGAGATTAAGTATAACCTTGTTAGGAGAAAAATCTCACGGGTCTGAAGGCCCTTCCCAAAAGAGTCTCTTGGCCACCCCTGCGGTAGGTCTGAGCCTTGGTGTGGGAAGACAGCCACTGGGCGAATGCCTGTGTGCAGTGGGGTGGAAGTGGATATGGGGTCGAGGCCGGCGCTTTGAACCGTCTTGGCGTGCGATCAAACCACCTTAAAGTGCTTTTTCTTCACTCTTACTCTAGGGAAGAAGGGGCTGGCTGGAGGTCACAATCCCAGCCCTGCTTCCGTCCTTCCGTCCTTCCGTCCTTCCGTCCTTCCGTCCCTCCGTCCTTCCGTCCCACCATGGGTGTGTGGGTGAGCGTGTTCTGAGGAAGGGCCAGGCCAACCAACAGTGTCCAGACCAAGCCAAGGGCACCCCTCCTTCCCCCAACTGTGGAAAAACATGGGGTGGCGATTCATGAGAACGTGAATCTTGCAGTCAGAGAGGCCTGCTTGCAAACGCAGGTTCTACGCCTTCCTCGCCGTCTGACGCTGGCAATGTCACCAAACTTCTGAGCCTCATCTCTCTCAGCTGTAAAGGCGGGATAATAATGACAGCCCCCTCCCTGTAGTATTGTTATGAGGACTAAGTGAGATCGCCCTCTCAAAGCACTTGGCACCGTGCCTGGCACGGCATCAGTGCTCAGTAAACACAACTAGTCTTTTTGCAAAACGATCAGTTGCTGAGCGCAAGCCTACAGAGCCCGGAACGCGGATGAGCGGGGAGCGGTCCTCTGCAACCCACCAGTGCGGCCAAGCGTCGCTGCGGAAGCGTGGTATGGCCAGGAGAGCCCGCGGGACAGCCCTCACTTTGTTCCTGAAATCAGGACATATCTCAGACTTCCGGTAAAGTTTAGAAAAGAACAGAACAAGCACCAAAGGTACCCACCGCTCGGCTTAAGAAATAAAACACGATGAGCAATAAAATGCTCTCCAGCTATTAGAATGAAGGAGCTCGAGCGAGGCAGGCCAGTCTCAGGATCGTCATCCTGTCGAAAGCGAGGGGCAAGAGGACTTATACGGTATGATGCCGTTTCTATCAAGTTTATCAACTTGCACAGCGACGCTGCGTCGGCATTGTTCAGGGGCGCAGACGCGGGTAGTGAAAGTGTCAAGATAGACAGGGGATGATAAGTCTTGGGAAAGCTTTGAAGGATGGGAGCTCTTTAATTCTCAGGTGTCCTGGCTTTGTTCTCAGCAGGGCCTAGGCCAGGAGCTCCCCTCCCTGCTGCTTTACACAGATGTTAGCCCCTGCGGAGACAGAACTCTAGGCAAACAGTGTTAAATACACTGAAAGCAAAATTCTTCCTTTGAATGTACTCGGCTCCCATTAATGTCCAGGGGCGCTCTCTCCGCAGGCTCCTGCACATCATGGCATGACATATTCAACCCGAATTCTGAAGGTTGGATGTAACATAAAAGCAGCCAACCAACAGCATAAATGTATATGAAATGAAATCAATAAAAAGTGTATTTTTTTCCTCTATTGAAGAGAGTCCTGGGAGGGTACATCACAGGAGCTAGGACAGTGCTAGGGAGATGCTCACAGGGAGGATGAAGGGAGGAGAAGGTGGGGGCAGAGAGGGGAGCAGTGGGGAGGGGGGAGAGGTTATGTTAATATTCACTGAGTGAACCGAGGTTTACTGAGAAATGCCTTTCCCCTCATCACTTAAAAAAAAATCAATGATCAATGCTTATGTGATGAAATAGTGATTTGTGTTTTGTTCATCTGACTTTATCTTAAGAGGTCGTCATGATAAAGAATTATTTTTGAGATCAGGTTGATATCACAAAAAGTCAATATCAGATTATAAATTTATTATGGACTAAAACCCGAAATCAGGCTTAGAGAGAGAAAGGCTTTTCTTCATCCATCCTTTCCTGCTATAACAGCAGTGGTGTTTATATATCTCATAAAAGTAAAATGCCAGGAATTGCAATGAGTTCTTCGCATCGGCTATTCTGTGTATCTTTCACAAAGAACATACGAGGTGGCTCAGAGAGCTTGTGTGGATGGGGAGGGACCCTGGAGAGCCAGGATTGAACCCAGGGAGTCCAACTCCAAAACCTACACTCTATCACCATGCAGTATACCTACCCCCACCGAAACAAATACTTCGAAGAAATGTTCTTTGTTTACTAACAAAGTAATCCTCACAACCGTCCTGACAGGTCGTCCTGACAGGTCACCGCAGTGCTCTAGTGCTGGCTGGGCTTTGGAAATCACCCTCTCGCTCAGAAAACTTGTATTCTAAGTGATGATGTGGTCTGGTAGCTGAAACGTTGGTCTGGGAACGAGGGACCTGTTTTCTAATCCCTCCTCTTGTTCTAAAATTAGCCTGCTGCTGCAGACATGCCTTTCCCCGCTCCTGTCCCTGATTTTCAGAACTGTCCTCTCCTTCCTGCAGGGCTGGGCTTCTGCATCCTTTTTTATATGACATGACCTTGACCTTCTGCGACCTCAGGTGATTGAACCCTAGATGGACACGTGCCCTAGGGGAGGGCAGTCTTTGCGGGCAAAATCAGCCAGACTGTCCCCTGAGAATTTGGATACAGAAAGAGAGGGTTGAGAAATAATGCTGTCCTCTTCCTAAATCTGAGTGACGTCATGCAGAAATGCCTGGAGCCATCAGCTCTTTTGATTCCCAGCCTAAAGCAGTTTGTGTGTTATGCCGTCCCACCTTTGCTTCTTTCATCCTGCTCTCCCTTCTCAGAATTCTTGACCTGGGGATCACTGAAACTTCAGCTCCCACATCATCATGACTTTGAATTATGTTTTCCGGGATTTTAGTTTACTTTCCATTAGTTATAATTCAGAATGTTTTTCTCTTCTTATAGCAGATGGCGGTGGTGTTGACTCATTTAATCTCAAAAGAGTGCTATTTTCAGAGCACTGTATTACTAAATATAGATATTTGTAAATATATTTATATACATTAATTCATTATACAATATATTTACATATATATATTGCGCATATGTGCACATGTGTGTATACATACATATATTTGTACTCATTTCATTTCCAGGGAATAATAGGTATTTTGTGACCTCTTGTCACCAGACTCCAGGCATACAGGTGTAATCACCCAGTATCATCTTGTGATTTTGCAGAGATTCAGAGGCTGGTCCATGACAAGGGGTCTTTGTATCTTTTTGTGTTCCTTGGTTATGAGCCACAGAAAATAAATCTAACTAATTTAAAAAAAGGAATTTACTGAAAATATAGTACCATACAGAATTGAGGAAAAGGCTGAAAATCTCAGAAAATGACAGGATCCAGGCAGTTCTGAGGCAGCAGGAATAACGGGACCATACTTTCAGGTGTCACAACTGTCATGAATGAGCTCCTACAGCCCTTGTCAGTCCACTCAGGATTCAGTGTCCATGTTGAGAATACTTGTCTGGCCAACCCTGAGTCATATGCCAAACCGTTAGCCAGAGGAGGATAGGACTCATGGTTGACAGTCCCACCAAGATTGTATCCATTCAAGAAGGGCTAGTTCCCAAAGCAAAACGGGAGTGTCCAGTAGTGGAAAATGGTCAGATTAACATTATATTCTTTCAACATTTCATCCAATCCCTCCCCAAGAGTGGTATGAGCAAGGAGTCCATAAGAGGGGCTGCCATATATAGGCGCGTTATCATCATAGTCATGGATGAACCCCACTTACCTCTCTCTTATTTGGTACAATAGGCATGTACTTGGGATATACGGAACACGCGTGATGTGCCAGGAGATGCCTCCCGAACTGCATGGGACTGCACGGTGCTGTGTTAGGTTGGTGACTGCTAGTGTAATTTGAAGAGATGATCCATTCCGTGGAATTAAAACCTGCATCGTTTGCAGAGAAGAAGAATCTGATCCATAACAGCATTTAGAAACAGAATTTTCCTAAGTGGAGTTACAAAAGTCAATAACTATTCCTGATCAGGTCCCCAGATATGTTTACTCCAAGTCAGAAAATGCCACCTCCCTTTGACTTCCTTACTTCTTTTCAGTGAAAACAAATATTTCATATTACTCAGTTTTGGATCATGTCCATATGTATAATATGAAAGCTTCCCGGATTATTCTCTATTTAGGTTCACAGAGATCATTGTCCTCTAAAATATTCATCAGTTACTTTAAAGTAATTTTTAGTGCTCAAGTAATTTATGTTCATTGTAGAAAAATCAGAAAATAGAGATTGGCTAAAGGAAGAAAAATGAAAACCCACAGACAACCACTTGATACTTTTCCATGAGTCTACCTCTAGTGAATGTATTTACACACATTCTGTGAAGGATGTATTTACATATATTTACGCTCACAATTTTCAAAAAAATGGAATCGTGTTGATTATATTGCTTTCATTATCTTTTTCTTCCAGTAATAAGTTGCTATCTTTCCATAATTACAACAAATATTTCCTCTACATTGTTTTCAGACCTCCAACAAGCTTCATATTTTAGTATCATGTTAGCTTACTGGTTCATTGTAGAGAAAAAGACAATTTGCCACATTTCTTATTTCTCATCGGTGCGTTGATTTTGATTTGCCCTCTTTCCGTGACCAGGAAATCTAGATTTTTCTTAAGTGCTACACCTCCCTCACTCCCTGCCCCTCCCCCCACTTGTGTGCGCGCGCGCGCTCTCTCTCTCCCTCTCAAGTAAATAAAATCTTTTTAAAACACCAATTAATTGCCCTGGGCAGCAAAATTTCCTTTCACGGAGGCGCAGATGAATTAAAAGACTTTGAGCGCTTGGACGGATTCTTTACGTGGGAGAAGCTACACTGCTCCCTGCTTCCCCACTGGGAAGAAGGAGACAGGCGGCTTTGAGGCCACGGGAGAAGTCAGTAGCAGGGTCCAAAAGAAGTTCTAATGGCGCAGTCCCCTCCTCCCACCGCAAAGCCGCACTGCTTCCCCTTCCGCTGCAGGGCTGCGCCGGGAACGGAGAGTGCGCCGCCGGCAGGGCTCAATGGTGATTCGCCAGCCATTCACCGGCCGGCGGCTCGGCGGGGAGAGGCGCAGACTCCCCAGCTCTCAATTGCGGGTGAAAGCTTGTTATCATGTGCAGGACCCATTGATCTGTTTCAACAGTGACTCCTGAATTATAGGGCCCCTAAATGTGTGCTGCCAGAGAGATCTATATTGTGGACGAGATGATGGTACTTACTGGAAACTATTGCCTGATAGATGAGTGTTGCCGTTTTGTCTCAATGAAAGTATCCCCGCGCACTTGGAGATCTCGCTGCTCTGCTTGCTCCTCCTTCCTCCTTCCCTCGGCTCGGTATGGTGCACGGGGCTAGGAAACAGTGAAATCGAGTAACTTATAAATGTCTTCACATTTAAAGTAAAGTGGTATTTGTGGTGTAGGAGAGAGTGGCACAAGCTGTCCAGAGAATGAATTTTTTAATTCGTTAAAAAAAAAAAAAAAAAAAAAAAAAAAAGCTTAACAAATGTGTGTAGTCGTTTACCCGGCAATTGTGCTTTAAACAATTCATCCCAAGTGAATGATGGTGGAAGAGACAAAACTAAATTACAAGGTCTTCTCTGTAGCACCATTTACAGTGGTGAAAAAATTGAAGCCATTTCAAAACTGAACCGTAGGAGATTGGTTAAATGAATTATTATTTGGTTATATAATGGTTCTGTGCTGTCATTAAAAATAAGTTGTATTAAGGCTTATGATGACAAGGAAAGTTGTTTATGATATAATGTTAAGTTAAAAGAAAACAGGCTCTGAAACAGCTGGAGTTTGATGCCCCTTTTGCAAATATAATATGTGCCTCACCCTCACCCAAATGCACACAGAACCCTGGTCCTGCCTTCCTCTCTTGCTCCATCTCCAGCTCTACTCACCCTTGACTCTTTCCATGACTCCCCCTACAACACCCAGGCCCTGTGCCTAAGAAGTTTACCCTCCCTGAAACATCTTCCTTCTCCCTTAAGCAACTCATTCTTAAGACCTCAGCTCAAACAGCACTTCCCACAAATAGATGTCAGATCCCTGTTACGCGTTCTCAGGGGCACCAGGGACGAGAAAGACATTTTCTGCACAGCACTGCAGAACTTTTCAGTGCTGTTGGCCAAATAGAGTGTATTTAAAGTCTGGAAACAAGAAAATATAAAATTTTCAAGAATTATAATATTAACAAACTATTCAAAATGTATTCTCCTATGTTTTCAGACTTTGTGGACACCCTGTACTGATTCCCCTCTGTCTAGGCACATGATTGTCATGCTTCCCTTGCTTCCATGGAGTTAAGGGTGGCCATGAGACTAGCTTTGGTACATTAAATGGGTACAGAAACAACATATATCAATTCCCCATAGAAGCCTGTAAGGAGCAGTCCAATTTGCTCTAATCTTTCCTCCCTGCCATGGTCTTGCAACTGTCCAGGCATAGAGATTCCGTCAGCCTTCATCGCCAAGTGAGGGTACCCTGGGCAGAGATCACCTCCCTTCCCCACCAGTGTATGATGGACAAGTATTGTGAAAGAGAAGCTATTCTTTGTTATCTGAGGTGACTGAGACATAGGCCTTGTTTGTTACTGCACCTTAGCCCAACTTCTACTGACTAGTATATTCTCTTATCAAAGTTGTGGTTTTACATCCACTAGTCTAATTTTTAGTCTCATGTATGATCCACATGTCTAAGGTGATGGACACTGTACTAGAATGTGGGGCCTCAGAACAAGGTAAACCAAGTCCTCTCCTCTCATGGAGTTTCTTTCTGGCGAGAGAGACAGATCATAGAGAGAGAGCTGAGAGCTGCTTGACAAGTCATGTGCCCAGATTGGCAGCAGAGGGCTCCACACAGAAGGAGGAGTACCTTCAGACTGGGGCCCTGCTGTTCCTGAGATGGGGTGCAGGAAGCAGCATGGGGAGTGGGATCCGATGGGGGTAAGAAGATCAGAGGGGCAGTGAGGGGAGGGGAGTAGATCACATAGGACTTTGTAGGCCCTGGGACTGTCTTGGATTTCGTTCTAAGTGTGATGGGAAGCTATTGGAAGGTTCTGAGTAGGGGTATGACATGACGAAACTCTTTAAAAAAGACTCTGATTGTTGCTTTGAAAATCAGTGAGAGAGACAGAGAGCTAATTGTAGAAGTCAGGAGGTGAAAAGGCAAGAGGGGTCTGGACGTGATGATGGCCTTAGAAGCAGCTGTATTTGGGAGGCGAGAGAGACGAGATATGTCAATGGATTGGATGTGGGGTGAGCAAGAAGGGACTCAAACATCATTCCTAGATACTGCTCTGAGCAACTAGGCAAATGGTACTATTTTGGGGACAGGCCACTCTGAGGGAAGAGAGAGCTTAGGGTGAAGGTGGGAGAAATCAACGGTTGTATGAATGCATCTGAGTGTCTAGGGGAAAAAAAACAGTAGGAGGATAAATACTAAAATGTTAGAGTATTTGTGGTTGTGAATTGCTTTTATTGCCTTCTTTGTGCTTCTTTATATTTTCTAATGTTCCTATAATAAGCACATGATAATTTTTTTTTTTTATTGAGTCATGTTTTCCGTTTATAACTTAGGGACTGGGGCACCTGGGTGGCTCAGTCTGTTAAGCATCTGCCTTCAACTCAGGTCATGATCCTGGAGTCCCTCGGAGTCCTGGGATCGAGCCCCGCATCAGGCTCCCTGATCGGTGGGGAATCTGCTTCTCCCTCTCCCTCTGCCACTGCCCCCAGCTCAGGCTCTTTGTCTCTCTTGCTCTCTCTCAAAAAAACAAATAAAATCTTTAAAAAAAAATAACTTGGGACTGTGAGAGCGCAGCAGAGTTCTCTGGGAGCACTCACCAGTCCTATAACCCTTGAAAGTGTGTGCCTGCTGGTGCGGCAACCCCCACTTTCTCTGCAGTACCTCTAGGGAGGGACCACTATGGCCTAAGGAGGAAGAAAGTGTTACGTAGTTATGTAGAGAAATACTATTTTTTAGGGTAAAAGTGAATTTTTAAAAAAGATTTATTTATTTGAGAGAGAAAGAGAGAGCGAGCAGGGGGAGGGGCAGAGGGAGAGGGAGGGAGAGAATCCTCAAGCAGACTCCCTGCTGAGCCCCCCACAGGGCTCCATCCCACGACCCTGAGATCATGACCTGGGCTGAAATCGAGAGTTGGACGCTTAACCGACTGCATGACCCAGGCTCCCCGAAGTGAAGTTTTAAGTACAAATTGCTTAAGCAGAGCCCATACTTGAGCCCACAGCTATGTACAGTTGTTTTTTTTTTTCTTCCTGTTTTTACAGCTTTCTCCACCGCCAGCAGCATCTTTAGCTGGGCAGACTCTGAAGGAGCTCAGACCGGGTGCAGGTCCCGGTGGAGACCGCCCGGCTCCATTACCGTAATTACTTGACAATCTACGAATCTGTTTTCACTCTGGTCCACGGGGATACAAATAGCACCTGCTGCCTCGTGGGGCTGGCAGTGCCCATAAACACTCAGTAGGACACCTGTCCGGATGGATACCTGGTAGGTGCTGGCTACTATGAGTGCTGTTGTTGGTTTTATCATGAGTGATTTGGGGGAGCATGCCTAGTGACAAAACAGCCTCCCCATATAAAGACTCACTTATTTGTCTGCACCAATCATCATGAATGCCCACACCTAACCCTGGGAGGTAGGTACTAAAAGCACTTTCTTCACAAATGTGGAAACTGTAGCTCAGAGTGGTTGATTAATTTGCCCCAAGTCACCCAGCTGGGAAGAGGCAAGGCATGGATTCCAGCTCCTGTCCTTCCAATTCTAGAGCTGGTGCTCTCCGGTTACTATCTCACACCCTCTCCCGGGCGGCTGCCTCTGTACTTGGTGCCTTTTTGTATACCCACTGGGCCCCTGTTTAGGAGAGGCGACATGTTCCTTGCTCCCCGTCTGCCATTCCGGTTGTTGCACGCACGTCCCGATGCAGCATTTCACCACTGCAGGATTGTTAGCCCGCGTGGCAGAAGGCTGTCTTATCTGTGCCTACAGTTTCCAGCACCAGCCACGACTGTGGGCTGAGCGGGCTGGGTTCCTGGTGGCCCAGCTCTGTAACTGCTGAGAGCGTTTCATCCAAACCTTCTGTTTTTCAAGCCTGTGCATTTAAAGACTTTTTGGAGGTTGTTCTCCTACCACCCGTTCTTTTTGGGAATTCGATCCATTAGTTCTCTCTCGTCCCGTTCTGTTTCAGGGAACAGACTGGAGTCACTAGTTATCTCGCTAACACACAAAACCACTGCCTCGTGACACGCCCACAGGTGCACAGACACAAATCTGAATGCCATGGGCAAAATGTACAACAACTATGTTTTAATCCACAAAAGTAGAGGGATCCCCAGGGAATGGACTGACAGGCACGTTATAGACTGCACGAGCCCTTCTCCTGGCCTCGTGGCCCCCTCCACGGACTGAAACCATGTTTTACAAAGACTCACTTAGGTTTCTTGAAAAGCCTTCTTCCTCCCACACTCCTACCTTCCAGAAGCCTTGGGGTAATCACGCAATTAGAACAAGGCAAACATCACACCATAAGTAAGGGGAAGACACAGCAAAATGTAGAGCAAAGCTGTCACTTACTCACATAGTTGGAAGAGAACCACAGACGTCCTTGTTCTAATTACAGTGATTTTGGAGAAAAACTTCAGCCCTCCAGGGAAAAACAAAGGCTTTTGCCTCATTTCAGAACCAGCTATGCAATACATTCTATCTGCCTTAATTATATATATAATCGAGAGAAAAGAGACCATTATAATACATTTGAAATTATTATATGTCTTTAAAAAGGTTATGTGATATTTTAAATGTGTGTGTTTTCATAAGGAACTTCCCTTCAGTGTCCCCCCAGCTCCCTAAATGAAGGTGGCACACAGTGACATTTACTCGCAACTGTATGTGTGGGTTCTTAGACAGCCCACGTGCCCTCCCCACTCTAAAAAGACTGTTGAGGACATCACGTTTTTATAGGAATTGGGGCTAAAATTCATACTCAGATTCTTAGTGACATTGGTTAATAGCCAAATATAGTAGTCATGTCTGCAGTCTGAATATGGCTAAACATTGCAAAGAATAAACAAAGACATCTAATTTTCTCAGTTTAGAAAGAGGTCACCTGTGCTAGTTCTCTCTGAGATGCTTAATTAGTAATAATATGGGGAAGCGTTCTTTTTGCTATTTAAAGATCAGCTAGGAGAGACTTTCTAACAGTCCTACAAATGTGTGTCTTTAGGGAAGACTTTGGACATCTGATGATTACCTACTTCGCAGCAAGAACAAGTGACTGCAAGTACCAGCCTTTAAAAATGTCGCTTATTACTCATGTGATACATTTTTTTGTTTTATTTATTTATTTGTTTATTTATTTATTTATTTGACACAGAGACACAGCGAGAGAAGAACAAAGCAGGGGGAGCTGGAGAGGGAGAAGCAGCCTCCTCGCTGAGCAGAGAGCCCGATGTGAGGCTCGATTCCAGGACCTGAGCCGAAGGCAGATGCTTAACCGACTGAGCCACCCAGGTGCCCCATGTGATACATTTTAATCACTCTAAGAAATTCATAAAATACAGATGAATAAGCAAATAATGAAATGTAATGGAACGCTGGGCAGAGCTTTACATGTGCGTGGGGCAGGGCGAACGTGGCCACCCCTGACACCACCATGATGATGGCTAGACCTACCATTAATGAGGGTATTAATGTTTCAGGCATGCCACACGTTGGGCACATTAATTTATTCTTTCCCCTCAAACAACCCTATGATTAGGTACCAAATAGTATACGCTGGATGCAGATAAATTACTCTCTGTAAATTTTCTACTAAGGGTGGGACTAGAGCTGAATTTGGGGCTAAACGGCTGAGCTCCATCTGGCTAGACTGTCCATCCATAAGTTCCTATAATCACTTTGTGGGCAAAATGGACACAACTGAAGATGTGAAGTTTCAACAAGATATTTTGAGACCAGTGACTCTGAGAGGGCTGTTAATTCAACAAACTTCAGCCAGTGTTCTATGGCAGAATAGTTCCTTTTGGCGGTCTAGACAGGCCCAAGCACTTGCACTATATATAGACTTCAGCGAGTTCTTAAGAAGCATATGATGGGAACTTCTTAAAATGAATGTTATTTACCTGCTAGAATGTAAATGCTGAAAGGATGTGGTCTACATTATGGACAAGGGCCCTGTAAAATGTGATATTAGAAAATGGAGATTTTACGAGTTCTGGGAACAGAAACAGGTGATGTGAGTGAAATGGGAGAAAATTCTAATTTTTGCTGCCTTGCTAGAACTTAATCCAAAGTACTTAAATTAAAAAAAACACACACACACATGAATAGAACTACAATGTCCCTGGGTCAATTGTGCTCCTTTTGATTCTATCAGGCTACCTGTTCTTGAAAAATAACGCTTGTACTTGAAACAACAGTTCTTTGCACCAGTGTTATGGGGCTCGAGTCCCAGAACTCCAAGCTGCTGAGGTGCTTGGGATTGTCAATCCAGCTCCCAGCCTGAGTGAATTACTCTTTGCTGTGTGGTCAAATCATCTCAGTCGGAGACTCGTGGGATGGGTGGTAGTGCAGTGTAGTGGGTGAGAACTCAACAGATTTTGCTATCATATTTATCTAGCTGTGTTCGAGGGACGAGGCGAGATTAGGGTCCGCCTACACTCCGCCATCTTAACTCCTCCCAGATTTTGCTTTCAGGTGATCTTCATTATCTCTGTGACCTTGACGTTGCTTAGCCTCTTAGCACTTCGGCCAACTCATCTCTAAAATACGAATACCTAATGGGATGGTTGGAAAGATTAAAGGAAGATATCTCAGTAAAGCCTTGGGTGAAGTGCCTGACACAGCATCAATAACTATCTTTATCACCATGATCATCGTTACCAACATCACACAGAGGAGTAAGCATGACAGAGCTGTCGTGACGTCGGGGATCAGACTCCAGCTGCTGAGACAGTGCTAAGGCCATAGGGCGACATTGGATCATAAACTACACTCCTTATCTTGAACTGGGGACCAGTGTCCATGAATCCCGGCTATCCTGGGTTTCGGTGAGAACTCTGTTTTCCTCATTTTAAAGGAATTCTTACAATACTCTTCTCCTATCTTGAATGTTCTTTAACATCAGAAAGACCTACCTTACACAAGTGCTCTCTGTAGTATGACTGCATAGAAAAACAAAATCAAATCCATAAAAAAAGGGAAACAAACTGGTTGATTCCCCGCCCCGCCCCGCCCAGATTAAAGCCTAATTCAGTATAATGGTAACCTACAACATAATTATATAGTGACAGATACTTCCTCATATTTTATTTTATTCAATTATTACTAGCAACCTTGGGAGGAAAATAGAGCAAAGAATATGTGACACTCCTTGTTCTACAGATCAGGGAACAGAGAGAAAGTAGCTCACTTGTCTAAGCTACACAGCTGTTAGTACAAATAAAATCAAAGTCTCTGTGTACAGACTTCTTGTCTGTTGTCTTTCCACTGCCCCAGAGAACGCAAATATGTGCAGCCGCTCCCCCATTCTCCACTTGCAAGGGACATCACTAATCAACCTCAGTGTTCTTTCCCACCAGCTAAACTTACACTCAGAGTCATTCTCACAGTGTTCTAGACAGCCATCACCAGTTGAGTATAAGTGACACAAGGATATAGCAAATGTATTGGCCACTCCTGGACAAGACTATCTGGCCTTCACCATTGATCTCATCATCTCATTCACTTGGCATATCACAGCTGGAAGGAGAATTTTTCCGAAGGAATCTAGTGCCAGGTCCTATTTTCAGCAGGTATGCGGTCAACATTGATTGTGTGCTCCTCCAGGCCCGAATCCCGGTCGTTTTCATATCCCGTAGCCTGAAATGGAACCTGACACAGAGAGACATTGAACCATGTTTTGATGGATGGATGGACGGATGGATGGATGGATTTAGCAATTGGATAGGCCCACAGAAACATGTCTAGGGTGGAAAAGAGCCTCCACTACCGATGGTTTTATAGACTTTGACTTCAGAGGATGGCTTGACGCCTTTGTGTCTCCTAGAATGGGGCTAGATTGACAGCACTGTCCACCTTCCAAACACTATTTATCTCCATTTATCAGAGGAGATTATCGGACACTGTGCTGCTGAGGTAGCAAATTAGATAGAGCTTTTAGTTCTGCGTCTGTGATAAGGATTTGGGGAAATGTGTTCTGCCAGGGGAGGGCAGGTCCATGGTCTCTCTGCTCCTCTGGCCTGGTGACAGCTGCTAGCACTCTGCTGAATGATCAAGAAGTGGCCGCCAGTCCAGTGACTCCTTCCTGGAGTCGTATGAGCTATTTTAAGAACTGCCACAGAGACCCACCATGGGCTCATGAAAAAATATTCTGAAACAAGTAAGCCCATTCTTGCACCCTATACCAACTTTGACCTTGATCGCAGTGCCCAGAGATGCACACAGGTCCGGGAGTCCTTTCAGAGGGGCACCATGGAAAGCCATTGGTGATGGGGCAGAAGACCAGTCATTCCCATGCACTTAGCCATCGATCGGGGTGCTGTTCCACTGGCGCCTGGACTTCAGCACTGTTGGTGAGAACGTGAGGTTCTAGCTCCTTCTGCCTTCTCCGGATTGCTTTTCATTTCAGTTGCCTCTTTCCCAAATAAAGATAACCCGAATTTGCAAGAAGTCCAGCCAGTCACTAAAGAGTCCTGGTTTCCTTTACTTACTTCTTGCTTTATATACAGAATCTCTGAGAAGAAATTATAGGATGAGGGCAAGTTTTTGACCTAATAAAAATGTCTGTGCCCTTTGTTTATTCACTCTGCGATGTGTGATAAAATTGGTACTGCATACTACTTCCATTTCCTGTACTGTCTTAAAGAACAGATCTTATAATCTCTCTCTCTCTTTCTTTCTCTCTCTCTCTTTTTAATTAGGCTCCACAGCCAGCGTGGAGCCCAACTCAGGGCTTGAAATCACAAACCTGAGATCAAGACCTGAGCTGAGATCAAGAATTGGATGCTTAACTGACTGAGCCACCCAGGTGCCCCTGTTACAATCTCTTCTACAGTAATGGTACTAATAAAAAATACTTAATATAGACTTCAGTTAACTTTATTTTCTTAAAAGTGAAATACTTCAAAAATATGGAAAGATACAGAGAATAAAATTAACTCATATATCTATACCCAGCTGAGAAATAAACCATTATAAATGAAGTTCAACCTCTCCAGTGGTATTTCTTACTCCAAACTTTACCCTACCCCCAAGGGAAGCACTACACTTCTTCTGGTCTCTCTCATTCCCATGCATGTCTTCATGCTATATGTTTGTAATAACAGATAATAATATTTTGCATGCTTTAAAATATTATATAAGTGGGGGCGCCTGGGTGGCTCAGTTGTTAAGCGGCTGCCTTCAGCTCAGGGCGTGGTCCCGGAGTCCTGGGATCAAGCCCCGCATCGGGCTCCCTGCTCTGCTGGGAGTCTGCTTCTTCCTCTCCCACTCCCCCTGCTTGTGTTCCCTCTCTCACTGGCTGTCTCTCTCTCTCTGTCAAATAAATAAATAAAATCTTTAAAAAATAAAATAAAATAAAATAAAATAAAATATTATATAAGTGGCATCAAACCAAATGGGTCTTTCTGGGAGTAGGCTTATTGAAATCCTCAGTATATATGTGAGATTTTTTTTCCCCATCAGTAAATGTGTTTGAGTTAATGGTGGGGGATGGGGTAACAGGGTGATGGGTATTGAGGAGGGCACATGTTGTGATGAGCACTGGGTGTTATATACAACTAATGAATCACTGAACACTACATCACAAACTACTGATGTACTATACAGTAGCTAACTGAACATTAAAAAAAGCCAAAACCAAACCATCAAACAATAGATTTTTCCAGGACCGATGTGAGAATCAAAAAGGGTAGGCTTGGGGACCTAGGTGGCTCAGTCAGTTAAGTGTCTGTCTTTGGCTCAGGTCATGATCCCAGGGTCCTGGGATGGAGTCCCACACTGGGCTCCCTGCTCGGAAGGGAGCCTGCTTCTCCCTCTGCTCCTCCCCCTGCTCGTGCTTTCTCTCTCTCTCTCTCTCTCTCTCTTTCTCAAATAAATAAATAAAGTATTTTTTTTTAATTGTAGGCTTCTCCAATCCCTAACCCAGGTCGGATATCCTGTTATGGATTCTCACCCCACCCTCTATTATTTGATCGCAGCACTTTTAGTAGTCTTTGTTTAATGATGGAGTGGTAAAGCACTCTGCCTTTGTGTCCTGTCTGTCTTTCCTGCTAGAAGGTAAGCTCCCTGAGGTCAGGGACTATGTATGTTTTATTCACTGCTCTACCCATTACACTTGGTTCGGTGCCGGCCACTGAGCAGGCAGATAATTGGACTTTGCTTGACATCCTCCAGGTTAAACTCAGCTTCCTTAGAATTCCATACAACGCTTTCAGTGATCTGGTTCCCACGTCAGCTTCTGGGCCAAATTCCTGCCCTCCCCTGACCTGCACCCAACCTGTGGCTCCACTAAAACATCTGCAGTCCCTGAACTCTCTTGGGCCTCTTGCTTTTGCACATGCTGTTCCCCTCAGTCTAGAACATCCACCCACCTTTGTTTGCCTGTCAGAGTCCTTTCCATCTCTTAAGACTTACCTGAAACGGCCCCTCCCCTGGGAAGCATGGGCAGCAATTCCACGCAGAACGCTGTGCTCCTCCTCTGTGTTCCCACAGCACCATCCAACTTCCGTACACCTTTATTCACTAACTTATTGGGAAGTATTGACTGTGTTCCTGCTGGAAGCCAGGACTTTCTCTGTGCTCAGAGATCCAGAATGAGCAAGATACTGGCTCTATTGCTGACAAATAAGTCAACAGGACCTATGAAGGCACTGAATGAGGTCATGAGACAGTCATTGGCGGTCTTCTTTGGGGAGGGCAGGGAGGAAGGCCCATCTGAGGGGCTGATAGTTGAGCCGAGACCTAAAAAGATGAAAACAAGTCAGTCCCGCAGAGGGCTGTGGCAGTATTTTCCAGGATAGGAACTGCCTAAGATTCATCTGCTTCCCCAGTGCCAGCGAATGACCATCTCAAAGTATTTCATGAATGAATGAATGAATGAATGAGCCAGATTATGTTGGCTCCGAATGAGCCTCAGTTATCAAACTTGTAACAGCCTCACCTCACATGAAATATTCACATCAACCCAAATCAGGCCCTTCTCAGGTGCTAATAGCTGTGGGAAGAAAGGAATTCTGCTGAACCGGACCAGGTGATACCCAAGTGCAGAGAGAGCGTCCGTGTCAGTCTGTCGTGGCTTGCCCTGTTTTGGAGTTCGAGTGTGTGAATCAGCTTACCCCATGCAGACGCTTACCAGCAGGGTCAGGAGCAGCCTTGCTCCATTGTCACTAACTTGTCATTAATATTTCCACAGCATTAGAGATAATTATCCCCTGTGGAGTGGTTGGCATGTGCCAGGCATGGTCTCACTTCATCCTCATTTTGCTCCTATTATTACCTCCAAGAAAATGAAGACTCATCAGTGCTTTCTAGTTAGTAAAGGTGAAGTCAGGACTCACACTGGAGTCTGTCTCACCCAGAAGCCTGTGTTCTTAACTCAGCAACCCAGGGCCAGTTTGGTGGGTGTGCGACCTGGGCAGCGGCACAGGGCTCTGTGCTGAGAAGGGCCCCATGCTTGGTTTAAC
The DNA here is from genome assembly GCF_024610735.1 of Ursus americanus. Classification (NCBI taxonomy): domain Eukaryota; kingdom Metazoa; phylum Chordata; class Mammalia; order Carnivora; family Ursidae; genus Ursus; species Ursus americanus. The sequence goes on along the minus strand of NC_142131.1, from coordinate 48,078,888 downwards.
GCTCTGTTGTTGCCATCTTGAAATTTTTAAAAAATATTTATTTATTTATTTATTTATTTATTTATTTATTTATTTATTTCGGGGGTGGTATGAAGGACAGAGAGAGAGGGAGAGAGAATGTCAAGCAGAGTCCCCACCAAGCTTGGAGCCCAATGAAGGGCTCGATCCCATGACCCTGGGATCATGACCTGAGCTGAAATCACAACCAACTGGACCACCAGGTGCCCCTGCCATCTTGAAATTCTTAATTTTTGAGCAAGGGGATCTACATTTTCATTTTGCACTGGGTCCTGCAAATTGTGTAACTAGCCTTGCCTACATCACACTATGTCCCAAAACAACACATCGGATGTGGTAATGCACCCCAATTTTTGGAAAACCCTGTGTCAACCGCTATATTCCCTGGAAGCCCCAAACAGAAACTCCTTTACTCAAGATCTGTATGTTCACATCTGAGAATACATGAGTTTGGTTTTTTTCTGATTGTAAAAGTAATACAGACAAGTCCTAGAAGTAGTAGCCAAGGGAACTGCAGTTTTATCCGTAGTGAAACAAGTTTTTATAAGGAGAAAGTTAATTATGCTGGGTATATAAAGCTCTGTGTCCTCTATAGAAACTTTTGTATCCTATTTATAAATTTTCTTATCCTTTTTTTAAAGATTATTTATTTATTTATTTATTTATTTATTTATTTATTCAACAGAGATAGAGACAGCCAGCATGGGAGGGAACACAAGCAGGGGGAGTGGGAGAGGAAGAAGCAGGCTCCCAGCGGAGGAACCTGATGTGGGGCTCGATCCTAGGACTCGGGGATGACGCCCTGAGCCGAAGGCAGACGCTTAACGACTGAGCCACCCAGGCGCCCTTTCTTATCCTTAGCATGATTTTTAGACTCACTCTCGGATGGATGCCTGAAGAGAAAGTCTAAGAATTTGCAGCACCCAGGGGAATTGTTGTTATACTTACAGTCTACTTTTGCTCAATTATATGCTAGAGAGGCATCTTTGGATTTCAACTAAAATGTTAACTAATCCATGTTGTGAAATATTCTTATTCCTCTTGGTAAATATCCCCCTCATTTGGTAAAGGGAACTTAGCTTATATCTTGTACAATCCTCCAGCTGTCTAAATCAAACCCATGTCCCCTGAGCTCCCTTCCCTTTGCTGAAGCTGAAACTACCCCGCCGGGGGTTACCACCTGATCTCTGGTGCTGGTGATCCTGCAGCCCTCTCTTGCCATGAAAAGCCTCATATTGTGGAAGTTGCAGTGTTGCAGGCTGGTCAGGTAACTTCTGTTACTTAGCAACTTTCTCCTGCTTTGTTAAGTTGGGCTGTTCAATCTCCTTAATGAATAAGAGCATCAAGCCAGGTAATTGATGCCTGGACGTTTAGCTCATGAATAATTGACTGTCTGGGTAATCCTAGATACATTTCCTCGATCAGATTGTACAATGGAACAGTCATGTCATAGCCAGTGTCAAGTTTTGTGTATATGGTTTTGTTTTGTTTTTTTTTGTCTTAATTGGCTTTATGATGTCAGAAATCTGCTTTATTGACCCAAAGGCTCAGCTGAACAATGGAAGCAGTGATCCTCCCAGAGCTGGAACATGCCTCCTCTTTCCTCCGAAAGAGCTCAGCATTGCCCCTTCAGTTTGGGCTTAGAAAAGTTTCAGCTCTTCTTGTATATCTTTTCAGCTATCTTTTCCCACATACATCGGGGAGGCAATGTGGTCTAAAGGGAGGAGGGACTTGGGAATTGGGTTTCCTGGGCAATGCCAATCACTCACTCTGCAGCTCTAGGCCAACCTTAGCTTGTCTGACTTATTTATTCATTTATGCATTCGTTCGACACACGCTTGGAGTAGCTTCCTGTGTGCCAGGCACTGGAGAGTCCGTGAAAAACGAGGTTGGCCTCGTCTGCTTTCATGGAGCTTACGTTCGTGTGAAAGCACATGGGTGGTAAATGCATCAACAAGTAAAGGGAGAAGTAATTTTCAGATCGTCCTAAGTGCTGGGTTGAAAAACAAGAATGGAGTAATGGGGTAGAAAGTGACCGGTGGGGGTATGGGCTATATGCAATTTTGATTGGGGAGGCAAGGAAGGCCAGGGAAGTTCTCTCTGATGAGGTGACATGTGGACTCAATGACAGACAAGGAGGAGCTGGCCAGGCGAAGAAATGGGGGGATAAGATTCCAGGGAGAAGAACATGAAGACAGAGATTCTGCGATGGGAAGGGGCTTAGCCCGATGAGCAGGATGATGGGGGCACAGGCCGAGGCGAGGTTGATGTCCACGTTGGCTACCTACCTTTCATACCTTCCAAGGTGACAAAAGGCTCTGGGGCCTCCCTGGATGAGGGGACCCAAATACATGCCTCACCAATGGCCCAGGGAGCGTCATTTTTTAAACCAGAGGCTGTCAAAACTCAGCTCAGGTGAGTTCATTGATTCCGTGCAAATTTATTGAGCTCTAGGCAGTGTTGGCGACACTGGGTATATGGAAGTGACTAAAGCCAAGCCCATGCCCTCATCAAATCTACATGGTATTAGCAAAATTAACAACAAACTAACAAGAAAGTCAAATACGACTATAAAGTTTCTAAGCTAATGAGTGCTATGGAGACAAAGCAGAGAAGGGAGGGGGGAGAGAGCTGAAATGGTAACGAGAGGGATCTGGGGAGGCTTCGCTGAGAAGATGACATTTAAGCTGACGCCTGAAGGCAATGTGCAAGTGAGCCACGTGCCTGTCTGCAGGAAGAGCATTCCAGACAGAGGGAACAACCAGAATACCACTTTTTTTCTGGAAGACCTCCCCGCCATGTGCCTGCTAGGTTGTGTTCCCTTTTAGGAGACTTTTATCAAAAGGCTTATCACTTTCCTGCTTAAAACTTTCCACTGCTCTTGGAACAAAGCGCCAGTTTCTTACCATGGCTTATAAGGTCCTGTTTAATCCCCTCACCCCTCCAAACTCATCCCTTTCGTCTCCCTTGTTCATTGGCCCCACGAGCACAGCGTCCTTTCCCCTGGTCTTTGACACACGAACGCTTTCCCAGCCTGGGGTGCTGCACTTAGTCTTCCTGCGCAAACTCTCCTCAGAGATTACCACATGGGAGTTCCTTCATGGCATTCAGCTCACAGCAACTCAGAGGAAGCTTCCCTGACCCCCCACACCCTCTGACCATCCCCTGTCACACAGCCACTCTGCACACTGAAAACAGCTAGCAAACGCTTAGCGCTTATTCACAAAGGATTCGGTCATTTCCTACTGTCCTGGAACTGGCCGGTCGTATGCAACATGCTCTCTGGAGAAAATGAGGTTATAAATGCGAAGTGAAATCTGACACAGTACCACCTACCATACTGTGATGTATACAGCCCTTTGGAATATGACTTTCACTTCCAGATCCTTCTATTTACCACCAGACCTGATTTTGTTCGAGTTCTGAAAGACTCAGTTGCAAATGCATATAAGATCTCCCCCACCCTGTTCCGCAAAGAGCAGAAGAAATAGATGAACTGTCATTCTCACAGAGAGAAAAATATCTGGGAAAATAAGAGAGAAGAGCCTCCAGGTTCTCTATTTCTAATCTACTAGAACTTGGATGCTAAACCCAGGGGTAGAGCCAGACCTTCATTGTCCTTTTTGTTATGTGAGAAAAACAGTGTTTGAGAAATATAATAAATTATGGATAAATATACATGGGAAAAAATGGAATGGGGCAGAGTGTATTTAGAGTATTTTGTTTGTAAAGTGATGAATTTTAGTAAAGAGAAGCAACTGTTTATAACACCCTTCTGGACTGATGTATCAAAATGTGTCAATGGCAAGGTCATCCGATGTCAAAAGTAATATTTCACCCCTGCTCACGCACGCAGAAGACATGGGTCTTGGAAGACCGAGTCTCCCTCACCACACTACCACCACCACAAACAGCACCGACTCAGTCCCCTCCAACTCCCATAAATGTATGAACCCATTAGATCAAAATATCTTGATGCGCCAGGATGGCAACTCTTTTGTAGTGCTCTTCAGAGCCGCAGGACCCGCCAAGAAACACAGACACACATTCATCCTGTAGTGCAAAGTTGATGGTGGGGTAAAGAGGTGACTGTGTAAGTTTCCTTTGAACCCACTTTTGGTGGTACTTTATCAGAGCATAGGAAATTACAGGACTTTAAAAAGGAAGATGGACAGGGGCGCTTGGCTGCCTGAGTTGGAAGAGCATGCGACTCTTGATCTCAGGTTCATGAGTTCGAGTCCCGCATGGGGTGTAGAGATTACGTAAATAAAAACCTTTAAAAAATAAAAATAAAATAAAAAGGGAGATGGATAGTTGCTTCTCATCGAGGAATGCCTGCTCTTAGTCCCCCGGGGAAGGTAAAGGAGGGTGTTTAGATGGGGAGGGTTCTTTCTGCCCTACATCCTGACAGAAAGTGGCTCCATACAGCCCAGCTGGAAGGAACCCAATGAAAGAAAAGGATCAGGGTAGCTGCTGTTTACCCCCAGCCTATCCACCCTTAGCCCAGTACACGGGCACACCCTCCCCTCAACCCGAATAAATCATCACTGTTTCTTTCCAGTTTGGTGGATTTTTATCTTCCACATTCAGGAGATCCATCAATTATGTAGGCTCAGTGAGGCTCTCAGGGGGTGACACCTCTGTAGGTCTGAATGGCGTTTCTGAAGGGAAACCATCTGGCCTACCTTAACTTGTTCATCCCTGGGCTTCTCTCCCAGCTTGTAAGGTGTGGCGGCCACAGAGAGAGCCAAAACCATCAATATTTCACAGCCTTAATTAAAGTAAGCCGAGAGCTGTCAGCCTCTCACAACTGGCTTCCTTTTCCAAAACAAAACAAGCACCCGGCACCTTGACCAGGGGGCACAGAGAGAGAAATGGGACTTGGGCTAAAGTTGGGGTGGGGGAGGGAGGAAGCCCAGGACCTCACTTACCAAGACCTCCCGGAATTATAAACCCGCCAGAGCACAGCCGGCAAATTCCCCGGGGCGCTGGCCTGGGGGCAGGAAAGGGTCAAGGAGGGCCGCCTCTAGAACTCTCTAGTGATGGACTCTTGAAGGGGACTAGAAGCTGGGCAGCTGGGAACCGCAGCTCAACTTGGGCTCCAGCTGCATCCCTTAGTCCCGGGGAATTAGCTCCGGGGTCCCAGCATAGGCTTCCCCGAGGGCGGGGCCGGGCCGGTGGGAGGTGGGGATGGTGCAGTTCTCTCTGCCGCTGCCACCCCCTTCCTCCGCCCCGCGGTCCCCGGGTGCCAAGGCCCGCGCCGCCATCCTGCCCGGCGGGCAGGGGAGCCCGGAGCCCTGCGATTTCTACATCTATTAATTACCTCCAGCATGGAAGGACTGCCTATAAATACAGTGGCACTTTAGATAAAACTTTCATGCAGCTATTTAGAGCCTTTAAAATATAAATGATTTCCTCTAAATTTTTTATCATAAATCAGGGCATGGAGCTAGGCGACAAGACGCCGATTTCCCCCCTGATGGGAGCAAAGCCTTTGCTTGTTTTCCCTTTTTCGTTTTCTTTGCTATGTTTCTTTCTCCTTCTCCTTCTCCTTCTCCTTCTTTTCCTCCTCCTCCACCCCCTCTTTGTTCCCCCATTCCTCCTCACTTTCCTCTCCTCCTCCTTCTTTTTAATTTGCAGAGACCGGTTAATGGCTCTGCTACTCTTTGTTTCATCCAGGGGACGGAAGGGGAAGTGAACAAGGTACAGGAAGTTTCACCCCCTTTCCCGGAGGCTGCCTGGTATGGGTGGGAAAGCCCGCCATTTAGGGCAGCGCGCCTGAGTTCAAATCCTAACCCTGCCGCTTATTCCTGTGTGGTTTCGAGGAACACAACTTCTCTGAGCCTCAGCAGTCGTCCCTGTGAAATAGAGGTAGTAACAGTACCTACATCCTAGGTAGGGTGGCTGTTAGGATTAACTGACGGAGTACACACAGCCAGGCAGACAGAGCAAGAGCTCAGCAAACAATGAGCTGTGCATTGGCAGACAAGTGACTTAACCTCTCTGAGACCCAGTTTCCTCATTCATAAAGAAAAGGTGGAAGGATAATTCACTTCTGGGAAGTTATTGTGAAGAATGAATAAGGCAACAGCCTGACTCTAAGCTTTTAAAGCAGGGACCACGTAGCCCTTGTTTATCTTTGTATCTCCAGACCTAGCAAGTGCCCAGCACAGAGGAAGTGCTTGGCAAGCATTTGATGAATACATGAAACAACAGAGTGTCCTGCTTTGTTTGCAGAGCACCCTGCAGAACCATTGAACTTGGTTTCCATTGATGGTGATGGATTTGACCTGTACTATCTTTCCAAGATCCACACGTAGAACTTTGACATATCCACACTGAAAGGGCCCATGAATCCTGTCTCGCTCACCCTCTTGCAGTCCTGAGAAACCGGAGGCCCAGAGCCCATGAGTGACTTGTCCAGGGTCACATAGCAGATTGGCTACATATCCATATTCGAATCCAGACCTTTTCCCTTGCTGCCTCTTCACAACCAAGCTGACTGAGCAACAGAAACGTCCTAGGCCTAATCCTTTGGTCAGGGAAGAGGTGACAAACCAACTGGGTGACATGGGGATTGACTTTATGACTTTGAACTCCCAAGATGCCCATGAACTGGAGAAGAGAAAGGCAAAACCAGTTTTCATGGGCCAGGAATAGAACCATGTGATTATCGAGTTCAGATTCTGGAGGACAAGCACGGAGCTGGCCATGCTGCTGATGACAGTGATATTCTAAAGCCTAGAGTGCAAACATGATGACACAACAGGGCCTATTTGGGGGTGGGGGGGGGCAGTATGAAAAAGCCAAGGGCTGACTGTGGGAAGTTACTAGGAAGAGTGTCCTGGGCGATGGGCTGTCAGATCCAAACTACCGCCTGGTTCTCCTTGAAGCACAGACTAAACCCCCAAAACTTGGGGCCTCTCTCATCCGTTTCCGGCCGCAGCAACCCTGTTCCTACACAGCTACTGGAAGTAGACCTCGAATGCCCTGTCGGCTCCATAGGGGTTCGGGGTAAGTGGGAGGGAGGGGGATGCCGTACAGTAGATGCTCAATAAATGTATTCAGTGAGAGAGTGCATGATGGAGGGGGGCTCTCAGAGATCCCTGGCTTGGTCCCCTCGTTTTTCAGATGAGGAAAGTGAGGCCTTCAGGAGTCCGGGGCCTGCCTGGAGCCCTCCCGCGGGAGGGCCGGAGCTCGGCGGGCGGGGACGCCGGGAAGGGGAGGGCTGGCGCGTGCTGACCCCGCACGGGTGCTCGGCCTCGGGCTCCGCAGTCCCTCTGGGCGTCTCGGGTCTTCTGAGCCCGCGCACACAATGTGAGGCGAGCGGCCGACAGGCGAGGCCGGCAGCAGCTGCGCAGGCGGCGGGTACATGTGAGAAGTTTGTGAAAGGAGATGAGAGAAAGGAGAGGAAGGGGAGGCGGGCGGCTGCAAACACCTGGCCCGGCAGCCCCGCCAGCTGCCTGCCCGCGATGGCATCTTGAGTTCGGGCCGGGGCCGGGCCGTCCTATCTGGCCATCTCCCATCCCACCCTTCTTCCTCCTCCCCATCTCCCCCGAGGTGGAGCTCGGCCAGGGATGGAGGTGGGACCGGGGAGCTGCAGCTTCTGCGGGTGGCCTCTGCCGGAAGCGTGCCTGGAGCAGGGCCAGCCTCTGTGCCTCCGGGGGAGAGGCCGCCTCCCTTCTGGGACAGAAGTAAAACCGGCTCATCCTCCCAGGCTCAGCCTCTGGGCTTGGAGGGTGGGGAAACTGGTGCCAGCCCAGAACGTTAGTTAAAAGCATGGGCTCAGAAGTTAGAAAAACCTGGGTTCCAATGCCCAGCCTACCAGGCTTCAATGTTTCCAGTACCTTGGAGAACTCAGTCTCTCGGTGCCTCAGTTTTCTCATCTGGAAAATGGAGAAATACAATCAGTCTCAAAGTCTTAATGTGGAGATCCAGTTATAATTCTTTTCTAAAGCACATGGCCCAGAGCCTGGCAATCCATAACTGGGTTTTCTTACTGTCACCATCATCCTACTTCCAGAATCTTGGGGAGGATATTATTCATGCATTCATTCAGTCCATGCAAATTATTATATTAAACTCTTATATGGTGCCTGGCCTGTAGACATGGACAGATAAGACCCAGCCTTAAAAAAGTCCCAGGGTCCTTCAAGGAGCTGAGATGATAAAACATCATGCTCTTACCAAGAGATAATAGAGGAAGACGCAAAAGACTCCAAGAAGAGGAACTATCTCTTTGAGTCTTAGCAAAACTTACATAATTAGGTCAGGGCTTTTAAAAAAAAAAAAAAAAAGAATGTCAGGTAACAAGTTTCCAGAGCAATGTTTTCAAGTTGAGGGTCCCAGGCAAATCACGAATGTCCGTTAGGAAGTACCTCAGTCCTTGTGGTCCTAGCATGCTGTATTTTAAGGGGCTGCAGATAATTCCTGCTTATGCTGAAGTTGAAAACCAGTGGCCCACAGGAAACTGCCTCTGCCCCTCTGCCCCAGCATCCCTACAGGGCTAGTCCTTCTGGGGGGACAGAGGGCTTTGCATTCTGATTTAGAGTTACATGTGGCAATTTTATGTTCCCACCAGACTCTGAGCTCTTGAAGCAGTGGGCTCTATGCCTGCAGAACCTATCACGAGACCAGCCTCCAGGAGGTACTCTGCAATGATCGTAGCATGAAGAAAGTGTCCCCTTTAGTATCACTCCCATGCATGCTCCTGTGGTCCCTACTTGGACCCTCAGACGGATTTTGTTATGTGGGGTTGTGTGTGTGTCCAGGGGCACATGCATGTGCATTTTAATTGTAATTTAATGCCACGGGGGTGAGGATGGGGCATTTGCTCTCCAGTTTACCTCAGTCCCCATCTTCCCCTTTATACACCCAACTAGTTTACTTTCCTGGACTTGCTTCTGACAGTTTTGAAGTCTGCAAATCCTGCAGAGTGATCGTGGCTCTCCCTCTCATTCTATTCTGTGTGGAGTTTGCCTCATCTCCTCTCTCTCCAGGGCCTTCTCAGAAAGACAGGTCCCTAAGCATGAGTGTCACCTTACTGCTGGCTGTGCAGAGCTGCCAGCAGACCTTCTTGAAGGGAAGGATGAGAAAAACCCAGGGCACACAGGTTACCTGATGCAAGAGCGGTTTTTGATTTGTGATGCTACTGGCTGGGGGTGCTCGAAGGGGGGCTGGTGAGCTGAAGCACTGAAGGCCTAAGGAGGCCAGTTAGCCTTGCTCTGACTCTGACCCCTGCCTGACCTCGACCGTGACAAACATATCCCAGGCCCCTAAGGGGACAAGGCAAGGAAGGATGGATGTGGATGGGCCTGTCCTTCTGTTTCTGGGGGTTCAGCTTCATAGACAACTAGGGTATGATGAAGTGAGTGGGGGTGTCGCGGCACCATGGGGTCAGGCAAGTTACAGATTTCTCTCCCTGGAGGATCCACCATCCCCACATTACTTTCCCCCTTTTGCCTCCCTGCACTGGGCAGAGAACAAGAATGAGTGATCCTTAACGCTGGCGAAGTGATAAAATAATGCTGTGTTCAGCTTCTGGGAAGTTACAAGTCCTTGGAAAGAAGCTCTCGACTATTCACAATGCGTTTCATTTTTTTAAAAAAGATTTATTTATTTTAGAGAGAGAGAGAACAGGAGGGGAGGGAGGGAAGGGCAGAGGCAGAGGGTGAGAGAGAACCCACAAGCAGACTTCCTGCTGAGCACAGATCCCAATGCACTGTGCTCAGCTGATCCCAGGACCCTGAGATCATGAGCCCAAATCAAGAGTCGGCAGCTTAAACAACCAAGCCATTCAGGCGCCCCCAAATGCGTTTCATTTAAATTAACCAGAAAGGTTATTTTAAATGGTTATCCAGTATTTGGCTGGAGCTGGAAGTACTTATCATCTAGTCCAGCCCTCTTCTTGTGGGTAAACTGAGGCCCAGCCAGGATCACATAAGGCCCAATATTAGAATGCTGTCTAAACCCCAGCCCTCCTAAGGCTCACAGTTCTGGTGTGTACTCTGTGTTTCAAGAATCCCACCAGCTTTGCCCTCTGTCTTGTGCAGGAGTCTACATCGTCCCCCCGGCAGTGCAAGTTCATGGTCTATTTCCTGCAGTGGATTTCAGCTGCTGAGTCCATGTGGGCAAGGATGGAGTCTGACTCACATCTGTGTCCTGGTCCTCGGCATGGAATCTGGCACAAAGCAGGTGTTGAATAAAGGAAGGACAGCAGAGAACCAGTTTGCACCTTCAGACCAACCATTCTCCAGGGAAATTACTCAGCCCAGCCACTCGGGCTCCCAAATGCTTTATCTTTAAGGTGAGAGAGGAAGAAGAGAGGAACGAAGATTTGTTTCCTGATTTCAATGTGCCAAGCACCGTGCCGAATGCTTATCTCAGGGCATTGCTCTCAGCAGTCAGTGGAGGAGAACCGGTTTCTCCATTTAACATGTAAGGAGATGACAGCACAACGACGTAGGAGATGGCTCGTGGCCTCTCCGTCAGCAAGAGGCGGAGATGCATGCTGAATCTGAGGGCAAAGCCTGCGCCCCAAAGCGTCAGGCTGTGAGGTTTGCTGAGCACGAGGTACCAAGCTCAATGCTTTCCTTTCTCCTTTAGTTCAAAACACCTGCACCAGAACCCAAGAAGGCAAACAGTAGTGCAGCTGCCATTTTAGAGTCAAGGAAATCGAGGCTGGGAGAGGTTTAGAGGGCAGCCCTTGGCCTCTGGCACCTGGGCGGAGTCCTCTTACCCGGTTAGAGGACAGAGGATGGACAGGAACCAGGCAAAGGGGCTGGCTGCCATGCAGAGAAGGGGGCTTGGCAGGACCCGCGTGTGGGGAGCCCAGGCCTGGGCAGGATATCCTCTCAGTCCAAGGGCTGGCCCCTCCTCACCCAACCACCACGTGGGTTCATGTCTGGGGACCCGGGCCCACACACGCGGGCGCTCAAGGCCTAGCCCTAGCAGGCTGGTGAGAACTCTGAAACCCAAAGGCCGCTCCTGCGCAGAGGCGGCGTGGGAGGCGAGGTGGGCTCAGGTGGGCTCGTGGGGCTTCGCTCCGAACCCCGGAGGGCGGCTCTGCGGTGGTACCAGGACTCCCCGTCCATTATTCACGATGTTTACTAGCGCGGGGAAAGGAGAGGGAAGGAGAGGGAAGGAGGGGGAAGGAGAGGGGATCAGGGTAGAGGGGAGGCAGGGGTGGGGCAATACCAACCCTGGGACACTCCGGTCCACGAAACTCCGGGAGGAAGACAAAGTACAGAATTGTGGAGCCTGGGAAGTCAGACTTGGTGCCCAGCACACAGTATGCCATCAGTTAACGTTCGTGGAATGGATAATGGAAGAGTGACTGAATGGCTCTGCTCCCAACCAGCTCTGTTGTCTGGAGCGAGTTGCTTAACCCTCTGACCCTCGTTTCTCTCGACTGTAAAACAGAATAACAGTACCTAAGGGTGGTGAGGATACCATGAGCTAAGTCTCTAAACGACCTAGCATGTATTAGGCGCTCAAAAATGGTAGCTCTCGCTCTGGGGGAATGGGACGTGTAAGCGCTGGCAGCCGAGCAGAAGTGTACTGACTGACTCCCAAGGTGGGTGGGCAGTGCTCAGTAAGCTTCCATAGACAGACGGGTTGGGAAAAGGGAAGGGGGCCAAGTTATCTTTCTCTAGCGAAGGTAAGAACCGCGAGCGTGGGGAGGAAGCCTCAGGCCTCCAGGACCGGGCAGGCAGTTACTTCCCTCATCTCCACACCGCCGGCCGATTGAGGTCACCTGGGGCTCATTCTGGCAGCCCCTCACCCTCCCTGGAGCCCGTCTGGGTGCTTGGAGGCGCCTCTTCGCTGAGCCGCGAGGCCGGACTCTGGTGGACGGCTCGGGCGTGGGGCCAGGAGCGCCCTGGAAATGGGCAGTTTGGCGGCAGCCTGGCCGACAAGGAGTGTGTGTGTGTGTGTGTGTGTGTGTGTGTGTGTGTGTGTGTGTGTGTAGTAGGGTCAGCTTCCTGGCCCCGCTCAGCCCGGGGCTGCCCTTCGATCTGGGCAGTGCGAGTTGGGACAGGACAGAGAGGCTTGGCACTTTGGGGGGAAACAAGTCCACGAAGAAGAAGAATCCGGAAGGTCTGCGCGCTGGAGCCAGGCGGGGCGGGGCGGGCCGGGAGAGGCCAGGCCGGGCCGGGGTATAAATGCTGTCGCGGGGGCGGCCGTGGCGGGCGCACAGAGACGCGCCTAGAGCTGCTGCCTGGCCTCGCCTCCCGGGCCGCCCCTGCGAGTCCCGGGCGCGTGAGCACGCCTGCGCGCGCCCGGGCCCTTCCTGGCAAGCGGCTTGTAAGATGAGTGAAGAAGCAGGTGGGGGAGAGGGGAGGCAGCGAGCGAGAGGGCGAGGGGAGCGCCGGCGCTGAGCGGCGCTCACTTGGAGCGCGGCGAGCGAGGGAGACGAGTCTGATCCATGCCCCTCGCTGCCTCCCTGCCAGGCGCGCGAAGATGATGGCCATGAACGCCAAGCAGCCTTTCGGCATGCACCCGGTGCTTCAAGAACCCAAATTCTCCAGCCTGCACTCCGGTTCCGAGGCCATGCGCAGAGTCTGTCTCCCAGCCCCGCAGGTACGTAGTGGAGCATAATTACCGCTCTAAGGCACATTTTTTGACAGGCACTAGCTTCATGTTTTTTTCATGTCGCCCAGAACAATCGCCGCTGTCTGAACCCCTCTCCTTGTCTCCCCCGCGCTCTCTCCCGGCGCGCTCTCTCTCTCATTCATGTCTCTCTGATCCACACGTCTGTTCCAGCAGAGCCTCTGTCTCCGTATTAATTTTTATGACCTGGGCTTTGAGGAGAGACATCTCGGTTGCTTGAAAATGTGTTTTAATCCTGAGTTGACAGTATTCCCCACTGACCGTGCTGTGCGCCTTCTCGCTTGCAGCTGCAGGGTAATATATTTGGAAGCTTTGATGAGAGCCTGCTGGCACGCGCCGAAGCTCTGGCGGCGGTGGATATCGTCTCCCACGGCAAGAACCATCCGTTCAAGCCCGACGCCACCTACCATACCATGAGCAGCGTGCCCTGCACGTCCACTTCGTCCACCGTGCCCATATCCCACCCGGCCGCGCTCACCTCGCACCCGCACCACGCCGTGCACCAGGGCCTCGAGGGCGACCTGCTAGAGCACATCTCTCCCACGCTGAGCGTGAGCGGTTTGGGCGCCCCAGAGCACTCGGTGATGCCGGCGCAGATCCACCCGCACCACCTGGGCGCCATGGGCCACCTGCACCAGGCCATGGGCATGAGTCACCCACATGCCGTGGCGCCTCACAGCGCCATGCCCACATGCCTCAGCGACGTAGAGTCGGACCCCCGAGAGCTCGAGGCCTTCGCCGAGCGCTTCAAGCAGCGGCGCATCAAGCTGGGGGTGACCCAGGCGGACGTGGGCGCGGCTCTAGCCAACCTCAAGATCCCCGGCGTAGGCTCGCTCAGCCAGAGCACCATTTGCAGGTTTGAGTCTCTCACTCTCTCACACAACAACATGATCGCGCTCAAGCCGGTGCTCCAGGCCTGGCTGGAGGAAGCCGAGGCCGCCTATCGAGAGAAAAACAGCAAGCCAGAGCTCTTCAACGGCAGTGAGAGGAAGCGCAAACGCACGTCCATCGCGGCGCCGGAGAAGCGCTCACTGGAGGCCTACTTCGCCATCCAACCGCGGCCCTCATCGGAGAAGATCGCGGCCATCGCCGAGAAACTGGACCTTAAAAAGAACGTGGTGAGGGTCTGGTTTTGCAACCAGAGACAGAAACAGAAACGAATGAAGTACTCGGCTGTCCACTGACTGCGGCGGGGCGCAGCGTCCGGGTCCGGGAGAGCTGAGTGTACACCACCCCCGGAGTGGGGGGGAACGGTTATGGGGGACTCCAAGACGTTTCCTGGCAGGTCAGGCTCTCTCCCCCGAAGCCACAGACTTTCCCCTTTATCCCACCTCGTTGCCTCCCGGCCTTCTCTTTCTCTTCTTTCCTTTCTATTCCCACCAGAAAAGTTATGGCGCTAAGAAAAAATTGAAGAAGGGCAGGCCTGGAGGGACTAGCGCTGTCCCTGGTGCTGAAAATCGCCCTCGCGCGCTAGGCTGCGCGACCTCAGGGCAGGAGCCCAAATGCAAGGGATAGTGAATTGGCCCGACCGCAGGACTCTGGGGGTGAAGGCGCCACTTTGCTAAGCGCGATTAGACAAAAGATGAAGGGATGGGAAGGCAGTGATAAATAATAATACAAAGTCTAACTGGGGCACAAACATGTACTGGAGATTTATTTAGAGTATATAAAATACATGTATGTTTCCAAAGGATAGCCTTATACTCCTTTATCCTCTTAAATTTTATCCATCTCATCCTTTGGTTTGTAGTAAGTTTTCTAAGGTAGCATGGATTAGGTTCAGGGAAAGTGTGCGTGGAGTTTCGAGGTCCCAGCTGTTCTCTGCGGTAAGTTGGGCTCCAGAAAAGATGGGCCCAATTCAGCGACTGAAAATGCTGGGATCACATTCCTGGTTGCAAGCAGCAGCTGGCAACTGCTCTGGCCCATCCTCCCCGATCTGATGGTGTCTGAGGGGGTAATTACTGCCGATGGAGAATGAGGGGGATTGGTAGTGCTCTGGACCGACTGAGGACTGTGACCCCAGCTCGCTGCTCCAGCCAGATTCCCAGCGCAGCATAGAGGCGGCTCTTCAAAAGTAATTGTAACTGCTCTGAATCATATGCAAGTCCTTCCAACACGTCTAACCTCGTTGTGATTTTATTATTGTTGTTAGCATTGTTATTGCCTATTATTTATTTAACTCTGCTTCTTTCCATCCCCCTTTTTTGGGTGTCTCCTGGTGGAGGTTCACTTATGGTTTTGGGGGGAAAGAGGAGCCAGACAGCTGGCCTGGACCCTTCTCACCCACGTCCCTCTGGCCCCGTCACATTTTATCTTTCGTTGCTTCATGTAATTTGCGTGTTGCTGTGTGACCTTTGGTTTTGTTCTCCAAATAGATACAATAAAATATTAAGTTTTCTTCTCTTTACCCCTTGAATTAACTTCTAAAATAAATGCTTTATTTTTCAACCCGCATCACAGTGCTTTTCTTTCTCGTAGGCTAAGAAGTACTAGTCTTGGAAAGGATTTAAAAGTGAGAACACATATGGGCTGGGTTCTCACTTCCAGCAGGCCGGTCTCTGGCCATCTCTCTCCTTTTCCACGCAGCCTCACCTTCTTACTCTGATCTCCTCTAGGGAGATCTGGCAGCTCATCTCCAGACCTAGGGTTACAAGGCACTTCCCCCCTATGCTTCCCTGCATGCGAATCTACCAGCCTCCGTTCGCTCAACTTGATTCAGACCCGTTGCAAACTTTGAGGCCTGACTGATGGGAGTAGAAGTCCCCAGTACTTCCACTCATTGGCTGAATGATCCTGAAGCCAGTTTCTTACTGTCTCTAAAAAGCCTCGATTGCTTGTCTGCAGGATGAAGAGGCGAATATTTCCCTCACAAGTTTATTGTTAAGATTAAATAAAATTGTTTATTTAAGGCATCTTTTAGTGCTTGGTGCTTAAGATAAAACATTATTTCAAAAGATTCAAATGGCTGGATAGGAAGTGAGTAGATAGATGCAAAGAGGGAGGAAAGTGTTCTTCGCTGGGACAGAGTCTGTTGGGGTCCCTTGAGGGTCATTTCAGAAGCTCATTTAAAACTGTCAGCCAAGAACTTACTCACCCCAGGGTCTATCTCATCTTCTCTGTGGGGGTCTAAATGATAGATCTGCTGCAAAGATCCTAGCATAGTGCCTTGCGCACAGTAGGTGCTCAACAGATGGCAGTTCCCTTCTCTCTCACTCTCTTCAAAAGGGGGAAGAAACCTTTTTGTGAGCGGCAGAAACACCTTCACGACCTAAAAATTAATGTTCCAAGTCTAGGAGTGGTCAGCACATTTTCCCTCTGTGTCTTCAAAGAGCGGTGGGTCATCACCTCCGGCCTGAAATTCGGAGCACAGCGGGTCTCCCCTCGGCGCGGTGCACCCCCTTTGCTGCACAAGCAAACCTGGGGATCGCCCCCAACTCCTGGGCCTCAGCCCCTCGCCCCCACCTAGCGCAACAAACCCAGCGAGGCCTCCACCTCCTTCTCCATCGGGTGTCCTTTAATAATAAATGCCCTTATGCCATTACATTATATTGTGGGTTTTGAAAATTTAAAATACGGCTGATGCAATATTAATTGCCTATAGTGGTATAAAACACAGGGCCGGAGCCCAGCCGGGCTGCAGAGGAGGCGGCCGTGAGCGTC
The DNA here is from genome assembly GCF_024610735.1 of Ursus americanus. Lineage (NCBI taxonomy): Eukaryota > Metazoa > Chordata > Mammalia > Carnivora > Ursidae > Ursus > Ursus americanus. The sequence continues at coordinate 48,062,601 of NC_142131.1, read as the reverse complement.
CCGCGCCGAAGTGAAGCGCTCCAGACAGACGCGCCTTTGCGGGCTGCGACGTTTCCTGCAGGTAAGAGCCTTCAGCTTTTCTGGCCCGGGAAAGAACCCGATATCCGCCTCCACCTCCTTTCTGAAAAGTTCCCTGCTGTTTAAATTAATAACCTCAAAAGTTTGGAAGACTTTTTTTTTTTTTTTTTTTTTGGAGAGGGACTGATGAGCCTCCTGAAAGTTAAGATCTGCTCCATAACCGGCCTGTTTGGGTTGTGAGTCGACCCGCGCCTCTGCGACTGGTCCGCTTCAGGCGCCGGGGCTGCCCTGGCGCACTGGTATTTTGATCAGTTTCTACCTGCGGGCGGGAGCTCCTGCTCCGTCCACGACGCGCCCCACCCTTTCCCACCCACTGAGCGCGCCGTGCCGGCGCCGCTGCCTCTCTCCTTGGGCTCTTTCAGGAAGCAACGGGAGCTGTGGTTTCTCCGGAATCATGCAGTCGCCTCTGCCACTCCTCCGGCAGAGGCACAGACCTCTGAAGAGTGGAGGGTGGGTAGGTACCAGCCGGTTTGGGGTTCACATAGGCCTCCTCTGCATCCTGGTGGATGCAAACCTAACCGTGTGGCCTTGGGCAAGTCATATCACTTCTGTAAGCTTCTTTTGCTGGCTGCAGGCCTCACAAAAATAGTTTTGCAGAGTAACTGAAAAAAACTCAAAGCGGATTTTCCATTCCAAAATACCACCAACTTAAAACTACCAATATTCACTGTCCCGGCCCAGCTGGAGTTTCTTTAAACTTAGCCAAGAGAAAGGAGGGAGGAGGGCAATGTTCAGGGCTGTTTGTATGGAAAGCTGCATTGGGCCATTCGAGGTGGGATTTTGAGAGTCATTTGTGGAGTTGGGCGAGGATTCCAGGTACTTGACTGTCTGGAATTAGGGTCTGACCCGGAATGGCTGAAGCCAGGGCTCCCCCTGAATCCTGGGCCCCTGGGTTCCTGTGTGATCTCTGGCCAGGAGCTTCCTCTCTCTCTGTGCTTAAGACAGTTATGAGTTTTGTTCATTGTTTTATACCCAGTGCCCAGCTCAGGGTCTGGCCCAGAGTGGCCGACAATAGGTATCTGTGAAATGAATGAAGGAATGAATGAATGAGGTTTTTGTTTTATAAAATGAAAGAACGCCTTCCAGCCCAATCCTTTGTAGATTCTGGGTACTGTAGGGAAGAGCAGACACCGTCAAGTATAAACAAGGGAGTGGGGTCAGGGTCAAGGTGGTGATCTGCTTCCATTCAAAGGCAGCCAGTTTCCTTCCTGTTTAAATTAGAAGAAACCTTGCATCCCTCTGTGGTTATCATGGGTACAGAGGGGGTACTCTGTGATATGGGCCCTCAGAACCTAGAGGAGGAATCCGGGAAGAGGACCAGGGGGTGACCTCTGCCCTGCTGAATGTTCCTGACACCCTCTTGGCTGTTGAGCCTGGGTTGTTTTACTTTCCTGCTGAGAGCCTCTGGGTCTGGAGTAGACAGACCTGGGGTGGAATACCTACTCCATCTCTTAGATGAATAACTTTAACTCTCTTTACTCCCTTTAACTCTCTGAGCCTCAGGAGCCTCATATGTAAAGTAGGAAAAAAGACTATCTTTCAGGATTGCCGTGAAGAGTATCACACAGGCCAGGGCCTGACACATAGTAGGTATTAATAGATACTTAATCTTTTTAAAACATTACTTATGCTCAGAAAAGTGGGAGTTAGTGTTGCAGGGGCAAAATCAGGGCTTGGCCTCAACTAGGATCAACATTTTCCCTCTGTGAACCACAGTGTTCCTCTGTAAAATGAGAGCAGTAGCAGTGACTACCAGCTCTCCATGGGGTTGTCAGGGGTAAACCAGAAAGTGTACAAGTAACCTCTTTGCACACCGTGTGGCCCAGGTACGGAAGGGACGATGTAATTCGCTGCCCTGGAGTCCAAGGTGCGAGTTAAGTTCCCACTGACAAGCTTGACCCCAATGGCGGCTCCTTGAACTCACGCCTTCCTTCTTTGCAGAATCCTGGCAAGCACCAACGTCTTGATGGTTGCGAGACTCGGCGCAGCTCTCCCTCCCAAGGGGCGGACTCCAGTGGGCAGAGGAAGCTGCGATGGGGTCTCTGACTCGGTCTCCCGGGCCCAGCTCCACCTTTGGGCTTGGTGTTAGAAGGCGTCAGCCTAGGGCGACACTTGCTGGCGACAGCCCCTCTTTTTACTTAAGGAGAGACTGAGGCCCAGAGAGGGGAGGAGGGACTTAGGTGGCTCCTTCTACCGTAGATTGCTCTTTTCCCCAGTCATGCCGTCTTGTTACGCTGCTGTATTTCTTTCTTAGTCCTCATCATTCCCTGACCGCACCCTGTTTATTTATTTAGCGGTAAATGCGCTCAGGGCAAGAACCTGCTCCGTGCAGTACCCTTCTCCCTCACCCCCTCCCCATCCCAGCGCAGAGCCTCCCACACAGTGGGCGCTTCACAAACGTTCGTGGGATAAGCGAATAATAAAATCTAACACGTATTAAGGGCTTCCTGTATGTCATACTGTTCCAAGCTCTTAATATGTACTATTAATTCTTAAACAACACGAGTAGGTCCCATTTTAAACCCCATTTTACAGATGAGAACTTGGAGACACAGAGTGTTTATGTTACTTGCCGGGGACAAGTTGCGACACAGCAATTTGGTGGGGAGCTGGCAAAACACCGGCTTCTTCGCCTCAGTGGTCCGCAAGCGAGACCCAGCTCAGTCAGGGGGCAGGGGAGGGGGGCCGCTGGAGTGGAGGCGGAGCGGGAGCGTCGTACGTGGCTGCCGGGGCCGCGCGAACCAAAGAGGTGGTGTAAGCCGACGAGCCCCCTCCCCCCGTCCTCGCCGCGTTTCGGGGCCATCCACTCGCGCTGCGGGTCTCTCCCTCGTGGTTTCGCGCCGCCTCCCAGGTCTTCGTCACTATTGGTGTCCGTGTGTGCGCTTGACTCCCACGCAACCCGCTCTCAGCTTCCGTCCAACCTCGCAGGCGCGAAACTGACCCCAAAGTGCAGGGGCGAGATGGGCCGCGACCTCTGCGCGCGCAGAAATCCCCCCTTCCGCTCTTCCCTCTCTTCCGCCGAGCGGCGGGAGCCCCCTGCGGTCACCCCGCCCCGCCGGGCGGACGGAGCCAGCGAGGTCCCCGGCAGACGAATTAGCCACCTCTTCGATCGCTCTATTCCGATCAGGTCAGGTTTCCCTCCGCCCCCCGACGGCGCTTCCGCGCTCGCCCGGCTCCCAGGGCTCCCTCCGCGGGGTCAGGGTTCGCCGGCTCCTCCCCGCGCCACCTGAGGGGGGCTTCCTCTGCGCGGCGTTCCGGCTTGGGGAGCCCCCCGGACTGCGGGAGGAGGCGTTGCGAAAAGAGGGATGGGCAGCCGGGCCCAGGCTCCTCCCGGGAAGTCCTCTCCGCCGGTTGCTTTCTGTCTCCAGCGCTTGGAGGACTTGTCTCCATAAAGCGTCGTTTCTCTGCACTTGTCCTCATTCCGGTACTGCCCAGCCTGGTACTGGAGGCAAACTGGAACCGAAGCAGCACGGTCTCTCTCTGAGTTTAAATTTGAATTTTAGGATTTCACACACACAAAATCCTGGTGTTCATTTTGCGAAAATCAAAATGTTTTTGGACTTCTTTATACTTATTTGTGATTGATGTTGTTTTTACTTTGAATTACACAGTGAGGGAGCATCACCATAATTTCAAGAAGTCTCTGGACGTATCCCATCCCCAATACCATATCTTTTTTCCTCCACACAACACGTCCTCCACCCATCCCGCGCGCGCGCGCACACACACACACACACAAACACACACACACACACACACCAGCCCAGCTCCAAAACCCCTACATCCCCTCCTGCGACAGAACCTCCCAATGCCTGGGGCTTTGCTAGGCAGCTCACCTCTTGGCAGATATAGTTAATGTCCAGCCTTCATAAATCAAGACCATAAAAAGCTTACTTTCATATGCACTCAATTTCTACCAAACCTAAACTAATTGCATAAATTCCTTTAGGCCACTCAGGGCTGCTCTCTGGGTTGGGATCTGATCAATTAGTCATTAGGCACTCCATTAGCTGGGGTTTAAGCTGCCTCATATAAATGTCTCCTGTCAATTTGCTTGTAATTGAATGAATAAAAAAGGGTACAATTATTAGCACAGAGGATCAGAATGTAGAGAGGTCAGTTTTATTAAAATATTCTAAAAATGTCTTAATCTAATAATAATAATAATAATTACAACAGCAACAACAACAACAATTAGAAGGCATTTAGACACCAGCCACTCCACGAATCTCTTTTCATGTTAGGGAAAGGTCTGGCCTGAGACACAGCAAACTGACGATGTATCCAAGCTCTGCCACCTTGGGAAACCAGTCTTTTCCACTCTTAGGACCTTAGTTTCTTTACCTGTAAAATTAGTAGGTTGGAGGTGATTTTTTAAAAACTATTTTTATATTTTGTCAGAGTAATCCATGAATATAGTTAAAAATTGAGCACAGAAATACAATTTGACCAATCCCCACCCTCATCCACTTTTAGCTATTTCTTTTGTTAATTACATGTCTAAATAATATATTTTGATACTGTTTTTCTCCTCTTAAAGTTCAGAGTTTGTGTCTTCATGTATTGATTAAATAATACAAGATTCAAATTCAAAAGAACTACAAGATATGCAGTGAAAAGTCTTCTTCCATCCTTGACCAAAGTTAGCTAGTTCCCTTTCTTGTGTATACTCCAGAGAGATTTTATTGGCTGTCATTTTTGATTTGTCATTTTTAGTCATTGTGCACTAATTTCTTGCTCTGGTATCAGAGAACTAGGAATAATAATAATCTTGAATAATCTTTCCATAGCAAGAAACCTAAGAAGTTTTATACAAAAATCAATAATTAAAAAAATATGAACTGAATGGGCAGTTGAAAATTCTGATTCTTTTTTTTTTTTTTTGCTAAAAATTAATTTGGAGTTGCAGACTCCATGATGTGCAAAAACTGCCTAGTCACAAACATAAAGAGTGTTTATGGACTGATTTGCATTCTATCCCATCGCCTTCTGAGTAGAATTTAAAGCGTCCTATCTGTAAGTACTATGGATTCAGTGAGCCCATTTTTGCAGTAAGAAGAGTTTTTCTGTGGCGTAGAATAGCAATGATGGGACTGAAGAGTACATCAGTGACATCATTTAATAATCCGCCTAGGGCTGGGGATTGAGCACGAGACTGCAGAAATTCCAGCCAAGCTCCTGCATGTGAGGGAATTAGGAGCCTCAGAGCATAAATTCTGTCTCTGACAGAAGTTCAGGGTGGTGATCCGGATTGACTGCTGGGCGATGTACAGGGAACCATTGTTTCAGGGGCAGGATTGATTTATGCTGAGCCTTGCATACTCTCTCAGTGAATTCTTGTAGTGAAAAGTATGGATTGAAAGAGTTAACTAGGAGAATCAGTCATCTCTGGTCGCCATACAGGCCACAGGGTGCAGTGGGAAAGACTCTGAAACGTGCACAGAAAGGTGTGAGTTCAGGCACGCTGTTGGATGTGTTCTTGGCAACTCAGTTCACTTCTCAGTGCCTCTGTTTCCCCAGCTCTAAGGTAGGGAACTGAATTCGATAGTAGTTCAATTTTGGTGAGGATTCATGGACTCCTTTGAAAATCTGAAGAAAACTATTTCCCTAACCCAGACAAATGGACATCTGTGTACACAAACTTCTTGCTAACTTCTTGAAGATTAACCATGTATCTGCTGGATTCACCCCATGAGTTTATGAGTCCCAGGTTCAGACCCCCCTGGAACAGGTCCTCTAAAGGCTACTCTTTGTGTGACTATCTGAATGTATGGTCAAATACCCATAAGCACTGAAACCAGTTTAGCAACCTGGGAAGAACTTTCCTGAAGGTAAAAATAAAGTGTCAATTAGAGTATGAGCCAATTGTCAATAAAGACTCCAAATGGTTTTGGCAAAATCATCCTTCAGATCAATAGTCTCCCAAGAGACAAGTGTGGTGGAGTGAAAAAAGCACTACATTAGGGGTCAGAATCTAGTGTTTTTGTTTTGTTTTAACCAGTCTGGCAACAACTAGAATTGAGATTTTGAGCTGGGGGCTTCCCTGCTCTGACCCCCTCTTTTCTTATGGGTAAAATGAGAGGGTTGGGCCAGATGACGTGCGAAGCTGCCAGTTATGACATTATGTGAGCTTGTGTCTGTAGGCATTGGCAGGTCTTACGTTTAGTATTTGCTTCAGCTTATTTTATTTTTCTATTCTGTTTTCAGAAGGATAGATGTAGGGGCGCCTGGGTGGCACAGCGGTTGAGCATCTGCCTTCGGCTCAGGGCGTGATCCCGGAGTTCTGGGATCGAGGCCACGTCGGGCTCTTCCACTATGAGCCTGCTTCTTCCTCTCCCACTCCCCCTGCTTGTGTTCCCTCTCTCGCTGGCTCTCTCTCCCTCTCTGTCGAATAAATAAATAAAATCTTTAAAAAAAAAAAAAAAAGAAGGATAGATGTACAATCAAAGTAGAATTGGAAGGAGAGGCTACCAAGTGTGGTGTCCGCTGGGTTCCCAGCATTAAGGTTCTAAAACCATGTGGTGGAAACATAACCCCATGTCCTAATGAAAAAATAAAAACAGCAACAGTTTGTAAGTTTAAAAATTAAAGGCAGTGGGGGGGGAGTGTAGGAGGCAGGATGAAATTAAAATATTTTGTTAGACTAAATGGTTCTGGCTCAGCCAAGCCAGTTCATCAGCAGGTGTGGGAGCCCCAGTGAGGAGTAGAGACTGAGGGGGTGGTGGTCGTGGGCTGGGCAGGGTAGCCCCCTGGCATCCAAGCCCATTCCAGCTCTGGCTGGAATCCACAGGTAAGAGAATGCTGACCAGGGCTCCTGTTCTGGCTCTCAGAGCTTCATTCCCCCCCCACCCTTTCTGACTTGGGTCAATGCTTGCAGCTGCCGGCTCACTCAGCCTTTGAGGGGCTGTATGGTCATCTGGTTCAGATAAAATGATAAGAGCATCAGCCCCCTTCAACTCTTCTGCCTCCAACTTCCTGACGTTTCTCCTGTCCTGTAGATTCCCCCCCACCGCCGTTTTATCAAGAGATAATCGACAAATAACATTGCATAAGTTTAAGGTGTACAAGCTAGTGACTTGTTACACGTAGCTATTGAAAATGATCACCTCAAGAAGACCAGTTCACATCCATCACTTCACGTAGTTACATTTTTTTTTTCTTCATGGTGAGAACTTTCAAGATCTATCCTCCGAGCAACTTTTAATATATAATACCGTTTGGCTAGCTATAGTCATCATGTTGTTCATTACATCCCCAGAACTTATTTATTTTGTAACTGGAAGTTCGCGCCTTTTGGTAACCTTCACCTAATTCCTGTGCTCCATAGTTTTTACTTCTTGAGTTTTTCTCCCATAATATTTTAGTGTTGCTTATGGCTTTGGGTTGGATGGCCCTACGACGTCTAGTGCTATTAGGTCATTGAGAGGAAGGTCCGTATCTCTTGATTGTCAAGGTAGGGTTTTCCATCACAAGAAGAGTTGTAATACTATTTCCTCAAATGCTTTCTATTAGCATTGTTAGGCACGTGAAATCCTGGAATGGGGAAGGAGAAGAGTTCATGGAGATCCTCTGGGAGGAGAACATGATCTATTTCTAGGGGCCCAAGAATCTGTATTTTTCACAATCTCTCCAGGTGACTCTGCTTACTCGCCCAGATTTAGGAGGATGTTTTGTAGAGCCCCCCCCCCCCCGCCCCAGCAAAGACCCCCACACTGGACTTTGGGTATATAGCCTGAAACACAATTGCTTTCAATGCTTTTTCATTAAAGGTGGTGTAAAATTTGCCCTCCATAGCACAACGTATCTGTGACTATTTTGCCCTCCTCACCATTGTGACGTTAGTTTACTTAAGGAATCAGTTGGGGCAGCACCCAGAGCTTTTGGTGTAACCAGACCCTGCACCCTGATATGTGGCTCATAAGAACAAGCAGCTTAGATTGCCAGCAAATTCTAATGCAACCTCTTAAAATGAGACCTAAAAGCAATTGAGTAGGTGTATGGTAAATCACAGTAAAACAAGCAACAACTCTGATGATTGCTTTAGAACAGCAAGTATTTAACAGATTTTGAAATTAAATCTATGAATGAGCTATTCTTGCTTATAATCCTCCTGACTACACCCCTCCCCCCAAAGGCAAAGGGAGGAAAGGAGGAAATTTTAGGGTATAGAGTGTTCCTATTTATCCCACCCCCCCGAGTGTTAGTTCCTATCTTAAAAGTACTGTTCCTTCTAAAATGTTTTACAAACCTAGGTGAGGTACATATATTATAACCTATTTTTAATTCTTTAAAAAATTTTATTTATTTATTTATTCATCAAAGAGAAGGAGAGAGAGAGCACAAGCAGGTAGAGCGGGAGGCAGAGGGAGAAGCAGGCTCCCCCCCGCCCCCCGCCAGCAGGGAGCCTGAGGCAGGACTCGACCCCAGGACCCCTGGATCATGACCTGAGCAGAAGGCAGATGCTTCACCAACTGAGCCACCCAGGCGCCCCTAAACTGTATTTTGAAAATGAGGTGTCAGAAAGGTTAAACAACTTGTTCAAGGCCATGGAAGTGCAAATGACAGAACCTAGGAGTGAAACCCAGGGTCGTCTAGCTCTAGACCGGTATGTACTCTTTCCACGATGGCGCGCTTGCTCCCGTAGGATAAAGTGGACAAAACTACTGACTGGCATGCAGCTGGGCTCCGCAGAGTTCAAGCCCAGTTACGATGACTTCAGAGGGTGGGAGGGAGTATGAGAAGAGCTGCTGCTTTTCTGAAGGACGAGGTTTGCTGCCAAAGAGGCAACACAGGCTACGTCTAGGATAGTTAGTGAGAAACTCCCTTAGTTAGAGATGAGGTGATGCTTATGTTCCTCCCAGGAGTTAAAGCAAGACTTTGTTTCATGTCAGTTTATCTTTAAAGTGGAAGTTATATGTGTCCATCATTTCAAAGTTCAAATAATTTAGCAAGGCTTGGCATGATAGGAAAATATCCTGTGGTCTCCCTCCTCCTCCTCTGATTCTGGGGGCGATCACTAGCTGGTTCTCCTGCTGTTTGCTTCACTGTCTCTAAATATCATGTTTATATTGTCACCTCTTGCGTGTTCACTTTCCAGTAATGAGAGGAAGATTTAGCTCTCTCTTTTGCCCTACCCCCTCGCCGTTCCAATAGAGTTGAATCTCAGTTTTGGTTAGATCGATATTCAGTGTTCATATGTTTTACTCTCAAACAACATTTACTGCTGAGCCATGAAGACAGTAGACTTTTCCTTTTCCATATCATATTTTCTTTTTCTTGGCATTCGTAATTATTGCCTTTTTCTGTTTTGTTTTCTCTATTATTAACGAACCCCAAACTCTCCCCATTTTTGTAAATCTCATCTCAAGACTTTTGAACACATCAAGTGTTCCATCAGTTTAATGCCCTTGAAGGAACCTGTCTTGGAGCTTTCTGACCTGTTCCCGGATGCTTCTGTACTCCTGCTGACAGCTGTCATGCTAGGGGCCCCCTTTGTCATCAGTCTACAGATTCTCTTTTGGGTCGAATCCTCTGTTTTCCAGCATCAATATCTTTCTTTGGGTTCATGCCTCATTTAGGTGGCACACGTGTTCCCTGAGAGTGTGATAGAGATAGATTTCTTGAAAACCATCAGGTCTAAGAACATCTTTATTTTATTCTAACTGGTAAATGGCTATTTGACAGCTATAGGTTGGAATTAATTTTCCCTAAGCCTTTTGAAGAGTTTGCTCCATTGCTTTCTAGCGTTTGGTGTTGAAAATGCTGAAAGTTGGGAAGTTCAAAGCCATTCTCATTCTCCCCCCCCCCTTTTCATTCTCATTCTTGATTTGTGTACGAAATTTATGTTCTCACTCTGGAAGCTTCTACGGTATATTTTTAACATTTATTCTGCTGAGCAAGTTCCATCTTGACATTCACAACTTCCATTCTTGGGAATTTCCTTGCATTATTTCTTGGAAGCGTTCTGGTTTTTATCCTCCGTATTTCTGAAATGCTTATTGTTTTGATATTGAGCCATCTGGACTGGCTCTCTGATTTATCATTTCTCTACTATTTTTCTCTTTTTGTTTTTGTTCTTTGGTGATATTTCTCTAAATTTTATATTTCAACCTTTTTATTGAGTTTTTAAATTTCCCCTGTTTTGCTGTTTAAAAAATTCTTTTTTTTTTTTTAAGATTTTATGTGTTTATTTGTCAGAGAGAACACAAGCAGAGGGAGCAGCAGGCAGAGGGAGAAGCAGGCTGCCCACTGAGCAAGGAGCCCGATGCGGAACTTGATCCCAAGATCCTGGGATCATGACCTGAGCTGAAGGCAGATGCTTAACTGACTGAGCGACCCAGGTGCCCCATGTTTGAAAAATTCTAACGGATGTTTTTGCTCTTTGATTTTTTTCTTATTTCAGGGACGCTATCTTTTTAGTGATACTAGCTCTGAGTTATATTCAATTATATATATCTAATATTACTAATCACTTCTTCTAAATTTCTTCTTTCCTCAGTGTCTGTTTCCTCCAAAGTGTTTTTATTTTCAATATGACTGTTATGGTCTCTGTGCCTTGATACTGTTTAATTAGGTAAAAAGTTGATTGGAAACTCTGCACACATGAGTTGACTTTGTTTACTTGGGTTTTCTATTTAGAGTCACCTGGTTGGGCTGTTTCCTTGAAGATTCTCTAATGCTAGTTTTGTTTTGTTTTTCCTTGGATTAGTTAATTCCCAGAGAAGAATCTCTCAATTTCCCCTTTGAAGCACCTGTGTCTGCCTGTTCGTGTTCGGGATGCTGAGTGAGAGAAAAGGGATGTGATTTTCAACATTTAGAATGTAAAATTTTATTTTGTTACACTGTTTTCAGTATAGTTTCCCACCCTTAACTGTGGCTGGTGTCGCAAACACAGTCCTTAAAAAAAAGCCCCCACACATTTTTCTAGTGAATAAATTACCAGCATTCTGCGGGGATTGGGTGAGGCGGGTCCCCAGCTGGGCCACGTGGTTGAGGTAGGTCTAACTGCTCATCTGAAGGTCTAACTGCTTTCTAAACAAGCTCTCTGCCAAGTCACCCGTTTGCAGCCTCATCTTAACTCCCACTTGCAGAGATCCGAGGTACTGTCACTTTGTCTTTTAGGGATTTGCTGGGCATTTTGGGCTGCTTCTCAGCTCCCCCCACCCCACCCCGCGCTGACTTAGAATTCAGCTTTCTTGACTCTGTTATCACTTCTTACTTGCTCTCCAGTTTCCAAAACCCCCCCCTTTTTTTTTTGCATTTGTCTTTTTCCTCGTTGTCTTTGTCCCTGTAGGCTTATGCTTTCAATATCCTTTAATCATTGTTTTAAGGTTAGGTTCTGGGAGAGGGGGAGCTGACGTATATGTTCAGTCTCCTATTTTAACTGGAAGTCTCCAGAGCAGAGATTCTGAACGAAGGTCCGAGGACTCCTGAAAGGATCACCGATGTGCTTTGAAAGGCGTCTTTGTATCTCCTGAAACTCCTGCCGCCTTGTGTGTCTTTACATGTATATTCTCACCCTCTCTAAGTCCGGAGCTTTCATCAAATTTTCAAAGTGATCTGTCCTCAAAATCTAAGGACCGTTTCTCCAGAGGCCAAGCATACGTTACATTGGGAAGAAGGTGGCATAAGCTTGAAGGTACTCGAATTTAGGAAAATATCAGACCAGCCTCAAACTTTTCAATCCTGCTAACAGTTGAAGGTTCCCTCACTAGGACCGAACAAGACCAATTGAAGACCAATTCATTCCTCTAGTTCTTGCCTAGGTCCTAAGAGCCGTGCATTATGCCTGAGGGGGGAGTGCTCACATGTTGGGAATCCGAGGTGGAAAGTAACTGATGAAACCTTTGAGATGATCCTTTCAGAGTAACAGCCCCAAAATGCCAGAAGGTCAAGTAAATGAGAACAATGAGCCCCACACAGGGTGGCAGAATGTGGCGCCGGTGGCAGTGACCCGGAGGGTACGGGCCTGGCCTGAAAGGGGCTGGAGGTACCCAGCATCAGCTCGTGACTGCTGTGTGGGAAAATGAGCCTCAAGTAAGCAAATCTTCTGATTTTTCCAGAGAAGCTGGAAATCTAGGTTTCTACAATGTGACACCTACTTGTCTCTTCTTCATTAAAAAAAAAGTCAGGTAGGCCCAACTAAAAACATATGCAAGCCAGATTTAGCTTCTAGACCACCAATTTGTGGTCTCTCCTTTGCTCCGATCTTCTTTTGACTACTGGGAGCCTAGAATGAGGATGTTTCCATGTCATGGTTGCCCAAGAGAAGGATCTAGACTGCTTTTTGGATCTCAGAGGGTAGCTGTGAGCCCTTCCTGTATAAAAGGGTGGACATTGGTGGCTTTGGAGTGTGTGTGTGTGTGTGTGTGTGCACGCGTGTGACAGAGAGAGAGAGAAAGGGAGGCAGAGTATAAGGGAAGAAGGGGAAGACTCTGGTGAAGAGATAAGATGAAGAGAGAGTGTTGGCTTTGACCCCAGTAAGCTATACTTCTCATGGTTTGATGGACGAATTATACAAAAT